>NW_026591918.1:7418520-7490259 GCF_907164565.1 Psammomys obesus | reverse complement strand
AACTAACTAACTAACTAACTAACTAACTAACTAACTAACTAACTAACTCTCCCCCGCCTCTCTCTCTCTCTCTCTCTGTCTCTCTCTCTCGTGTGTGTGTGTGTGTGTGTGTGTGTGTGTGTGTGTGTAATAGGCACATTTGGGATCATGAACAGGTATGATAATCATCAACTTGATATGATAATCATCAACTTGATGGAGCTTAGGAACAACATGAAACAGATCTCAAGGTCAGCCTGTAAGGTTGGATTTTGATGGAGATACCCACCTAAGTGTGGGTAGTGCAATTCCAAGAGCTGGGGTCTTAGACTTCATTTAGTCCAAGGAGTTGATGACCAGCATTAATCTCTCTCTGCTTCCTGACTGCAGACACACTGTGACCAGCTACCTTATGTTCCTTATGTTAGGCTTTCTCTGCCACGACAGACTCTATACCCTCAATCCGTGAGTCCCAGTAAACCCCTTTTCCTGAAGATGCTTTGTCAAGTATCCCATCGCAGCAGAGAACAAAGGGACTGTACCTCAGGCATGAGGCACATAGTTGTCAGGATGCTTTGGAGGTGGAAGCAGGGGGATAGTGAGTTTGTGGCCAGCCTCCGACATAATAAGGTCTTCTCACAAGCACACAAAAATCAATTCAGATGTAGCTGATAGGCAGCTCAGTCTCCATGTGGATTCCCTAGTAAGAGGGCCAGGCACTGTCTCTGACATGGACTCTGATGTCTGCTCTTCGATCACTTCCTCCTGGCAGGGCAGCCTTGCCAGGCCACAGAGGAAGAGAACGATGGCAGTCCTGATGAGACTTGATATGATGAGGTTAGTTGGTAAGGGAAGAGGGCTCTCCATTTCTGAGGACTAGAGGAAGGGGATGGGGGGAAGAGGGAGGAAGGGTGGGACTGGGAGGAGATGAGGGAGGGGCTATTAATGGGGATGTAAAGCGAATAAATTAAAAAAATTAATCAATTCATAGTGGAGTAAATCTGGGGTCCTGAAGGATTCAATGCAGAATAATCATATGACATTTCATTTCTAGACATATACCCTAAAGGATTCAAAACAAAGACTCAAGTAGTTATTCATATACCAGGCTTCACTGCATCATTATTCATGGCGCTCAGAAGTGAAAATAATCCAAGTAGCTGTCAACTGAATGGATAAACTAAGAGCGGTGTGCCCATGTGATAGGCAATTATTCAGCATAAAAAGAATGATATTTAGTGCATGCTACTTCATGAATGAACACGAAGACAGTGTGCTAAGTGGCTCTCACACAAAGACCAGCATAGCATGGATAATATTGAACGGGGCGCCTAGATTGGGTGCAGTTATAGAAACACAGCAGGACACCAGGGCTGGGGGAGAGGGAGCAAGGAGCCATGGCTCACCACAGAGCTTGCTTTGCCTGATAACATGCTTTAGAACCAGGATTCATGCCTGTAATTCCAGCACTCAGGAGACTGAGGCAGGAGAACTGCCATGAGTGTCAGGTCAGCCTGGGATATAGAGTGAGATCCTGTCTTAGAAATAACAAAAACGGCTTTGGGAATAGGAAGTAGTGATGTTCCATAGCACTGCATGGCTGGGCATGTGGTCTACACCTGTATGCCCAGCACTCATGAATCCAAGGCAGGAGGACCATGAGTTCAAGTCCAGTCTGGGCTACATAGTTTAAGGCAAATCTAGGGTACATGGCAAGACCCCACAAAGAAACAAAGAAACAAAAAGTAGTTAAAGTAAATGTATGTATATAATATAAACATATATGTATATATACATACATATGTACATATGTATATACATATATATATGTATATGTATATATCCACAATAAAGAAATTATAAAATAAGAGAAGAGAGTGTGACAGATGGAGACAGGCGGACCAAGACAGGAGTCTTAGCTATGTTGCCTCTCACCCATAAGAACTGGGCCAGTGACTTAACATCTCTGGACTTTCCCATTCTGCAGGTGGGCATTAGAGTACCCGACTCGCTGAGTTGCTGTGGAAGGTAAATCAGGCAGGTAGTACCTACCCAGAGTGTTCTGCGGTGGGTGGTGGAGTGGTTGTGCTGTTGTCATTAATTACTTAATGTCTGTACCGGTAGAGTTTGGACACACAGACACTGAGGACCTCTCACCACATGCACTGCTGAGCTGTTAAACAGTAACTGGGATTTTATTCTTGTTTTGCAAGAACTGTCTTTTTTTTTCTCTAACAGAATGCCAATGAAGAACCAGGTGTTTGAAAAATGTGGCTGTGTTAAGTTAAATGAGCCTTTTTTGGACTCCAGATGGGAGCATAAAGCTGTTTGAAACCCCAACCATTTTTTCTTGTTGATTTCCATGTGACTGGAAGAAAAAAAAAAAAAGATCCCACCATGGTACAGAGAGGCCGCTGACGTGTTCTTGCTGCCAGCTCACTGCTGCTATTTGGGAAAAAGAAGAGATGTTAAAGCAAGACTCATAACCTTTGGAAACAGGAGGCTTGTGCTAGAAAGCCTCTGCCATGCTGTTAAGGATGGCAAAATCCAGGTGGCATGCTTTTCAGATGGCTCTCCCTGTCAAGGAGACAGCCATCCATTGCTTCATCTCAGGAAACTGGAAGATGCCTAGCAAGTTTCAAAAGGCCCACAGAGGGCCATTGAGGTAGCTCGGTATGTAAAGACACTTGCTGTCAAGCTTAGTAATCTGAACCCTAGGAACTATATGGTAGAAGGAGGGCATGATGCCTGCAAGCTGTCCTCTGACCTCCACAGATGGCGTGCAACTCTCCCTTCCTCCCTCCCTTTCTTTCTCCCCCTCCCCACAGAGAGAGCGAGCGAGAACTAAATAACAAGTAAACAAAAAACCCACAAAAATCTCTGGAACACTTCTATTAGACTGTTTGGTATCTGTGTTTGAAAGAGCGAATATAATAAATCTGCTCTTGTTGAACTTTAGCATTTTCTCAAGTAAGTTCTGCCAAATTCTTCTGGGTACTGACTACAGCCCCCTAATAAAGCACAGCTGCAGACCTGGAAACTTGTCCTTTGAACATTTGGAAGCGTCTCTGCAGGCTTCCCCCTTACTTGAGATGCATATGGTCACTGAAAAATAATGTGCCTTTGTATTTAACTCTTCCGGCCTCTCCCACCAGATCTGGGGTTCAGTTAGTGGCTCCTCTGTGGTATGTGAAAGGAAATACGTCTCCTAATGCTAGGCTAACCCCCTGCAGTGCTCTGCGGTGCCACTGGACAGTGGTACCTTGAATAATGGCCTCTGAAGTTCTTCTGATCAACTGGAAGTCAATAGGTTTTTGGGAGAGATTTAGTGTCTCCCGCAGGTAATGTGCCCAATACCTGTTGAGGTTAAAGTAAGATAGTTTGTAAAGTATAAAGAGCAGCAAGGCAGTCCAGTCATTCATAGATACCTGCTAGTACATATTGCTATATGCCTCACGTTAGGCTTTTTAATGCCTAAATATCACTTTTCAGTTTTTGAAAAATGGGAACCTTATTGAACTTAGTTTAAGCATATCATTATCAAGTACTAATATATTGTAAATTTATTTCACAAAAATTTATTATACTTTTGAGCCAGAATCTTGTTACATAGCCCAGGCTGGTCTTGAACTTATGATCTTCCTGTCTCAATATCCTGAGGGCTGGGATTATAGGTATGCACCATCATACCCAGTTTCATAAAACATTTTTATATATTATACTATTATTAATTATAACTATATAGTATATGACTCTGTATATTTATGTGTATATGTATATGCTTATGGGCACACACCTGCCATGGACGGAACCCAGAGGACACAGGGCACTGTTTGGGGATTAGTTTTCTCCTTCTATCATGTGGGTCCTGGGGATGGGACCCTTATCCACTGAGCTATCTCACAGACCATCTAAGATCCGTGAAGGGTTGCTTAGGTTTTTGTGTTTTTCATTTTGTGAATGTGCACAGTAGATGCATGTGTGTGTGTGTGTGTGTGTGTGTGTGTGTGTTTGGGAGGTGCACAGGCTTACTAATGGAGGTCAGAGGTTGACATTAGGTACCATTGTCTTTCATTCTCCACCTTATTTTTTTGAGGCAGGGTTTCTCACTGAACATGAAGCTTATCAATGGCCCAGACTGTCTGGCCAGTGAGCGCTTTGAGGTCCTTCTGTGTCCACCTCTCAGTGCTGGGATTACAGGCACATAGCACCATGCCTTGCTTTGTAGGTATGGGAGACCTGAACTCCAGGCCTTTATGCTTGTGTAAGAAGTACTTTACTTATGCGGTCATCTCCTCAGCCTCCGGTCTGCTTAGGTTTTGCATGTAGATTTCACATAGGTAGCTAATTGTCTACTACTAGTTTTGGAATAAAAAAAAAACTACTACCACGTAGAATTAGATTTAAATTTATTTAGAGGAAACACCAAAGAATAAGTCTTGAACAAGATGGATATTTATTTTAGTGTCCAAAGGGTGGGCAGTGCAGAGTTGATACAGTAGGTTCTGGGAACTGGTGCCTCATCTATCTTCTCTATCATTTTTCTGGAGTGCTTCAATCTACAAGTAGCTGTAGGAAATCTGGGTATCACATCCAAGTTCAAGATCGTACAGAGTATGAAAGAGTCCTAAGGGTCCCTCCCAGGCAAGTCAGCTGTCTTTAATGACTCTTTCCAGAAGCCCTGCATAACAGTCTGCTTTCTTGACTTGCATTACTGTCTACAAAGATGGCTGTGAAGAGCCAGGGAGACAGCTTAGCAGGGGTCTGGTCCCTGAAAAAGTGAATGGAAAGAACTGATACCATAAAGTTGTCCTCCACTGAAAATAGAAACACACTGTGCTGGGTCTGAGTGGGTCTGACATTAGCCTTGGCAGGCAAAGCCTGCCTTAGTGAAATGTAATGGGACAAGTCCTCCCCATCCTCTTGTGTGGGGTTGTATGAACATGAGAATATCTTAGGGTCCAGGCCAGCATGGTGAGCCTGCTTTCAGGATTAGAAGGATATGTTTCTAAGGATTGGCATGAAAAGGATGCATCTATCTTACTGGAACCCTATTCCCTTTCAATTACAATATGCCTAATTTTAAGGAGATTTTTTTCTCCTCCAAATAAGAGTCCTAAATATTCATGACTTCAGACCTATCCCAGTGGAGCAATGGGAGATCCTGGGAAGAGCAAGAGCCCAGAGGCCAGGCAACCTGGTTGAAACCCTACTTACATTTATTGCTTTGGTGACTGTAGGTGGATCATGTGACTTGGGCAGGCCTCTATTTATGGGGCAATTAAAAGGGGCTGAAGAGATAATGAACTGAAAGTGCCTACCTCCATAATTATCTCACGGAGTTGCCTGCCATCAACAGATGTTTCCACAATCTGCCCAGAATCAAGAGTTTAGGTGTGTGGTGCCGAGTCTTGTCCCTTTCGAGAATCCTTTTAACCCTGTAAATTACTGCCCCTAGTCTATCCTATCTATCGGCCTTCCTGTTTTCAAATGTTAGAGGAGCCTGATATGGCAGGGCAGGTCTATGCACACTGCTCTCAACCCGTGGCCTCAGTATCAGTCTTCCAGTCCTGTGCTAGAACACTAGCTCTACTATCCAGCTTCTGCCCACCCAGTAATTCCAAAAGGCCTGGAAGATGTCTGCTACCGAGGATTTAAAATTTCAGATAAGAGGCAGCAAGGATTTGGGAAGAAGTGGCTAAAGAGATGTTCCTGAAAGCCAGGCGAGTACCCACTCACTGGCCCCGGCAAACAGCTCTGCATCTGTCTGCTTTCTGCTCTTACCTTTTAAGAGTGTGAAATTTGTTCATGTCTCTTAGACTTTGGGGAGAAGGTGAGTTTTCCTTTGTGCCTTCCCAGGGCCTGGAGACATTGAGGCCTAGGAGGAGTATGGGCTTATAAAATAGCACACTGGTGATAATGTGACACGGGGCCACAGCTCCAGCTTCCAGCATGCCTGTGTTGCCTGCTCCAAAGTCCTTCAGAGCTGATGACCTGACATGGTTAATTGCTCACAGGTCTGAGCATCAGAGGTCAAGACGATCATTAGCTGCAGCCTGGAGAATAGTCATTTTATGTCCAAGGGGAATAATATGCCAGATGAATGAGAGCATTAGTGATTTTCATTTGTTCGGTGCTTGCTTCTCTGGCCAAAGAAAGGTGAGCTGCCGTCTTGAAGCTGCAAGCTGGCAGATTTCACTCTGCTATTTCCGAGGCCTTGGAGCAGAGCCGCCTCTCCACTCTAGATCTCTGAGAACTCCAAAGAATCTGGTGCAGGGTGTTCCTGTGAAGGAAGATACTTGACAAGTATCCACAGAATCTGGGTGATGGGGAACACAACAGGAACACGCGGAGAGTGGCTCAGTCCACATCCAGTTCCAGGCAAAAGGGCTGTCCAGCTGGTGAGGACCCAGGAAGCCATCGGTGGTGTTCATGCTGCTGAGAGGATGTGCAGGGAGCCCGGAAGTGAGGCCTGCCGGGCCCAGTGACTCATGCTGTGCCAACCAGGTTCCCCAGCTGTGGAGGGGATTGCTTATAAGTACAGGTTACCAGCCAACCATCTGGATCCCTCGGGTTCCTGGAGTTTACAAGCAAGAAAGCGTTGATGATTTCAGCTCCGCGAGTCGCTGAGGCAGAGCTTGTTTACTCTCCAGGAAGCTGACGTGCAGCGTGTCAGGGTGCTGAGTGGGCGGCTCGTGGTGCGCACCTGGGAAAGGTGATTTGACCTAAAAATCCATTAGTAAATTTAGAATGAACAGAAATGACTGTGGCACCAGAAAATTTTGTTGTGGCTCTGTCATGCTTTGGCATGCCTGAGTTTAGTTGTTCAGCGCATCTCTGAACCCCTTCCTGACTTCCTAATGTTGGCGACTGCTCCAGATTGATAAATTGAGATATCACCTTCAAAGGGATGAGTAGCAGGCAAGACCTTTGGCAACTGTGTTACTTGCTTATGTACTGAGCGCAGAGCCTTCAGAACTGGGATTAGTACAGGAGGCCTCAAGCATCTGGTGGCTCTTTCTGTCAGGACATGGTGGGCCTCAGCAGATCCCCACTCTTCTAGTGCTTTGATTTCAGACTTTTTGCTTGGATATGAGAAGACTCTTCTCCTGTTTATAAACCACTAAGTCTATAGTACTTCACTATGGCAGCAGGATGGCTAAAGGGCTATCCTGTCTCCAGCTGTGTGTGAGGTGATTCTGACATGAAGATGACAAGCTCACACTTGCTCTGCAGTACAGCTCAGGACCTTCCCGCCCACACTCCTGTGCCCAGCATATATGGATAGTGGTTGATTGAAGATCAGAGGGCTTGGCTTGGCTCCTGGATAGTGTCTGACCATTTAGGTTGTGTCTGAAGAGTCACAGGGTCACCCCTGTCACATACTATGTGTTTCCCTTGAGTTCCCATGGACCACGGGAGAGGACACACTGAGCAGTTTCCAATCAGGACTGTGCCTTGGGGGAGCAGGAAATGCCATCTAAGGGCATCACAGGGTAGGGCAGAGGAGAGAGAAGGTGCGGAGTGGATGTGCAGGCTTGGTTGCTGTGTAAATCTCAGAGATGCTGGTCCTACCTTCTCACCTAGAGATGTGTCTTCCTGAAGATGCAGGTAGCCGGTACCCAGTCATGGCCATCAGCTTTCCTGTGGTGCGTGTTCAGAACTAGGAGAGTCTCGGGCCACCAAGTAGAGACCCCAGTAAAATACCAAACAGGCTGCTCCAGGATGCTCAACGCCAACTGCAAGACTGAGTGGGATGGGAGTAGTGCATTTTGGGCACTATTAATATGGCTTATACAGTGCTTGTGAGAGCTCAGGCTATTTAGAGCTCTTTTTTTTTCTTCTTGTCTCAGAGAAGAGGAACCAAGAAATGTGGGTGGCCGTGGCAGTGGTGACAGTGTCTGGCTTTGAGTATCTACTTACTGTCTTCCGTCTTTGGAATCCATGTTAGGTTCTGCTTCCTTCCCTCCTTACTCCCCCCAACTCCTTGCTCATCCCCCTTCTTATTCCCCTCCCACCCTCCTTGCTCCTGTCCTTCTTTCCTTCCTCCCCTCCCCTTCCCAGGGCTCTGGAATCCTTTTCCAGGCCATTGGAATTTTTTTGCTGGCCCCTTCGGAGCTGCCATCTGACTTTCTCATTGTTGTCTCCCCTGTGCAGGCTGTCAGAGGTGGCTGCTGCGCTCCCACTCCACCCTTGCCCATTGTGCCAACTCTAATTTCTCACATCCATTGGTGCTTTTTTTCACCATTGCAGACCTTGGTAACCATGTACCTTGCCGAAGCGGGGCACCACCTTTTCATCGGTCAACATTTTTAGACTCTTCAAAGTACAGTCTTTTGCTCTCTATCCATATAGCCTCTTCCTTCAAAGAACTAAAGAAGCCACTGCCATCTGTAATACCAGAGCTCCTGTATGAGATGGGAAGTGGGCACAGGAGAGTCCCTGGAAACTTATGCCCAGCTCGCCTAATGTATGCAGCTTCAAACAATAGGAGACTCTGTCTCTAACCACGTGGAAGAGATAGGCAGACACAGAGATTGTCCTCTGACCTCCACACATTCATATGACATGCTTATAACACACACACACACACACACATGCACATACAAATAAAAAAACACAAGAGAGTAGGGGACATTGTTTAAAGGCAGAGCATTTGCCTAAAATCAATGAGGGTCTCTATGGTGCTGAAAAAATAAAGCTGCTTTTCTTGCTGATTCTAGAAAGTTCTCCCTAGTTGCTCCAGCTCTGTGAGAACTCTCCACTCTGTACCCTTCTTCTCAGTGCTTATTTTTTTAGATTCATTTAAAATTTTCTCCTCCTCCCTCTAGCATTTTTTTTTCTTTCAGGGAGGGATTTCACAAAGCATTTTCTTCCAGAAGGTTTTCCTTATGAGATATCTGGCAGTTACTTCTGTTTGTTTAAACTTGAAAAAAAAAAATCAATGATTTCAAATTGCAAATTCAGTTAAAATTTACTCTGTGATAATGTAGGGCAACACACTGCCAGGGTGTGGAAGTGGAAAGTCAATGAGGCAGGGACCCAAGGTAATCCGGAGGATGCTAGAACAGGGTCTCTGATTAGTGAAGCACAATTACACGGAATAAATACCATATCGATTTTTGTGTAGAAATCACATGCAGAGGAGGCAGAGAGCAGGAAGCCTGTCACCTTGTCTTTTCATTTTGACTCGTCATGACGTTTTCAGGTTCTTGGGACTGCATTAGTTTTGTTTTGGTTTTTTTAACTGCAGTTTTGATTTGGATGATTGGTACTGCGTTAAGTGCCTCTAATTGCCCTCTTTGGAAACTTCTAGTGTCTCTCTGGAGCCGCACAGCACTGTGTTGGGTCTGTTCTTTGTCCCTCACTTATGACATGCTGTTGAGATACATCCTGCTCTCCACTCCTCAGATTGTGAGTTTGTTGAGAGCGAGCAGAATCATGCTTATATATGCTTCACCAACAGTAAATTCCCCAGTGGCATGAGTAGGTGGAATTGTTATTTTAAGAATATGGTTTTGAAAACTGAGTTACAGAATAATTTTATAATGAGCGTTTTCACTTGGAATGTGTGTTTTGGTGACTCGGAGATGAAGAATATATACTTCATCTCACCATTCATTTATATCTGTAATCATCAGGAGGAGGAGAAGATGGATGTGTCAGCTGGGAAACATTCTTGCAGTTAATTATATTTGTTTGTGGTTTCCAGGGTCTGTAGAAAGAGCCAGTTAAGCAAACATGCACACTTATGCACGCATACAACCCTCGTGTGTACACACGGTACACCCGTATCCTCTCTTGTATCACACACATTCTCTCTCTCTCTCTCTGTCTGTCTGTCTGGAAATGAGCAAGGATCACTCCTCTGTGCCCTTGTGGGGAGACAGCAGATGTCCCCTCAACTGTGCGGTGCGGAAGAGCTTCAGTTCGCTGAGGTGAGGATCACAGCCTTCAGTGATGAGTTTGGTACAGGGCTGGTGATGCTCAGAGGTGGGAATCACTTGGAAAGGATGACTGGCTGAGGCCCCCAGGTGACTGACAGGTCCTGTCTGTTCCCAGGGCAGTGCAGAAACAAAATAGTTGCTTTTTGTTGTTGTTTGGTGGTTTTTTATTTTTATTTTTCTTCACCTGGTGTTTAGTTTAACCCTTTGGGCTCAAGGCTTCCCTGAAGATTTTATTTTATGTGGCTTTCCAGAACCAATCTTGAATATTCCTTGGCAACTAATGGAGGCCTTGTGCTACAGGAAAGAGGCCTGCTCCTCTTGAAGAAATGCACTGTTTTGTCTAGTTCTCTTCCTTTCTTTTTGCAGCACTGAAGGCGGATTCAGGGCCTCCTGTATGCTAGTGCTCTGCCACAGAGCTGAACTACAGCCCTATGAATTACCTTTATTTTGTTTGTATCAGGCCCTCGATAAATCTATCAGGCTGGACTTGAACTTGTGATCCTCCTGTCTTAACCCTGTGAGTGGACGGTATGATGGGCCTGTGAAACTGCCAAGCCCAGCAGTTTATTCAGTTTCTTAGCTAGGAGGATCCAGAGCCAGACCCATGTAGCAATAGCATCACCACTCACTGTGCTAAGGTACCTAACCTTAAAGGATGGTAATGGAATTCCAAGTTCCTTTCCTAACAGCCTCTTTCAAAGCCCCGGGGAGGGGTGGAGCCTTGCTGTCTCTGTTGTGATTTCCTCTCTGTGTCTCTGTCAGTGGTGGGGTAGCGCTGAATAGCCCAGGGCACATAGAGGGCCAAGGGGAATTAATTAAGAAGGCTGTGTAACAAGGAGGGCTCGAGGGAGGGGCACATGGCTCTCCCTGGGAAGCAGAAGTACAGTAGCTTTCCTGCGTGGACGGGGAGTGGGTGGGTGGGTGGGTGGCTGAGTGGGGGTGGGGACAAAGGGAACGGGTTTGCTGGGAGTGGGTGTTTGTGGAGGAAGAGTACGGGAGAGATGACTGAAATGGGTGGGGGAATCTCGGGGGATATAGGAACCTAGTGCAGTGGAAACTCCCTGAATCTATGAGGTTGACCCTAGCAAAGACTCCTGGTCATGGGAGATGCTGAGTCTGAACTGGCCGTTTTCTGTAACCAGGCAAGGCTTCCAGAACCTCCGACCTACACTTTGTCCTGCCTATAAGATGTGCTGGGGTAAAGGTGGAGCAGGAATTGTGGTCGTGGCCAACCAACCTGAGACCCACACCACGAGAGAGAGCCCACCCCTGACACTGCCTGGAGGCCAGCAACCAGTGGCTGACCAACCTGAGACCCACCCCATGAGAGAGAGCCCACCCCTGACACTGCCTGGAGGCCAGCACCCAAAAGCTGGATATTCTAGAGACCTAGGATAGAACCAAACAGGACTGGAAAAAAAAAAGCCAATGAAATGATGCCTAATTTATCATTAAATAGTGTAACCCTGATACACTCATAGACCGAGCTTAACATAATCGTCATCAGAGAGGCTTCCTCCAGCAACGGATGGGGGAACATGTAGAGACCCCCAGCCAAACATTAGGCAGGGAGCCCTGCAGAAGCGAAGGAGGAAGGGTTGTAGGAGCCAGAAGGTCAAAGATACCACAAAAACATTGCCCACAAAATCAACTAACCAGGTCTCATAGGGGTTCACAGAGACCACTGAAGTGAATCTATATGGGTTTGAGCATATATGTTATGGTTATGTAGCTTTCTGTTTTTCTGGGACTATTGACATTGGGAGCGGGGTCTGTCTCTGGCTTTTATGCTTGCTTTTGAGACCCTTTTCTTCCTACTGGGTTGCCTTGTCCAACCTCACTATGAGGATATGTGCCTAGTTCATTGCATCTTGTTATGTCATGTTTGGTTGATATCCCTGGGAGACCTGCTCTTTTCTGAAAGGAAATGAGTGGGAGGGGAGGTGGTTAGGGGGACCGCAGGAGGGGAGGGAGGAAAAACTGTGGTAGGGATATAATGTATGAGATAATATAATAATAGTAGAAGAAGATATTGTCTCAACCAGAACTTCAAAAGTCTTTTGGGATGTGTCAATAAAGCAGGTGAAAACTGGTAGATCCTGATTCAAACGTAGGTGAATGATTCTTTTGTTGTAATCATCTCTGAACATTTTAAGCAAGTAAAGGAAAGTTCATTTCCATCAGTTCATTTTTATCTGTAGCTAGAAATATGGAATAGAAGTGATAGAGACAAAGTAGAAATACTGGGAGAGGCCTGGCAAGATGACTCAGCAGGCAAAGGTAATTTGCCATAGCTGAGGACCTGCACTTAATCCCCGGGAACCTATGTGGTGGGAGAACTGACAAATTGCTCTCTGACCTCACAGGCACACCATGGCACTTGGGCTGAAACTCTCGCTCTCTCTCACACACGCATATACACATACATGTGTGAATGCACATGCACACAAAATTTTCAGATACTATCAAATCCATTAATTAACAAATAGAATTCTTATTTATTGATTTATAGTAAGAGATATTTATTATTTAGAAATAGTGAAAGGCTTGGTGGAGTTTTGATGAGTTAATTAATGAAAACAAATGACTCCCATCAGCTCACTGGTGAAAGAGTTCAAATTCCGACAGACTGAACGCAGAATAAAGGTATTAAATAAATTTAAGACTGAGTCACTGGAGGCTGGGTGTGGGGCTCCTGGTTATAGTTTCAGCACTTAGGAGGCCGAGGCAGGAGGATTGTTAGCCTGAGACTAGCCTGGGCCACATACTAAGTTCTAAGCCAGTTCAAAACAAAACTAAATAAATGATAACAAAGCAGTGATGGCTGTGAGGATGTCTGTTTATGATGAACTCCACAGGGAAGGCCTACACGATGAAGCTGGTTTAAGGCCAACATCACTCACAGGAAATGTGGAAATTCTCTCAACTCTCACAACTCAGATGGGAAAAAAGTTGATGGCACTTTCTCCCAACCTGACAGTAACCTTGAAAATTCACCTACTATCATCGACAAGCACTCCTGAAGCTGGAAATAATAGAAACAAAATTTTACCAGCCGTGTTACAGAAATGAAATTATTTTCCTGTTCTCATTCTAGAAAAAAAATCTAGTCAATGATTGTAAGAGACAGTAATTAGTGCCAGACAGGTTTTTAAAAATCACCAAATTTTCCGGGTTTATATTTTAAATACTTTGACATTTGAGATTTGTTGTAACTACTTTTTTCTTTCAAAACAAAGAAAGCCACTGACTAGCCTATGATGATAGTTAATCTAGTTGTCAACTTGACTTGATCTGGTACAAACTGAGACACTTATCTCTGGGTGTCTCTCTAAGGATTAATTGAGGGGAAAGACCCACCCCTAGAGAGCATGGCACCTCAGGTGTAAATAGCGAAAAGCTATTGCTTTTGGCCTGCTTGCCTTTGCCTCTAGCTGGCAAGTGCATCTATGTTGCTACCCATGTTGCTGCCGCTGACAACAAATCCCAGGTTTCTCAGCCTTCCAACACAAACTGAATACCAGTCTCTCAAACTCCAGCCCAGCGTGCTGGCACTGCTGAGGCATCCAGTCCCATTTACTGAGCAGCTACTTCGTTCTTTGTCTCTCCAGCGTGAAGATGACCATTATTGGACTTCCCAGTCCATATCAAGTAAGCCAACCTAGTAAGTTCCTTTTGTAATATGTGTTCATTCCACCAGTTCTGTTCTAGAAACCCTGCCTAATGCAATGCTTAAATTTGTATTTGTAATTTTATGTTCTTGTTCTTAAAGCAGATGTCCCCAAAATTGTATACATTTTAGGGCTCACAGAGCCTGGATCCCCTGGGAAGCTCCATGACCATGAAGAAATGATGCATGTGCTACGACTCTGTTTTCCCATGACAGATGAAGGTTGTATGAAGGTTGTATGACAGATGAAGGTTAATGGTCAAGAGGGTTAATAAAGTAATGAGGATGGCATGTTTGGTAATTTGAATAAGAATGGCCCCAATATACTCATATGTTTGAATACTTAGTCATCAGGAAGTAGAAGTTCACTAGGAAGTGAATAAGATTAGAAGGGTTAGAAGGTGTGGCCTTGTTGGAGGAAGTGTATCGCTAGAGGTGGGCTTTGAGGTTTCAAAAGCTATGCCAGGCCCAGTGACTCTGCTTGAGGGTCAGGGTGCAGCTCTTAGCTACTGCTTCAGCACCTGCCTGCCTTCCATCGCGATCCCTACCATGATATCATGGATTAACCCTCTGAAACTGTAAGCAAGCCCTCAACTAAATGCTTTCTCTTATGAGAGTTGCCTTGGCCAGGGTGTCCTCTCATCAACAGAAGAGTGACTAAGTCAGAGTGCTGCCCCGGGAGCCAGTTGGTACTCTGTCTTAGTTAGGGCTTCTGTTGCTGTGAAGAGACCCCATGACCACAGCAACTCTTATGACAAAACAAAACAAATCATTCAATTGGGGCTGGCTTACAGTTCAGAGGTTTCCTCCATTATCATGGCAGGAAGCATGGCAGTGTGCAAGCAGACATGGTGCTGGAGGAGCTGAGAGTTCTACATCTTGATCTGCAGACAGCAGGAAAGCACTGTCTTGAGCTTCTGAGATCTAATAGGTCAGGCCGACAGAGACACACTTCCTTCAGCAAGGCTGCACTAGCTCCAACAAGGCCCCACTTCCTAATAGTGTCACTCTCTATGGGCCTATGGGGGCCATGTTATTCAAACCATCATGCTCCTCGTTGGTGTCATCTATCAACTCATTTAGTGGCCATGGATTAAACACCTAAGTATTCACCCGTTTTTATCTTCAGCAGAGGACAAAATGGGGAAGTCCTACTTTATTTTTAATCACCCCTGTTGTGGCTACCCATGCCACAAGGACGTTTTCTGCTCATCTGCCTCTTAAGAGGGGTTGCTGGCTCTTTCTTCTTTTCAAACTGAATGAATACAGTTACTTTGAAAAATATGTGGAGATGGCGCCATGCCTATTCTAACACTCGGGTAGTAGGTGTTGTCACCCCTGATTTGTAATTTGACATCCTGAGAGGTCAACAACAGAGAAGGGGCCGCTGGGCAGGGAACTTAGGATGTGTACTGTGGCTCTCCCGGCTCACATCTCTTGGAAACGTAGAGTAGAAGAGACCTGTGCATCTAGGACACTGTAGTTATTCTCTTCTCCGTGGGGGTCCATGCTTTCCCAGCATTTTCTGGAGTAACCTATCATTTGGAAGTTCCCAAAGCATCGCCTTCTAATGATGGGGAGGAGTAAGGGAAGGAGGTCATGCAGACAGTTCTGAGGACCAGTGGACTGCTTTTCCATATAGACCCTTTGAGTCCCAGCATCTGCTGAAATGTATTTATAGGCTTAACTGAAAGGGTCTTGGTTATTCTGCAGCAGAAACCCAGGGTACTGGCTTTGGTCCAGTTTTGGAAAGCTGAAATGTTTGACTCTTTTGTTTTATTTTGGGAGTGTGCTGTATTGGTTGGAATCAAAGGAGAAGTGGTAGATTGTGAGCATAATGCTATATTTTTAATTTTTAATTCATTTTGTGCATGTGAGTGAGTTGGTTGGGAGTTTGATAATCAGTCATTTGGAGATGATTATTCAGTTATTTAGAAAATTTTGCTTATTCTTTTTTGATTTGACCCCCACTCTCCCTTGTAGATTTTCTTGCTCCCTACAAGTTAACCCCCTTCTGCTTTGTGTCACATAAACTCTAACAGCCTCTTTCCCCTCTTCCCCCAACTCCCCATGGTCCCATTTACTTTTGTGTCTTACATATGTACACACCTACATAAATTTAAACCTAAAATCTGTGAGAGAAGCGTGTGATATTTGTCTTCCCCAGCCTGGCTTTTTTGATTAACATAATGATCTCCAGTTCCATCCATTTTCTTACATAATTTTTTTTTACAGCTAGATAAAATTCTATCATGTATATATACTTCATTTTCTTCATTCATTTGGTGAATCTAAGCATCTAGATTGGTTTCATATCTTGGTTTATCTGGCTGGTGCAGCGACAATCATGAATTTACAAGTTTCCCTGTGGTGTACTGACTTAAATCCTTTGGGTAAACATCCAGGATAAGCAAGTCTGGATTAATTAGCTCTACTTTTGTTTTCTGAGGAACCTCCCTTCTGCTCTCCATAGTGCCTATACCAGTTTAGTTCACATTCCCACCAGCAATATATAAGGCTCCTTTTTTTGCCACATCCTTGTCATCATTTGTTGTTTTCTTAATGCTACCCATTAAAACCAGGAGGAGATATAATCTCAACTTTATTTTTGAGACAAAGTCCATTATGTGCCTGTGGGTGGCCTGGAACTCATTTTGTAGACAAGGCTGACCATGTACTAACTAGTGAGTGATTTACCTGCCTCTGCCTCCTGAGTGCTAAGAGTAATGGCGTGCCCTATTAAGACCAGCCTCACGGTGTTCTAATTTCCATTTCTCCGAGGTTAAGGATATGGAACACTTCATAAAACATTTCTTTTTTTTTCAATTTCTTCTTTTAAGAAATACCTACTCAATCTTTTTCTGCTTCTGTTTCTCTCTCTCTCAGTTGTGTGTATAGCTTGCAAATTATGTTGTCTGTAAATCAGCACAATTTTATGTCTTCCTTTCCTATTTGTATTTCTTTTTCTTGTCTTATTCCTCTAGCTATGACTTCAGGTACTCTTTGAATAAAAGCAGAGAGTGGGTGCCTTTGTCTCATTTCTGATTCTGAAAACTGAGAATGCTCTCAGTTTTCCCCCATTTGAAATAATATTGGCTATAATGCAGTTTTCATTTCTTATTCTTTCTTTGCAGTGTGTATCTGTTTTGACACTTATGTCCCACTAGTAGACTAAATTCTGAATGATTTGTCCTCAACAGACCCTATTTAGACTATGAGCCCCTTTAGGGCAGGGGTCTCTCTGCTCAATCCTAAAAAACACCATGTGCCTGGAACTTAGTAGGTTCCCAATAATATTTCCCAAAACAATGAATGGATGCTTTGAAGGGCATGCCTTCTATAGCCTTGGACATTTGACTATTTGTTCGCCACTTGGTGGTGGTTTTTGGGGAGGCTTGTTGAAGGATGTGTGTCACTGCAGGTGGCCCTTGAGAGTTTAAAGACTAACAGTATTTTGAGTGAGCTCTCTGCTTTGGGCATGCAGTCCAAGATGTGAACCTGCAGCTTCCTGCTCCAGCTGCCATGTTTCTCGGTCAAGATAGAGACCTGTCCCTCTGAAACAGCTCAATTAAAAAACAAAACAAAACAAAACAAATGGTCTCTAAGTTGCCTTGGTGTTTAATCATGGCAATAGGAAAGTAATTAATGCTGAATGAAGGACCACATAAGCTAACAGCATTTCTAAGCAGTCCTTAAGTACATGGTGTGATCCCAGCACTGGAGAGGCGAGGCAAGTGGATTGCTGGTTCAAGGCTATCCTAGGCTACATAGCAAGACCTGCCTCAACAAAGAAAACTTCAACAAAACTGGAAGAAGCAAAAAGAAAAGAAAAGAAAAAGACCAGCTTGGAGGGGCAATGTGGAGAAAGCAATCTCCACTAAAACATTCATGTGGTGTTCATTTAAGGCTGACTAAGGCTGGCTCTGCTAGCTAAAGCTTATTTCAGAAATCTATATTGTCCTTTGAGAACAATCATTTTCGTGTTGATACAAAGTAAAGGACTTTACAACTCTAGATGCTTTTACCCAGAGGGGAAATGTCTGAATATTCCTCATTGTAAGCAAGTAGTTTGACAGGAGTAAGGGGAGACGAAGTCTCAGCCATGAATTCAGTTCAGGCACTCTTGGCTGACCTACCTCAGGCAAGTTGCCTCAGTGTAGAGTTCCTTCATCTTTATGTTGGGAGTAACTGAGTGAGGTCATGTGATTGTCAGGAAGCCTGAATGAGACTTTGCTGCTGCTCAACAGCAGCTCTTAGAAACTCTGCTTCTTCCACCTCTCCTCCCTTTCCTTCCTTTTCCTCCTCCCTTTTTTCTTGCTATCTCACCTGGCTGTGGACCATTCCCCTTGCTTTCTTTCACACATGATCTTCAGGAAGCAAGTTGGTACCTGTGGTTCACTGTTCAGCTTAGCCCGGCCATAATATCTTCCCATCGCCTATGAAGGCTCTCAGAGGAAACACATCAAGAGCCTCACTCCCAGGGTTTTCAAAAGAGCTCATCACTTACAATTTTGGCCATTTAATTAGTAGGCATCCTCCCAAAGTTGGATGCCACAAGCATTTCAAGTCCTCAGCAATAGATTGCTCAGTGCTCCTTGTTCTTATTGGTGTTCAAACCTACTTTGATTTTCCTTCTCAGAGGTTTTACTTAGTGAGAAACTGACATTGAAGATTGTTTCCTAAGCACTTGGCATCCAAGGTGATGGCTTCTAAAAAGCCATTAGTGATGCAAAGAAGTCAAGCAGACCCTGCCCTTCTGGAGGGGCCTCAGCCTCCCCAAAGTCCATCTCCTCACTCTTCTGCTCTTCTGTGATAGTTCAAGGTCAGGTTCACCTATGGCGGTGGTGGAGCTTTGTTCATTTTGTACATTATTTATGTAATGTGCTGGTTGTGAGGGAGGGTGGATGTAGATGATTCATAGGCAGGAGCAGAAGGAAACAGATTGCAGGAGCTCAACTCCTTTTCCTTGGGTGTCCCTGGGTGTTCCCTCCACCCCCAGTTCTCTTTGCCCTCACTGCTTGCCCTGCTCTGTCAGGGCTACTGGGTGAACATAAACCTGGCTTCTCCAGGCAGCTCATGGACATCAAATGACCTGGCCCTGTCAGGTGCATTGGCCTATTAGGGGACCCCAGAACTGAGGCTGGGTCTGGAACCACACCCACCTCTTTAGATGTGATGCTCATTCTGAAAAGCTCAACCCATAAAGTAACATACGGAATTCTAAAAAAGTTAGCATGACTGCTTCAGTGCTTATTTTTTGAAATATCAAGTTTTTTTTAATCTCACTTTTGTCTGTTGCTAATCCCCACTTTCCTGGGACATGCCTGGCTCCTGTGCTTAGCCTGCCGTTTATCAGGTACCCCAGGAGCTGCTCTTTTGTGGGAAAACTACAGAGATATTTTTTTCATGACTTTTTAAAAAGTTTTGTTTCAGCTATAAGACACACCTTCTTCTGATATCTATATTCCCTGAAGCGCCCAGACTGAGCAGGTAGGCAGGCCTGGTCAGTGTGCTGAGTCTGGAGGTGAGAATTGAACTAGCATCAAGATTGTGGCATCAAACCCTAGGTCGCACTGAGCAGGATTGGTTTTGGGGGGTTGCTCAGTAAGCTAGCTCTGTTCTTTTGCACTGAGCTTTCTTGCATTTCTTGGGGATTAGCACGGGGGACTCTAGCCCATCCATTGTCCTTTTGCAAACAGGCTAGTCAGGTCATGCTCTCATGCAAGGATGAACTGAGAGCAAGCATACCCCCCCCTCCCCCGCCACATAAGCACTGCTTGTGACACATTGGCTAGTATCTCATTGGCCAAAACAAATAACAGACTCCTTGGAGTTGGCATAGCTAGAACTGTAACATGGCAAAGAACTTAAAAACAGGAAGAGGTGAGGAATTGAGGTCACCTCAATTTGCAATTTTATTTTATTTTACTTTATTATTATTATTTTGCAATTTACCATCATGTGTGAACTCGGGAAACGGAACCTCAATTTCCCCTTTTCTTGAAGTGGGACTCTTTTCCTTATAAAATCCCAAGACAAACCAAAGGAGGATCCCACCAAAGGTCACCTTGGGCAGCCAATGAGTTCATTGGGTTTCTTTACAGAGCATGGGTGAGGGGTTGCTGGCAAGAGCCACTGTGTTGAAAAGGTCATGTCATAGCTACATAGATGGAGGGTCCCCCCTTACTCTTTCTCCCTGAGACCCTACAACCATGGATTTGTATACAAATTGTCCGGGAGAAGCAGCTAGAATCTCAGATGAGGGTCTATTGACCCCCCCTTCCAAACAAACACATACACCCTTTTATGAGGGAATGCCTGACTATGATGGTCTTTATAAGCAGGCACTGCTGATTATAAAGAGGGAGGCTGTTTCACTCGAAGATAGTGTCATATAGCAGGATGGTTCTTCCTGCCTTGTAGATGAGGGAGATGATTGGAGAGATGCAGGGAGCTCTATTTAGGTCAAATGAGGAAAAAGAAGAGCACAGACCAAGTTGACATCTGCCTAGTGTCTACTCCCAGGTGGTTGGTTGGTAGCTTGACTATGTCACTCATGTGACCTCTCACAGATGGGAGAGTACAGGAGCAGGAAGACAGGGGGAACTTGAGGCTGGCCTGGAAGGCGGACATCAGAAGTCGGGGAGGCTGTATCTGCTGCTCCTTCCTGTGAGACATATGTGCACCTCAGCCCCTGCCTCCTGGCTTGCTTCGCCACTTTCTGAGTCTGTGAGTCGTGGAGGGCAAACAGGCCATCACCGTTCTCCCATTATGTAAACGTCCATCTTGGGAACATTTCTCACAGCAGCCTCATGTGTCAGGGGGTCAAGTGAACATGTTTGTGTGCACATTAGAAGAGGGAGGACTTGATGCCATTGAGCAAACCCTCCCCTTCATCCTTTCTGCTCAGAGACCTGCTCTGGGCCTGTACACACACACACACACACACACACACACACACACACACACACACACACACAATTTCCAGACTTTATTGTGCCTTCAGACTGCTCCCAGCGGGGTGCAGATGAAACTCTATGCTAATGGATGTGGGAGAAGGGCACTCCCGTGTAAGTAAGGGTGTGTACACCCAGATCCGGTTTCTGAGCAGAACGGATGAAGAGGTCAGGTTGCTCAACTCCTCTCTCCTTTGAGGTGCACACACGCATGCTCACTTGCCCCCTCCTAAGTGAGGCTGCTGCAAGAGATGGTCCCAAGATGGAGTTTTCGACACTGGGAGCACAGTGGTGGCCTGATGGCCCTCCACATGTCGTGGGCCCAGGAAGTGGCAGAGCGAGCCAGGCGGCAGTGCTCCTGTGTGCTCTGCTGGGGCCTCTCTCCTTAGCAGCTGGCCCTGGACTGCACATAGTTGTACATAAATTAGCTCTTGTCATGACATTCACCAGCAGGGAAGCCTGACTCGAAGCAGGATGAAGGACCTGGGGAGGCAGGAGAGGGGGTGCTTATGTAAGTGGTTTTTAGACAGATGGAGGGCTCATTTTAATTGCATAAAAGGCAACCTTCCTTGAGTGGAGATGTAGGTCCTTTGCGGACCTGTGCTACATGAGTCGCCCGGTTCTGTGTGTATAAATGGCGTGTGATTTCCATGGTAATTGGACGCCTGTGTGTTGAATTCTGTTGGGGCGTTCTCAGTTTCCCTCAACTTGGAGCAAGTGCGCCTCAGTCTTGATGATGTCATCTGAGGACTTTTCCCCTAGGCCGTAGGGGAAAGAGTGGTTTTGAAAAACTGGAAAGGAAAGTTTTCAAAGTGGGACCAGTAAGATGGCACAAGGAAAATGCAGAGCAGGGCTGTGTGGATAGGGCTGATTCATAGAGGTTTCTGTGAGGGAAGTGTGAAACCTCTCGTGTGTAACCTGTGGCTGTGATGAACTGGCAGAATCTTTAAGAGGTAGAGCCCAGTGGAAGATAGCTACGTCCTGGGGCATCTCCTTCTTATTTTATTAAAATAGATTTTTCCACACAATATATTCTGATTATGAGTTTCTCTCCCCCAGATCCTCCCCACGTCATCCTCACCCAAATCCACACCCTTTCTTTCTCTCTCTCATTAGAAAACAGACATTAAAAAATAAATAAAATAAAAACAAATAAACCAGAAAAGGACAAAACAAACAGGAAAAGAGCCAAAGGAAAAAATCATAAGAATCCCATACAGGCACAATGACACACACAGAAAACCCATAAAAACAAAATCTGAAACCATAATTTGTAAGCCAGAGACCTGTAAGATAAAGAAAAATGTCCAGACCAAGCACTGTGAGACAAAGAAAACCATCAAGAATACCACCAAATTCCTTTTGTGTTGGCCGTTTCCTGCTTGGGCCTGAGGCCTGTCCTTTAGTGTGATTTGAATACTCAGTGAGACTCTGTCGGAGAAAACGAATTTTTCCTTTATGATGTGTTATCAATTGGAGATAGCATCAAGGTAGGGGTGGGGGCTTCTGTCCGTGTCCCCTCTTGGCCCTGGGACCCCATCTGCTTAGAGCTGGGCAGGCCCTGTGCATGCTGCTTCTCTGTGAGTTCATATGTGCATTGGTCCTGTTGTGTCTACAGGGTTCATTTCCTTGGTGTCTTCCATCCCCACTGGCTCTTACACTCTTTCTGCCTCCTCTTCCACAGAGTTCCATGAGCACTAAGGAGACGGATTTCACAGAGATATCCCATTTAGGACTGAGTGTTCCAAGGTCTCTCATCCTCTGCACACTGTCCAGTTGTGGGTCTCTATATTTGTTCCCGTTTACTGTAGGAGAAAGCATCTCTATAACAGCTGAGCAAAACACTGATCTATGAGTATAACAGAATGTCATTAGGAATTGCGGTATTTCTATAGTCTTTTTCATATGGTGTTTCTCAACCTTCCTAATGCTGAGACCCTTTAATACAGTTTCTCATGTCATAGGGATCCCCAACTATAAAATTATTTTGTTGCTATTTCATAACTGTAGTTTTGCTACTATGAATTGTAATGTAAATATCAGATATGCAGGATATCTGATATGTGACCTCCAAAGGGGTTGCAACCCACAGGTTGAGAACCACTGCTTTCACAGAACAGTAGTATTTGGTTTTCTGCTATGTCTATAGCCTATCTAGTCCCAGCTTCTTGGCCATCCCAGCAATGTCAGCTGTGGATCCACCTCCTGGAGCAGGCCTTAATTCCAGTCAGTCAGTGGTCGGTCATTCCCACAACTTTGTGCCACGATTACTAGTGTATCTTGCAGGCAGGTCACTATTGTAGAACCAAGGGTTTGTAGCTGGTTGGTGGTCAGGAGGGGTGAAGGCTCTCGGTAGGCGCCGGCCTGACTTTTCTATGTTCAGTGGGTTACGTAGGTGTTGTCTTCAGCAGTAGAGCCTTACTAATAGCTTGCGGAGAACAACCAATGACCTTGGAAATAGCTTAGGTTGTTTGGGAGTGTCCATGGGGCCCCTTTGGCCAACAGCTCATTTAGATGTATCCCATTCCTGGCCACGGGGATTTCCTAGTGAGAGATGTCTAGCTAGGGCTTTCTCTCCCCTCTTATTTGGTGATTCCATTAAGATTATCTTCATATGTGTATGCATTTTATATATATAGTTTAGGAAACTTCTACTCCATTAGGTTTTTATATGACCCCTCCAGTAATCCTTATTTTTAGCTCTCCCTCTTTGTATTTCTTCCCTTGGCCCCTTTTCTCTCCCCCTCTTTGTTTGACTTCCAGTTCTAGTCCCTTCCACCCTGTACTTCTGTAATTTCCCCTTCCTAGAGAGACCCTTCCCCCACCCCTATTTCCTTACTCTGTATGAAGCATCTCTCTCGGGCTATAATAGTCTTCTTTTTCAAATACTTAATAACTAACATCCCACATATAAGCAAATGTATACCTTATTTGTTTTGGGGAGGGTCTGGGTTACCTCACTCAGGATGTTTTTTTTTCTCTAGTTTTATCCATTTACCTGTGAATTTCATGATTTTTTTTAACAGCTGAGTAATATTCCATTGTGTAAATGTACCAAATTTTCTTTATCCACTCATCCATTCATGGGCATCTAGGCTGTTTCCAATTTCTGGCTATTATGAAGAGAGCAGCGATGAACATGATGAGCGAGGGTCTTTGTAACAGGAATGTAGAATCCCTTGGGTTTAATGGGGCATCTCCTTCCGTGGATTACTGTTGTACCGAGGAGTGGCTCAGATCTCCTGTGGCCATATTAGTTTTTGAGAAGGCAGGTTATTAAAGGCCACTCTGTGTCTCAGCCCTTCCTCCATGTGTCCATTTTCCTTTCTGTTTTTCTGCCATATTTTGATACAGACATTAAGCCCTTACACATTGCCAGGGTCATGCTGTTTAGACTTTCCGGCTCCTTTAATTACAAACCAAAACAATAGAAAAACAATAACTGCTACTACTGTTGTTCCTCCCTTTTTCCTCTTTCTCCTCCTCTTTTTCTTCCCCCTCCTCTTCTCTGTTGTTTTGAGACAGGGTCTTTCTATGTGGCCCTGTCGGGTCTGATGCTTGTTATTTAGACCAATGGCCTTAAACTTACAGAGATCCTCCTGCTTTTGTCTCCCAAGTGCTGGTATTAAAAGCACATGTCCCCAAGCCCAGGTAACTTATTCTTTATAAAGTAGCCAGCCTCAAGCATTTTTAAAAAATAGCAATGTTTTTTGTTGTTGTGCCTTAATGAGTAATACAACTCCAGGGGACCCAATCATGTTCTGAACCTTTAGTACCTTGAAAAGCAACTTTGAAAAGATTTCTCATTCTCTCTCAGAGTTAACAATCTTAAGACTTGCAGGTCTCTGGGCTCCACCACTTTCTTTTAGAGCTCCTCTAGGTTCAGATCTGGATACCATCATCTGCCCATAGTTTAGGGATATGGTGGCAGCAGTATTGGCTTAGAGGAAATGCTTTGGGCCAAAGATTTCTGCTTGGACCAGACGGCACAAGTGCAGCTACCCTCAAGGTGAACTTACTCATCTGGGCATGTTTATTTTATCAGCAACAATAGAATATAACCTGATCTTCGCCATGAGGAAGCTGTATGAGCAAATTGATATTCAGAATGAGGTTTTCTCCAAGAAAGGAAGAGCTTTGATTCACTCCATACAGAGGCTCTCTGCCCTAGCTTCTTCCATGCTGGGAGGAAGGAGACTCACGTAGGGTCCGGTTTTGCAAGCACTATGTCACTTTGTTAATCTCTGGAGAGCCAGTGTTTTACCCTGAGAGGCAACAGCATAAGTGTTTGTTAGGAGGGCGAATGACTGTATGGAAGGTGGCCTCAACCAAAACATCTCTCCCTGCCAGAATGTGAAACATAGCTTGGTGCAGACTTCTGGGAATAGATCTCCTAGAGTGAGGAGGAACAGGGGACATTTTTAGTCTAAGATGTGGGCCCTCCACATGTCCAGACACAGGGATTAGAAGCAGTTTATCTTCTCCATCTGTTCTAGTTACTTTGTGTCACTGTGACAAAGCAGGAAAGGATTTGTTCACAGGTCCAGAGGGTTCAGTCCTGCCTTGCTTTGCCCTGTGTATTGGACAGAATATCATGGAGATGGGAGCTTGGAAAGTGGAGAGCCATTTACCTACATCCCTGCTCATGGCAGATAGGA
Source organism: Psammomys obesus (assembly GCF_907164565.1). Taxonomy (NCBI): domain Eukaryota; kingdom Metazoa; phylum Chordata; class Mammalia; order Rodentia; family Muridae; genus Psammomys; species Psammomys obesus. Next base: position 7,465,049 of record NW_026591918.1, on the reverse strand, counting down.
ATTAGAAAGAACAGAGGGGATGGGGGCAAAACATAGATTTTAAGAGCCCCTACCCCATGACCTGCTTTCTCCAGCTAGGCCCTCATGACCTGATTCCTTCAGCTAGGCCCAACCTCTTCAGGCTTCCGGAACCCCCTAAAATAGCACCAGCAGCTGGTGAACTAGATTTCAATGCACAAACTTTTTGTGGGGACACTTCATATCCAAACCATACTACTCTTCAGGCATACCTTTCTTTCTGTGTTTCCCTAGACACACAGTGTTTTCCTGGTGCCTTTGCCCTTGCCACTGCTGTCTGTGATGATTCCTGTCTACACATCAGACCCTGGCTTCCAGAGCTGCCTGACATGGGCACCCAGGCCTGAAAGTCAGCCTGCCCACACTTCAATCCTGGAGCCACCTCTTCTCTTTCCAGACTTGGGCAATTTAAATTTTTTTTCCTCTATTCTTTTGAAATAGTGTGTTGTGTACCCCAGGGTGGCTTCAGACTCCCTAACAGCCTATAATGGCCTAGAATATCTGGTCATCATCTCTCCACCTCCCAAGTGCTGGGATTACAAGTGTGGGACATCATACCCTGTTTATATGGTGCTGGGGATCAAATCCAGGGCCTCAAGCATTCTAGGCAAGGACTCTACCAACTGCGCAACACCCCCAGTTCCCAGCCTTGATTATATTTTAAATCAGAAAACAGAAGTATAGTTATTGGACCCCATTCATAGCATTGTTACAAGGGTTAAATTAGTGACTACAGATAAAACACATGGAGCAGAACCTGGACACAGTACTTTGATTCCCCAGCCACCATGTATTTTGCCATTTTCTTCTCTTCAAACTCTTTTCCTCTTCATCTTCCCACACCTCACTCATCTCTTTCTAACTCAGCACCGTGGCCAGCCTGTATCCATGTTCTATGACTCTCAGCAGCTATGCAGTACACGCCTGTTTATATTCAAGCTCTTTAGTAGAATCGTTCACGTTTTCTCTTCTTTGGAATAGCTGGTGCATGTATGTGTGTGTGCGTGCACACACGCGTCTGGGTGATCCAGCTAGGCATGCCTTGTACCATGAGCCTTAGGCCAACTGATTTAAACACTGGCTTTCCTTACCACTTCCTTACCACTTCACTGTGCAAATGCTCGCTGTTCCTAAACAGCGCATGCTCTGTCCCTGCTGACTCTGGCTTTCTCAGGCGTTTGTCCTAGGGCTCCGTCCTTCCGGTCCTCCCTATGCCTAGGCTTCTGGCATGCGGAAGGAAGAGCCTGCACATTAGGGAGGCCTTTCCTTGGTTTGCAGGCTCCAGGTAGATATTCCAGGCTTGCTGCCTGACGTCAGACTCTGCACTCAAACTGGGAGAGGCAGCCTGCTGCGGGGATCGCATTCCAAGGTACATTTGTAAATTGTAGCAATGCGAAACCCAGCGGCTTTCAGCCTCATAAAAGGTTAATGTTCCATCATCATCCAAAGTGGCCTGATTTGCTGGCCTCCTGGTGACACTGCTTATACTGAATTTGGTTTCTTCAAGGGCCAGAGTTGTTCATCTTGATTTTAATTTAGGAAATGTGGAGAACACTGATTCTGCTAGAGAGCACAAGGGGCCATTACATCTTACTGTCCCTGAAAGCATATAGCTTTTAAATAATCGTTTAATGCTGCATAGCTAACAGCACTTACCCTGTTTTATTAAAATCAGAACACAGAGGCTGCATTTACAGTTTAACGTTTTGAGAAGTGTTTTTAGATTTATTTACTTACTTTATTTTTTATGTGTTTGAGTGTTTTGCCTGCATGTATGTGTGTATATCACATGTGTGTCTGGTGCCTGCAGAGGTCAGAAGATGGGGTTGATTCCTTCAGAACTGAAATATTGAAGGGTTGTAAGCCACCAGGTGGGTTCTGGGAACCGAACCCCAGTCCTTATGTAAGAGTGACAAGTACTCTTACCTGCTGAGAGCCGTCTGTTCAGTACAATACAACCTCAACTACTTACAAGTCAGTTGAAGAAACAGGATTGTCCACACTGTCATTGTCATTCTGTGAAATTCAAACATCAGTTGGTAATATTAGCAGTTTCTCTTTGTGATACCATATACGTGTAATAAGCAGGAGCTTTATCTGAGCCACTGATCTTGGCTTTTGTGATTTGAAGTTGTTTGCCCCTTGGCTTATGGAGGAAGAAGTAAAGGAGCCATCCAAAGCTTCACAGCCATGAGGGACAGATCGAGCACCTTCTCTGCAGTGGGTCTCCTCACTCGTGGCCAGTTTCCTCTACCTCTCCTGCTCTCTTATTAAGACAAAACTGAAGAGCTTTTCATGAATCAGTAACAGAAGCAAATAGACAAATCATAAAATAATGAGCAGGAGAAAACTTCAGATTAAAAATAGCTCAGGGCTGGGGTGTAGCCTAGTGATACAGCATGTGCTTTATGTATGGGTAAGGTCTGGGGCTTGATATCCTCATTGAAGAAAGACTTAATGCCAGCAGCCCCGGGAGAATAGTTGCCAGCCTTTGGGAGAGACCTTCCAAAACTTGACATGGCTTGCAGGGCGTTTCTTCCCATTGCCTCCATCCGTTAAAGCGAACTGAAAACTGTAGTCTACAAAGGCCGTGAGCTCTACACACCAGGAAGAAGAATTCCTTGGAAATTCAAGTTAATGATTGCAGGATTTGAGTTGGAAATGGGATGAGTTGCCTTAGCCGATAGAACTGCGCAGGCCCGACGGTGAGCTGTGCCTCTGTAGCTTTTCTTCTAGCTCTTCCAATAGCTTGTGTAGCAGATCTAGTCTGAAACACCTGAAGACCTTCTTTAAGAAAGCAGAACTATCAAACCACAGCTGTAAACGCAGAAGGAACAATGAGCCAGGGAGCTCTTCCATCAGTCAAGCATCCTGAGCCTCTAAGATCAGGTTAGGCAGTCCTCATGACAGCAGTGAGACAGCCAGGGCCTCCTCCATCAGGCAAGCTCCATGAACTGAGATCGGGCTAGGCAGTCCTCACAGACCTCGGTGGAGCTCTTAGCAGAGAACGCAGCCAATTCTAACATTTTCATTTGATTGAAGAATTTGTTGTTATCCAACTGAGGTTTTAAAAATAACTTAGCTCAGGAGTGATTTGCAGCCTCCATCAGACATTTAGTGTCACCACACCCACCGAAATTAATGTGTTTTGTGTGAGGGGAGAGCAGCCCAGCTGTCAGATTTATCTTTCACTTATTTATTCATTTACTTATTAATTCATATGTTATCTATTCATTGAAAAACAACCACATAAAGTCATTCTTTGTGAATTTGTTAAAAAAATTCCGGTCAAAGGCAATTGCCTACTATATGTGTTGATGTATAAAGTCCTCGTAAAATGTTTCTTTTAGAATTGAGACCTGGAAGAGGGAGAGAACAGGGAACAGGGGCCTCTGAAAGACTCTACCCAGCAGGGTATTAAAGCAGATGCTGAGCCAAACTTTGGGCAGAGTGCAGAGAATCTTATGAAAGAAGGGGGAGATGAAAAACCTGGAGGGGACAGGAGCTCCACAAGGAGAGCAACAGAACCAAAAAATCTGGGCCCAGGGGTCTTTTCTGAGACTGATACTCCAACCAAGGACCATTCATGGAGATAGCCTAGAACCCCTGCACAGATGTAGCCCATAGCAGCTCAGTGTGCAAGTGGGTTCCTTAGTAATAGGAACAGGGACTGTTCATGAACATGAACTCGGTGGCTGGCTCTTTGATCACTTCCCTGTGAGGGGGAAAGCAGCCTTACCAGGCCACAGAGGAAGACAGTGCAGCCATTCCTGATAAGACTTAGGGTCTGAGGGAAGGGGAGGAGGACCGCCCATATCAGTGGACTGGGAAAGGGTCATGAGAGGAGAAGAGGGAGGAAAGGTGGGATTGGGAGGGGACAAGGAAGGGGGCTACAGCTGGGATACAAAATGAATACATTGTAATTAATAAAAATTAATTAAAAAAGAATTGAGAACCAGAAATACTTCTATTTCTACCTGAATTATACCAAATGTTTACTTTTCTGATCTTAGTCACTTGCCATTGTGTTTCTCCTCCTGGCTGTTGGAGAGCTCAACGTTACTTTTGGTCTTGATGTTAATGATGCTGGATAGTATTATTATGGAGGCAAATCCTCACTATGTAGCCCAGGCTGACCTTATAGTCACCCTGTGTGACTCTGCTGAGATAGGGTGGGGCTGTAGTTGGAGATAGTGATTTCCATAATGCCTGACAGGAACCATGTAAAGTCCTCCTGTGACTCAAGGAGAAAAATAGTACTGGCAGTGTGCACCAGACGATTGTGCAGCTAGCATCTGGACCTCTCTCCCCATCCATTTGACAGTTGTCTTTAAAAATGAAACTTTTGTTATATAAATGTAAATTGTGGAACGATCAAGAAGATAATACTAATGTTGTAACAACCATCCGTACTTCAAATAGCCATCCCTAACTACTGCGGTTCTCTTTTGCCCACCTCAGACTTCTGCACTGAACTATCCACATATGTGTTTCATCCCCCATCTAGCTGCCTCTTCCAAAAATATGGTCCTCGGGATGCCAGGCTTATGATTAAGCAAGTGTATGAATTGGTCACCCTAGCCCCTTTTTTCAGAGACTGTTAGGTAGAGTATCACATTAGAAGCTTTGACAAATCACTGGAGCCCAGGTTATGATTTGGTGCTAGGACACTTGCCTAGCATGCATGGCTTAATTCCTAGCTCACTAAGAACAGTCAAGTAAACAAACAAATGAATAAGAGACTTGAGAAACTTGGTAGCCAAGAAGCCCAGTTTGCTTATTAATCTTGACCTTTTCCACTTCTTCAACATGGATTTTGGTTAATGCATTTGCTGCATAAGTATGCTGACTGGAGTTCCAATCCCCGGAACTCACATAAATGCTGGGTATGCGTGGCAGCCCAGCATTTGTGCCAGTAATTGTACTCTCAGAAGGCAGAGCCAGAGTACTTCCAGGAACAAGCTTGCTAGTGAGCCCAGTCATATCACTGAGCTCTGGCTATGATTAAGAGACCCTGCCTCAGAAGAAGACAATGGAAGATTGATGGAAGATAGCAGACATCAACCTCAGGCTTACACATGCGTGTACACACACACTACACACATGAACACACGAAAGAAGAAAAATATGGAATTTACATTTCTAACAACTCAAGGAATTATTATTCCATGAAAGCTGATGAAGCTGAAAATCTTGAGTCCTAGATCATATTTGCTATATATAGTTGAAGTAGGTTATTTTAACAGTTTCTGTGGGGTTAGTATTTCTACATATCAACCCACATTCTCCTAAAATATAATAAAATTTTTAAATTTTAATTATTTTATCTATTTATTAACTTAGTTGTTTTTGTTTTTTTGAGATAGGGCTTCTCTGTGTAGCCCTGGAACTTGCTCTGTAGACCAGGCTAGCTTCAAACTTCTCTGTGTTTGAAGAGATCCGCCTGCATCTGCCTCCTGAGTGCTGGGTTTAAGATGTGCACTGTCATGCCCAGATTTTGTTTTGGTTTTTAAAAAGCTTTGTTTGTTTTTATTTTATGTGTATGTAGTATTTTTTTGTTTGTCTTTGTACAGTGCCCACAGAGGCCAGAAGAGGACACCAGATCCTTTGGAGTTGAAGCTATAGATGGTTGTGAGTCACCATGTAGGTGCTGGGAATCGAACCCAGGGCCTCTGAGATGGCAACCAGTGCTCTTAATTCTTGAGCCATCTTATAGCTCCTAAAACATAATTTTTAATAGTTGCATACAGTTCTTTTATTTGTGGTAGGTATACCCTCCTGCTGGGAGCTTAGAATTTTCCCACTTAGTACTTTTATAATGTGTGAGTATTTCATGTGAATGCGTATGTCATAATGGTCACTCTGTAGCTTACTAGGATATAATCTTTCCCTAGATCATCTCAGCATATAAAGCATGGTTTCTCTTGGGAGCAGTGTTTATACAGATGAGTGTTTTTGCTTGGTTTGCTTGTTTTGTGTATTTTTTATGGGAGCCCATTATGAGAACTAGGGAAAGAGGAAAGACAAACAGTAATTGTAGAAGGCCAAAAAGATTGAGCTTTTGCCGTTGAATTGGGTGTTAAAACAATCTTTTAATCTTACATATTCGAGGTTAGAACTTATGCCTAGTTCCTAAGCTGTTTCATTTTCATTGTGTATATATTGTGCATTAACTAGTTGTCTTTTGAATATGGTAAGAAGTTTTGAAGGGGTACGATTTCTTTAAAATAAATATAAGAGACCAGGGGATGCGCAGTAGTAAAATGCTTCCTTTGCAAGCTTGAGGACCTGAGTTCATTCTCTAGTACACACATATACGCACACGCATGGAAACCCATGGGGAGGTGAAGACAGGAGGGTCCCTGGGGGGTCTCTGGCCAGCTAGCCTAGCTTACTTGGTGAGTTCCAGGCAGTAAGGGACTCTCTCAGAAAAAGAAAAAGGTGGACACTATCTAAGGAATAACTCCTGATGCTGTCTTCAAACTTACATGCACACACACACACACACACACACACACACTCACTCACACCCGCACAGACACAAAAGTAAAGATAAGAATGCACAAAAATTAGATATTAACAGCAAAACCAAACCAAACAGGAAAACCAAAATCCTTTGTCACTGGGACCCTCCTCTGGACTCCTCTTCTCTCTGGACTCCTCTTCTCTCCCCAGTGACGTCCACTGAAAGAATTCAGAGAAGGTGCACAGGGCAAAGAGAAGAAGCTGGCGTTTATTGCCAAGTGAAGGGGAGTGCTTTTGGGGTGAGCGTAAACAGCAGCCAGAGGACAGTGTGCCAGTCTGTGCATAGAAAGGCTTAATGCTGTTTCTAAAGGTTCTGGAATGCACAGCTCTTCCCGAGGGACTTTCCCTTTCCAAATGGCTGACAGGCCCATCACAGGAGCGGGGCAATGGTGAGTGCCCTGTTCTTTAGCAGATAGCCTCCAGCTACGTAGCTTACACTTAGAGTTCCTGCAGCCAGTTTTAGACACTTACCTATTTATGACTTTCTAGAAAGTTCAAGATGGCACATCTCGTCCCAGGTCCAGAGATAAGACCCAGGTCCCATTCTTCTGACCAGTAATTAGAGTTCTGAAAGTTTAGTCTCAATTTTATAAGCTGTTGATTATGAGGGAGAGCTCTAGCCCCAATGTTCTTCAAACCAGGTATCTAACCAGCTACCTGACATTAGACGTGATGTTTAGGCAATGGAAGTGTGGAGAAGTCACTATAACCCAGGCTTCCTAGGTCTGGCCCTCATGAGCTCTTCAAGCCACTGCTTTCTTTGCAGGAGGGGCCTTTATGGTTCTTCTTTGGGTCCTTAGCCCGCTTTCCTTCCTTAATTTCTTCCATCAGTTTGCAGTTCCATGGGCAGCCAAGGAGGACTTGGCAGACAGTTCAGTTGGGTCTTGAACAGGGAATGAGCTCTGGGTATACAGTAGCATAGGGATAGGGCCCTGTTTAGGAAACTGACCTCATTGTAGGTCACAGCCAGCCTTTTCGTCGTCACGAGGGGAGACACTTTTAATGGGAAGAATTAACACTTAGAACCAATACATATAAATGAATTCATTGTGAAGCAGTTTGGCCAATGACACCATCTGGGAATTGGAGACATATTTCTCCTTTCCTCTCCAGTGGCTGTGAAAAGCAAATCGCTGTAACAGAGACCAGCAAACAACAGCAATAAAAACTAAAGCCATGCACAGGACAGAATGGTGGGGGTGGGGAGCGAGCAACAAAATAGACACTGAACTGGTGAAGCCCTGGTAGATTTTCAGACTAAGCAAGTGAGACAATACAGGGGAACACATGCTGCCTTTATTTATTGTTTTAATGACAGGATCAATAGAATGTAATCAAGGTTTGAATGCAATCATGGTAAGATGAGAAACAGCAAGCAGCTCATTGTACACAGCAGCCAGAGCAGAATTGCATCCGGAAGGGATTATCACGGAGCTTGCTTTTCTCTCTCTCTCTCTGAGCCTCACAGGGGAGGGATTCTGCAGTGAAGGGAAGGGCATGTGGATGCAGGTCCTTGTCCCTGGAGTTCTGATGCTCTGTTAGGTGTTGATTCTTCTCTGTAGCACTCCCCTGGGCACTGGATTTTTGCTAAGACTGGAAATAAGTGAGGTCCCTTCGTAGGGAGATGGTGAGGAAAGAGACCCTGCTGGGAAGTGCAGAATCCAATAGAGAGGCACAACTGGAAGGCAATGGGGACCGGGGACTTGGAAAAGGGTGGGGAAGAAGCTAATTTTAATTTCTACCTACACCTTGCCCATGTCCTACCATATACAAATCCTCCAACCCCAGCCTAACTGCTGACAGTGGACATACAGTTTCAAGTTCCCCACAAACTCACACCATCGACCTAGAGGGCTGTTTGTACATGTTCACTAGCCCTTGGTAAAACAAAAGCTAAAAAAGTTTATCTTGTATGTGTGCGTGTGTGCCCACTTGTATGCAGATGTTCCCCAAAGCCAGAAGGAGAAAAATGGATCTCCTGGAGGTGGAGTTACAGGCAATGGTGAGCCACTTGACATGGCTGCTGGGAACTGAACTTGGATCTTCTGAATCCCTACCCCACCCCCAACAAAAAGTGACTTTTTTTTTTTTTTTTTTTTTTTTTTTTTTTTTTTTTTTTTTTTTTTTAAAGAGAGGTTTTCTTCCTTCACATAATGTCCTGACTTTGGTTTTCCTTTCCTCTACTTTTCCTAGTTCCTTCCCCATACCCCTCCATCTGGATCCATTCCCTTTTGGTCTCTCATTAGAAAACAAATATATTAAAATACAATAATAACAAAATAAGATAAAATAAAACTAAAACTAACACAATAAAGTTAGGCAAGACACAGAGAGATTCTTGTGTCCAAGAAGGCATGAGAATCAATGACTCACTCATTCACACACTCAAGAACCCCATAAAAACACTAAACTGGAAGCCATAATATACAGGCAGAGGACCTGGGGCAGACCTGTGCAGGCCCTGAGCGAGCTGCTTTAGTCTCTGTGAGTTCATATGTGCTTTGATCAGGTTGGTTTAGAGGGTCTTATTTTCTTGATGTTCTCCACCCCCTCTGGCTCTTATTACTCTTTCTGCCTCCATTTGCACAGGGTTTCCCGAGCCCTGAGGGGAGGGATTGGATGGAGCCATCCTGTTTAGGGCTGAGTGTTCCAAGGTCACCCACTCTGCAATGTCTGGCTATAGGTCTCTGCGTCTTTTCCCAACCTTCTCTGATGATGGCTCAGGAAAGCACTGATACATGAGTGTAGCAGAATATCATTAGGAGTCATTGTTTTAGGAGAACAGTATTATTTGGTTCCTGGGCCGTGTAGTTTCAGGCTCTCTATCACCCAAGGAATGTTGGATATGGGTTCCATTTTGTGGAGAGATTGGTGAGTCAAATCAGACACTGGTTGGTTGCTCCCACAAGCTTTGTGCCACCATTGCCCGTGCATGTTTGTAGGTAGGATACCCCTGTAGATCAAAGGGTTCTTACCTGGCTTGGTGTTTGTTTTTCTTTTGATAGCATGTAGAGTACTTTTCTGTATCAAAGATGCTAGAACATAGGGGTGAAGGCTCTCTGGAGGCACCAGCTTGACTTCTCCGTGCTCAGTGAGTTGTAGGTATTGTCTTCAGCAGTGAGGCCTAGACCAACAAGTGATCTTAACCACTGAGCCTTCTCTCTAGCCCCCAAATATTTCTTTTAAGTTCCCCCTTAAAAGGATTATGGAGCTGCCATTGGATTTAAGTTCACTGGTTGTGCAAAGAATACAAGAAAAAGTTCATACCTACTTGTAGACCCTGGCTGTGCAAAGTTTCTTGAATTATGTGGAACTGGACTCGCAATGTATTGTTTGGTGCCAGGTTCAGTGGACTTCAGTGGGTTGCAATATGATCCTTGCTCTCAAAGAGGCTACCTGGAGCCCATGTAGAGGATTCATATACACTCATGTGCACAGTCAAGGACTTAACCTAATTGATTCAGGTTGTGAAGGAAGGCTGGGGCTCTGGGAATCACAGGAGACTCCAACTTCTAGGACAGGGGGGATGGGTCACGGGAAGGAGCAAAGACAACAAATGATCATGTCATGTACTTTGGTTTTGACCTAACACTGTCCTCAGGCCTAACAACTACCCTGAGGGAGAGGGTATTCCTTTAGGCTCTTGGAATTCCAGTTGCTCAGGAAATAGGTGTGAATATTTGGATGACTGAATGAACGGATGTATACTGTGAAGAAACTGGGACTCAGAGAAGAAATAACTTATCCGCAGTCAGATTGTACAGAGATGAACAGAAAGGTAGGAATATAGGACCAAGGATCTCATTCTCTCATTCTATTCCTGTCACACATAGCGCTTGCTGGGTGATGGAGTGGGAAGCCATAAGGAAAATGGTGAATTTTTTTCTGAATTGAGAATCAGTCCTTGTTGGTAGACTTCTGTTTCCGCTGTTATGGATAAGTTCATGTTAGTGAGTGAAAAAACTGCTGATTTGTGATAATAATTGTTTTTAAAAACAATCCCAGAGACTGTACCATCACTCATCTGGTAAGGGTGCTTGTAGCTAAACATACAGCCCGAGTATGATGCCTAGGTCCTATATAGTGGAAGAGAGAAGTGAATCCCACGAGTTGCCTTAGAGGCATACATGGTGGTACATAGCCACCAAACAAATGGAATAAATAAAAAATCAAACAACGCCTGTGCTCTGCCTTCATTGTCTGGCAGCTCAGTGGAAGCCCTGATGCCACTGAATAGCCCTTGAAAATACCTTTTCAGCTCAGCCTGTTTGGATTCAGATTTAGAAACAACTGATGAAGTCCATTTGCCATGTGGGTGAGTGAACTTTTTTAAGTAGGTGCTTTGCATCCCTGTAGCTCCAGGAGCTGTTGTCATAGTAACATTCTCCTCCTTGAGTTACAAAATGCACCATTCATGGAACCAATGGCAATGTAGGTCACAAGAGAAAGGGGGTTTGGTGGCCTCTCTTCAAAGCCCAGTTTGGCTATACTCGGAATGAGTCTGAGGATGGGGAGAGGAGGCGGCCGTGCAGTATCTGTGAAGGGAGTTGGGCAAGAGCTTTCTTGCCCAACTTTTTCTTTCTTAGAGTTTCAGAATGTCAAGGTTCACTTTGGCTGGTCCTAGGAGTTGGCTTTGGGAGGAGAGTGTGGAAGGCTGGAGGTGTTGCAGCACCCCACTGCATGGAGGGAGGAGGAGAGCCCTTCAATTCTAAGTCTGTCCTGTGTTCGTTCATGAAGGCCCCTGCCAAATCTGAGTATAAAAGTTTGTAGACCTCAGCTTCACATTCACACTGGAATTGTGTCAAGGGGACATTATTTATTCAGCCACACAGCACACAGAGTCCCTTTTCTGTGCTGGTTGTGGCTGTGGGCAGCTTCACTGAGCTGTGACCCCTGATTCACAGAGGAAGATTTTAAACTTGGATTAATGCTTGGCTGACTCTGTCTTAAAACTCTTAACTATTTTTCTACCGGGGGGGGGGTCATCTTTATTTTACACTGGGCCCCTCACTGAGAGTGTAATGGTCAGTAAGTCAAGCACAACTCCTGCCTTTTGATGCTGATGGAACAGTGGGAGAGAGAGATTGTGACACAGGCCCCTGCAGTACTCTATATGTGGTCTGGGCCATATGGAGACGTGGAGCTATTTAGTGCCAGGAGAGAAGGTCGCAGCTCCCTGGATCACCTGGCTGTAGTTAGAATGGTGTGGTTGGGTGGCTAAAATTAAGTGCTGAGGGTAGGAGCAATGCTGGCTTCTGAGAGAGCATGGTATGTTTTCCTTCAGGCTCAAGGTTTAGAGTGCAGTGTTTAGAGGAGGTAGTTTGGATACTTCTCTCTTGTTCTCTCCCTCTCTCTCTCTCTCTCTCTCTCTCTCCCTTCTTTTATTCCTTTCTTTTTCTTTTTAGTTTAACATGATTTCAGACTTACTGAAAATTAAAACAATTATTTCACGAATTCCCATCAACCCTTTACCTAGACTTTTCAGATGATGCTTTTAAATGTATTTATTTATTCATTTATCTCTGTCTCTGTCTCTGTCTGTCTCTCTCTCTCTCTCTGTATGTGTGTGCACATATGCCATGGTGTACTGTGGACAACTTGTGGGAGTTGATTCCCTCCTTCCACTATCTGGGTCCCGGGGATTGACCTCAGATGGTCAGGCTCTGGTGGTGGAGTCTTTGCCTTCTGAGCCGTCTTGTTAGTTGTACAGATAACACTATTTTCTTTCAGACAGGTCATCTGTCTGTCTATCTCCTATATGATGGTTAATTGTAATGGTCAAAAGGAGACCTAGAACCACCTAGGATATGAGTCTCCGCATGGTATGGCAGTTTATGCTGATTAATTAATGGAGGCATGCCTGTGGTAGAGCATTTTGATTGAGTTATTTGAGGTAGGAAGACTTACCCATGATGAGTAGTACCTTTTTCTTCCCTGGATGGCACGAAAAGGTTCACCAGTCTTTATCACTCGTTGCTTCCTCACTGTGAATGCAGAGTGACCAGCTTGAGGCTCTACCACTATGACTTCTGCTCTGTGGACTATAACATCTTTGAGTCAAATAAACTTTTTCTTCCTTAAGCTTCATCTGGTAAGAAACTGAAAAATGCAGTTTGCTCCTGAGTTATAAACATGGTGTGCTGGCCCTTTGTTGCTGCTGTGGGCTAAATGTTTGCAGATCTCCAAATTCGTATGTGAAAACTTGACCTCCAAGGTGGTGTCTGGAGATGGGGACTTTGTGACAGTTAATTCCTTCATGAATGGCATTAGTGACCTTAAAAAATGACATAAGGTAGCAGTGAGAGAACTTGACTCCTTTGATTTTTTTTTTCCATGCTGACATAATCAGATGAGCATCTACAAACCAGGATGTAAGCAGTCACCAGAACCCAAGCCACCTGGCACCTTGACCTTGGACTTCTCATCCTCCATAACTGGAATAAATAATGTTGTGTTGCTTAGCCCACCCAGTCTACCAGCCCAAACTAAGAAAGCTGACAAACAGGACCATTCTTTAATATGACCACAGGACAGTTATCGAATGAAGCAGGCAATCAACCTTTGCATGGAATTTTCTAATCTACAAACCTTATCTAGATGTTCTTTATTATGCTCATTATATTCTTTGTAGCAAAGAGAAGGCTGCTATTGCATCTCCTTTGTCATCTTTAGTTTGGATCAGTTCCCAGTATTTCTTTGTTTTCCATGATATTGATATTCTTGAGGCACTCCAAGTGGTTCTTTTTTTTTTAATCAAGCATATTAAGGTACAACAAATCAATTTGTTGATCAATCAATTCATTCTTTTTAGATGTACATTATATTTGGTTCTCTAGTGAATAATTTTATAAAAAGAACTCCCACTTTGAGTCTGTTGATGGTTCCATTTGACAGGGTTCACACTGTGATGCTTTTGTACAAATGCCCCAGAAGACAAGCTGCATTTTCCTCTGTACATCACAGCAGGGTATGTGTGTGTAGCTGAACTGTCTCGTTGCTGTGGAGCCTAACTTTGAGCTCCTAAAGTTTTTCCTTGTGAGGTTTGCTTGTGGGGAAATACCTTCAGACTATATAAATAACCCATTATTTTCCAAATTCTCACCCACCAGCATATTTATTTGTTGATGCTTTTTCCTGACAGCTGCTATTTTTTTTTTCAAATTCTACATTACTTTTATACTTCTTGGTTGTCTTGCTGTTGGAAGGAAAACTTCTGTGACAATTAGTATTAATTGTCAACCTGACAGAGTCTAGAATTACCTGGGAGACAGGCTCCTGCTTGGATTGCAGTCTTTGAGGGAGAAGACCTGCCCACTGTGGGTGGTGCCATTCCCTGGCTGGAATCCCAGACTGTAAATGAAGAAAGAGGAGCAGTGTGACTATCACTCTCTGCTTCTGGCTTGTGATTGCAGTGTGACCCGCCAATTTGAGCTTCTGCTGCAACTGTGGACCTTGAGCTGTGAGCTGGGATAAACCCGTTTTCCCTTAAGTTGCTTTTGTCAGTGTTTTATTACAACAGTGGAAGAAACTGATGCTGGTCCATGGGAAGGAAAGGATCAGGATCCTGGTCCACCAGATCCCGAGGTCAAGGAAGTTGGGTATGAGTGATTGGATGCCAAGTTAAACACTATGTAGGTTTGAGAGGTGTGATGGGAATTGGGAGCAGCTGAGTGGCAGGGCTTCCACCCATGAAGGCTTCACAGAAGAGCAGCTGTTTTGTTAAAGCATGTGCAATGGGAAGTCAGGTCTTTAGGAAGCCCTGGGAAGATATCTATGTTTGTATGTATAAATGTGTCTGTACAAGCCTGCTTGTGTATGGAGGTCTAAGGGATGAAACTCAGATCCTCAGTCTTTGCTGCAGGTGCCTAAACCCACTGAGCCACCTTATCAGCTCTTGATCTCATCTCTTAGACCCTCCCCTGAGGAAGCACTCTCATGCACTGGTAGATGCATCCAAGAATATCCACTACAGAATTGATTGTAGTAAAACAGTTTGGAACAACTGGAAGTGCTTGGCATTATGGGAATGTGGAAATAACACTTTCACCATGACCCTTATGTAGCAATGGGAAAGCAACCAAGATCTCTGTGTGTGCTAATATGGAGACTCTCTCTGACACAGGACTGGGCAAAAGCATGAGCACAGTTAGTCAGCGGGGATAATAACACTACTCTAAGTAAAAACAAAACCAAAAACTGTAGTTTAAAAAAAATTACCATACCTCACCCCTTGTGAGCACACAGGACTCAGATGTCCAGAAAATGTGTGGAAGGCTTCAGAGCAATCAAAAGCCAAGGATCCCCAGGGAGAGGGAAGAACCTTAAGAATAGGGTGAGCTTGGTAGGATTTCCTTTTTATCTGTATTGTCCTGATTTGATTGTGGGAACTCACACAAACACAAAAATAAGACACTATAATAAACTCTCAAGTGTTGTCACCCACACATTCCCTCTTCCTGGCTATTTTTAAGCACATCTGACATTGTATTCCATTCATAAATATTTCAGCAATTACCTCTAAGAGATAAGAATCTTTACGGAAAAACAAAACCACAGGACCACGGCCACATCTAAAACCATCAATGGCAGTTTCTCAGTACTGTCAACCTCCCCAATCCATGCTCATATTTCTTCTTGTATTTACAATCAGCTTCTCCAAATCTGGAGCACTGAGGTCCATGTGTTGCCATTGGTCAATATGACCTGTACCTTTCTGTTCATTTTCCTAGTGTATCTCTAAAATAAGTCGCTGGAGGTAACTCTGATGAGCCAAAGGTAAGGGCTGCTGCCAGGGTGCTGTGCCCAGGCTCCTGCCACTTGTATTCCCAGAGCCTTACCTTCATTCTGTATTGCCAAACTTGAGGATGTGCCACTCTGGCAGATGAGACGGGGAAATGCATTGTAATTTTCATTTCCTTAAATTAAGTTCCAAATGGAAATTGGGTGTAGGAAGAATTCTGAGTCTGTAGAGGAAAGGAGCAATTTGCATTGAAATAATAACATTGCCAACTAGCATTCAGCACATTTAAAACTTTTATTTAAGGCTGTAGTACTTCTGTGAGGAAGGTGGCATCATTTCACTGTTTCAGGGGAAAGAAGCCAAAGATGAGAAGGGATGAATAAACTCTCCTGGGGTCGCACAGCAGGGAAGTAGGAGCCATCTGTGAGTCTGCTCAGACACTGCCTCTGTCCTGCTCTGCCAGGCTGAGCCTTCTGACCTGTAAGACAACACAGATGTAGGCAGGAAGGAATATCGCATGTCGCACTGGTACTTCCCTTCACTCTGCTTGGCACCAACTCCCAGACTTCTGGAAGTGTCAGTCATTGGCGCTAGTGGTTTCCCAGCAACTTAAAGGTGATTGCTCAGATAGTGCTTAGAACACTTTTTTGGCTATAAAAAAAGGCTAGTTTAGGCATAGACCATTATCCACACAAGTATGGCATCGCTCACTCTGGCCGTTCCTCAGAAGGGGAAACTTGGTCACAGACTCTCTCAGGATTTCTTGGGGCCTGCACTTCCAACGTGATCTGTCAGATTCCATTGGCGAATTATCCAGGATCTTCCATGCATTGAGTTTGGTCACAGTTTGCGTATTAGAGAAATAAGACTTGATTATCCTAGTACCTTAAGGAGAGAAACTCCAATTTTTCCAGTTTTTCTGCTGTTCTCTCCTCAGAACTGGGGATGAAAGGCGAGCTGCACGCAGGCTGGCCCTCAGTGTGATGAGGACAGGGAAGAAGATAACTGTAAATGAAAATGATGAGGCAAGCCCTTCCTGTCCTACACCCATGTACACACATTCTCAAGTGCAGAAACCGTGACACCACGTGAGTCAGCTGTGACACAAACCTCCAGGAATCACCTTAAAGGATGGAGGTTTCTTTTGGCTCGTGGTTTCAGAGGTTTCCATCTATGGTCACTTGACTCTAACATTTCTGGTCCTGTGGTGAGACAGAACATCAGGGTAGGGACATGGTGGTAGAGCTAAGTGCTATGGTGTTGAGAAATGAAGCTGATTTCAGGGTCCACTATGGCATGTCTGTAGTGACACACTTCCTTCAAATAGGCCCTGTTTCCCAAACTAGCATCACTTCCTTTAGTGTCTCAGGCTAGAGACCAAGTCTTTAGTACATGGCTGCTGGGAGACATTTCACATGATAACTGTATCAGGCGCTATCACCTCATTGTGGTGTTGTTTAGGCAAATGACTTTTATACCCTAATCTGGTCTATCTGAGAAATGGTCCTTTTGCAGTAGGGTGCTGTAAGGGTTAGTGATAAAGAGCGAAGACTCTACTCTCATAGTTATAACAATACCTGATGCATGGCTGGTGCTCAGGAAAGATAGACCCTGAGAGCATACTGGAAGAGATCCATGATGTCCACTCACTGGTCATTCTTGACTCTGTTGTCAGGAGATGATAGGAGAGAAGATTGTGCATTACTTTGGTTGAACAGGTCTGTTCCTGGACCCCTCTGGACCCCAAAACTAAGCCCTTATTGCCACCCATTCCTGGCCCTAAATGCATGTGCATGAGCACACGCATGCGCGCACATACACACACGCACACACACACGCACACACATTTTGGTATAGTGATCTGGGTTTTTAGTTTGTTCTCATTTCCACTCCAATGGTATCCAATGCCCAACACTCAACCTTTTAGAAAATAAAGCAAAGAGTTGAATTACGTCTTTACCTTTGAAATATGTTTTAAATCTTGCTTAAAAAAACAAAACAAAACAAAACACGAGAGGGGTGTTTTGTCTATCCTCTACTTCCTATTTGCCATGAATGCCCACAAAGATTCAGCCTGAGGTCCTAAGAAGGAGGTCAGTTTAGCAGGGAATTCTCACTCTCTCTACCCATCTTTTCTCCAACAATAAATTCAACATTAATCATCCTCACAGCTAGCCCTGCCCCCTAATGTAAAATCCTTGCCCAGTCTCTTTCCAAGGGCTCTAGGAGAAAGAGCTGGAGAGTTACTTTGAGCTTTGGCAGGACTTCAGACTATTTTCCCCCAGCAGAAGCTCAATAATTCTTGAGATCTAAATTTAGACGCTTGTATGAAGAGCCCTGAGAAATTAGAGGCAAGACAGCCAGGCTTTCTATCCTCCCCTCCTGTCCCCCCAAGCAATGTCATAAAGCTATTGCAGCCGTATCCCAAGGTCAATTTTTAGATTTTAATAGTTTTAATGGGCTGTTTAAAAGGGATCCTCAACTTGTGTTCAGTGAGGCTTACACATGTTTGGTTGTAAGAAGAAAAGGCGAGGGAGATGATAGGGAGAGGAATGGGACCAGAACAAAGTTGAAATCCTCTTCAGAACTTCTTGGAAATGCTATGAGAGTGATTCCATCCCTGAGACCAGATCTGAGCAAATCAGGGAGGTAAACCAGGGAGGCAGTTTCTATGTCTGCCTCTAAGCCGTATCCATGGATACTTCCCAAGCCTTGGACTGCTGTGGAAAAGTTAAAGAAGAAGTGTGCTGCAGTTAGGATGAAGACGGTGGGGGAGGTGAGAGAGAGGAGTCTTGAGTATTTAGTGAATATGTGGACCTGTCTAAAGGGCTGAGGGCAAGGTGGGAGAGAAAGGGAGACTGCAGTTCATGAGGAGTGATGCTCCAATTACAGCCAGGTCCTGTAGAAGTGGCTTTGTATTAACAAACCTCATCATAATTATGGTAATGCTAGGATGTCTGTCTGAGTGGATGGGGTTTTGGAATCATTTAGTCATGAGGTCATGGGGGTTTTGCCATCATGAATGAATTAGTACTGTGCCTTGTGAGTGGGTCAGGTCTGGTAGGTGTGGATTAGTTCCCATGAGAGTGGGTCGCTATAAAAAGCATCAACTTGTCCCCACTGATTCTGGTTTTACGGTTGAGCTCTTTTTCTTTCAAATAAGGACCCTTCCCATGTTGCCGTACGCCATGCTGCGATGTAGCCAGAAGGCTTGTACATGATGCCAGACAGATGGGCTTCCCCGTCTGTGCTTTCAGGGTCCCATACTTAATCAAATAAACCTCTTATTTTATGGTAAGTTCACAGCCACAGATAATGTGTTATAGCAATTTGAAATGGGCCAAGATAGTACCCAGCACGAGTCAGTACACAGTTGCTGTGTGCTAGGCTTCTGCAGCAGGTTCAAGTCCTTGCTTTAGTTCTCAACAAATGCCTAGGGGAAGCATGTTCTATTGTCATTCCCATGATGCACTGAGGAAGAACAGAGGCTCAGTGAGGAGAAGCCATTGGTCTAAACACTGACATCTGGTTAGTGCTGCTGTTTTGCATCTAGACAGTCTCACCTTAATATCTACAGTTAGCCACTTGAAGAATATGTGAACACTTAAGCAAGTATTGTCTGTTGTGAAGAAGAAAATACCAGTAAGCCTGCCTCATAGTTATGGCTACTTGGAACTTTTGGTGTATATGAAGAGACCCTGCGATGCCCACCAAGGTATGTTTTGCTTTCTGTAAATGAAGAGAGTTTCAGTTATGCATGGCTGCCCGGCTAGACAGCATTTCCCACCCTCCAGGTGACACAATCTTGCTGTTTCCTGGCATCACAATGACTTCTAACTACAGAGTCTGTTTTCTTGTAGTGTTCTGCCCTGTCACTATTGTGTATCTTTTCTCACATAACCCCTTTAGGTAGTCGTGCTTTTCCTTGTATTCTGTGGTCCTCCCTTGGAACGGTTGAGTCCAGTCTTGTCGTCTAATTCTAGAGCAATATTGATATGATGGTACAGTGTGGACTGTCATCGCATCATCCCTTCTTAAGTTGGAGAATAACTTTGCTCTGAAGCACTCCACAACAAACCTAGTTCCCGTAATATTGTCGGGTAGATCTCATTGTGGGGAACTACAGCTTTCTCTTTCTACCGTGCTGTTGTCTGCCCTATGAGGACCTTGCCATTGTGTCCTGTGTGGTGGTGTTCAAGCTCAAGTCATCCCAGTTTTCTCATTTGAAGTAATCCATCAGATTTGTCCTAACTGAGCCCAGTAAATTAGAACAGCGAAGTTCAGAGACAATCTAGTCTTCTGAGCACTATACCTGGTTGAGAATCTATACCATGTTGGTGACAGACCACAAGGCATGGTGAGGGCCAGCGCTTGCACTAAACTTCTTCAGTTGAGTTTTTGTGGTGTGTGTGTGTGTGTGTGTGTGTGTGTGTGTGTGTGTGTGTGCAATTGTTATGTGGTGTCTGTATGTGGGTGTACACACGTGTGTGGAAGCCAGAAGTTGATGTCAGGTGTCTTCAGTTACACTCTACATTGTTTTTTGGGACAGGTTCTTTTACTGAACCTGAAGCTTGTACATTTGGCAAGGTGGACTGCTTATGACCAGGGATCCATCAGTCTCCATCCCCCTGGAGCTGAAACTTTAGGCACACCCTGCCAAACCCAGGTCCTCCTGCTTGTGTCGTAGGCATTTGCTGACTGAGAAATCTCCCCATTCTTAAAATCAGTTTCTTTTAAAATTATTATTTATTTTTCTCTTGTTTTCTAAAATAGTATGTGTTCCTGGTATGTGCCTTTTTTTAAAACCAAGCACTCAGAATAAGCTCTTTTAAAGATATCACATACAAAGGAAGACAAGCCAGTTTTTTTATAGGCAAGCATTTGAATAGATTTTTCTCTAAATAATATCTACAATTGGCTAATAAGCACATGAAAAGATGCTTAACGTCATTAGTCATTAGAGAAATGTGAATCAAAAGTAGAATAAGCCAAGACTCTATGGCCAGATAAAGAAGATAGGCAATACAAGCGTGGGTGAGGTGTGGCAGATTGGAGCCCTCCTACACTGCTGGTGAGAATTTGAGAATTCCTCAATAAACTGAACAATAACAACAACAAGCATGCACAAAAAGTTCAGGGAAGAATCCGGATTAGTTCAACGCAGAGACAACTCCAATATCTACCAGGAGGTAATGAACTAAGTCACGTGTAGAATATCCTATAATCAGGTAGAGTAATGAGGAATGGGTGCTGGCAATGTTACTGCAGGAATGAACCTTAAACACGGTATGAACAAATCGTTCACAAAAGACAATATATCGCGTGATTCCAATGAGCTAAGATGCCCTCAACAGGCACATTTAGAGAGACAGAAGGTGGATTAGTGTTAGCCAGGGCTAGAGGTGAGGAGGGAAGTAGGGCCTGCACCCTAATGGTGTGCATGCTTTGTGGGAAGAAACAAAAGTATTCTAAAATTAGGTCGCCCAATTTATTTTACTAAAACTCCTTGCAGTTTAAATGGGTGAATTATATGGCAAGTGAATCATATTCAATAAAGCTGTTAGAAAGGCAGAAGTTGGATTGGGGAGATAGTTCCCTTGGTAAGGTAGTTGCCATGGTAGCATCCACTTGTAACCCCAGTGTTGGGAATGTAGACTTGGAGCTGGCTGGTGGCCAGCATAGCCTACTTAGAGAGTTCCAGGCCAGTGAGAGGCTGCCTCACCGGGGGTGGGGGCATGGAACACAAGAAACTAGACGTAAGCTTATTCCTTGACCTCCACATCCATGTGCGCGCGCGCACACACACACACACACACACACACACACACACACACATACATGAAAAAGTAGAAGTTAAATCGTTGCCTGGAATCCTGCAGAGGCTCCTTGGCCTTTCTGAATAAGACCGACACCCTCACCACATGCCATTCCCCAGAAGGTGATCTGACCTCAAATTTCTGCCTCAGCTGTAGCCAACCTGGTCTGCTGGCCTCCATGCTGTACCTGCTTGTGACACATGATCTTGGGGCCTTTCTCCTGGCTTTTTCATCTTCTACTGAAGCTCTTTCCTTAGACACCCTCCAATTTATCCCCTGGTCCTGGGCTCCAGCCCCACCCATCACCCCATACCAAGTCACCCTTGTGGTGCACACAGACCTTGCTGCCTCCGAACTCACCAGTGTTTGTTTACTGTAGCGATGTCTGGTTCTTTTTAGCACATCTCCACAAGATCCAGGCTGTCCTCTGTGTTGATCAGTGTGGAGCCCAGGAACATGCCAACCACCCAGCAAGGGTCTCAATAAATCCTTGTAGAATCAGGACCATAGCTGAACAGGGCGAAGTTGTCATTCAACCCCAATTCCTTTCTTCTTTGTACATCTACTATTGTGGATGCTTTAAAAGCCTCATCTCCCAGCTGACTCAGGTCACATCGAACCAGGCCAGGAGGAGGCTGATCGGTTGTTCCATTCCCTGACCGAACAAAAGAGGCCTAGCCAGGGTCCATTTACAAATTCATCTCTTTCCCATCTTTGAAGGCTGGCATATAAGAACATCTTTCCAGAATTTTTACTTTCATATATGTATCTTATAAAATAAAAAATTGGATTATTCTATTTGTACATTGTTTGAAAATATCCCCCCTCCCCTAGGTGACAGTGCAGTCTGCCTGTGAGCCCTGGTCTCCCCAAGTGAGGCCTCACTCCACATGTATTGAGCATGTTCTACCATAACAGGTAGGCAGGGCAGATGAAAGCCATGTTGTGTGCTTGGTCCTGAAGGGATGGCAGAATGAGGAGCAACTGGACTTAGCCTTCTGGGAAAAAGATAGGAGAAGCTCTCCTGCCCGGGGAGGAGGGAAGGGGGGGTGGCCAAGTGGTTTCTATGCTCAAGGACAAGTAGAAACCCTTCCTGTTCGAATCCCATGGCTTTGATTGCAGACGCTGCGTTGGCATTTGCCCCCACTAGAAGCTGTCTTGCTGGCAACAATGTATTTCTGTCTGGATTCGGGAGGGAAGCCATGGGTGGTTTCTCTGCGTTCTGCTAACGTGCATGTAATTAATCACGTCTCCAATGGCTTATAATTTAGACTTTTTTCATTTTAGCTGTCTAATTAAATTCATTTAAGGTTTATAAGTAGTTATTTTAGAATTAGAATTTCTCCTTGTACCCCCACTGGTGTTGCACTGAGAACTCATAATGAATACATCTCAAGGTGGCCACTGCCGTTCCCCAAATGAATCTCAAAGTCTGTTCCAGTGAGTTGTAGTGCCGCTTTACTCCTGTTTCACTTAGTCCCAGGAAAGCTCGGAGAAGTGTTTCCTGTCCTGTTTTATTTGGTACGTGTTTGTGAGGGTGTGTGCATGTGTTAGCAATGGGTGTGGATACCTGTGCAGGAGGCACAGTCTAGAAGTCGATAGTCTCTGGCTCCCCATTTCTAGGATTACAGGGACCCCCCAGATTGCCCAGCGGTGTATGTATATGTGTGTTTTTATTGTGGGCACGGGGCTCTCAAATTCAGTCCTCAAGCTTGTGTAGAAAGCACTTTGTTGACTGAGTCACTTCCCCACACTTCTTCCTTTCTTCTTAAATCTTTTCAGAATTTAATGACTTAGGTGGGAGCTAGGAAGAGCTAGAGAAGAGTGGGGTCACTCTGGTGGATGAGGAGGTTAGTGCCAGCTCCTTGACAGGGCTCTGTTCCAGTTCCCACTTCCTGCTTTCAGAACTCAGCCACACCCACTTTTGTGTCTATGTCAGACAAAAGCTTTTCTCCTGCTCTGTTGGCTCATGTTAATGGCCTACAAAATCAGACGTAAGTACTACTAAATAAAAGTGAGGAAGCAAATGGAAGAGACAGGCCTAACCTTGCCCAGGGTCACACAATTTTAACAGATGCCAGGGCCCTTTACGCATGCTCTGCCCACTGAGTTACAAAGCCCCTGTTGAAAGTTAAAAAAAAAAAAATGTTCTGAAATCAAGTTTCAGAAACTTTTTTTTAATAGTGTAATAAATGCAAATCAAAGCAGCAGTAAGGTACAATTTTATCCTGTGAAACTGTCAAAGATTTCTATCAGTGATTAATGCTCAGTGCTGCTGTGCTGGCCGAGTTTACATTGGCATAATCTTTCAAGGAAATAATTGAACAGTTAGAAGGATCTGTAGTTTGAATGGTGTTTTCTTTCTGGATTTTTGTATTTTTTGGGTGACCTTTGTCTAACTTTTGAATGACACACCTTCAACTAGAAGACTGTATTTTAAGGAAAGATGGGTCTTTAGGAAATGTGTAGACATGAAGATTGTCATTCACTCACCTGGTTGTGACTTGTTCTAAGCATTTTGCAGAGGAAACTTTAAAACCCCCTCTTCATTTTAGATAGTTTTGTGCACATTAATTCACTTTAAGTCCCCCTCAACAGCAGTACTGGCAATGTTGGTAAGATCACTTGAGAACCTTGTGAAGGCCTGGAGATTCTCCTCTGTAGTGGACAGTCTGGATCCCAGACAAACACCAGAACGTGTTAGGTGTCTTGTGACCGAGACAAGGTTGGGCAAGTCTTCTGTGTGTTCTCTTATCCACTTTCATTCAGTCCCAAATGACCTCCCTTGCTTTCTTGCTCACTTTCCTGGCTGCCCAACTTAGAAAGGTGTGTCTGCAAGCAGATCTGTTCTCCACTGTGTTCATGAAGCTTCATGCCCTGGCTTTCTGAGCCTCATTTTCCCAAATGCAACAACATCTACTTACCTCACGTTACTTGTGTGTCACACGTGTAAAGTGCTCAAAACAGTTTGGTGACTGTTTGTGAACATTGGCTCATGGACAGATGGTGATGATGAACCACTAATAAAGATGGAACTCTGCAGCCTCTGAGAAGAGCCTGTGGGGAGGTAAAGACAGAAGAGAGAGGTGGAGTGTCTACACAGCACGTTCTGTGGGCTTGAGCTCTGCATCCTTGCTGTGTGAACATGCAGAGGCAAGGCTTACCTACCCTTGATTCTGCCATACACTTGCAGGTTTCTACTTATATCTGAGACTAGAAACATTGTTTAGGCTTTAGGCTCAGGCTCTATCAGAGTTAGCACCAAAGTTCAGAGTACTGCATGCAGGCTTGAGGTCAACCTTTATCAACCATTATCCTATTTACCTCTTCTAGCAAATATTGTGATTACAAATTTTTCTTCTTCTACTCAAAGCTTTTCTGCCCTTTTCATTCAACCATTCCAAACATTGATGCAACAGGTGTTTTCATTAATAAAATGCTGTGAACCTTCTGTGTATAAAGGTGAAGAAAACACTCAAATAGGCATGGCCATCTGCAAGTCTCATTCTATAGGGGAAAGAAACATCAAACAAATAAGCAAACACATTTAAAATATCAAGTCTTATCTGGATACCAGCCATCCTGGGCAGTATTTTTAGGAGTAGGCCAACTTTGAGCATGGGTTTAAAAGCCACACATATTTTTTTTTGTGGAGTCATACATTTTTCTGTGTACATTTTCAGGTGGTCTGAATACGTTTGGCCTGCACAGATTCATGTGTTTGAATGCTTAACCATAGGGAGTGGCAATACTAGGAGGTGTGGCCTTGTTAGAGGAAGTGTGTCACCATGACAGCGGGCCTTTGAGGTCTTAAATACTCCAGCTATGCCCAGCGTGAAACAGATCCAGTCTCCTTCTTGCTGCCTGGGGAATCAAGATGTAGAACTCTCAGCAACTCCTCCAGCACCATGTCTGCCTGGATGCCACCATGCTCCCCACCATAATGATGATGCACTAAACTTCTGATACTGTAAGCCAGCCCCAATTAAATGTTTTCCATTATAAGAGTTGCCTTGGTCATGGTGTCTTTTCACAGCAATGGAATCCTTAAAACAAGTGGCTTTGTGTTTCCTGTTTAAAATCATCAGCTCTAGAGGAATAGAGAAGCATGGGCAGTCAGAGACTGCTCAGTCACAGCTTCTGGTTCTCTGGAGATGGAGAACAGTAAACTTGCTTGCTTCACAGCACATTTTGTATCTGTGGACTTTAAGAACAGATGCAAATGTCCTTGTTGTATTACGAATAAAGCTGCTACAAACATGGTTGAGCAAATGTCCTTATTGTATACTTGAATGTCTTTTGGATATATGCCTAGGAGTGGTGTAGCTTGAGGTAGCAGCATTCCTAATTGTCTGAGAAAGTGCCAGATTGATTTCCAAAGTGGTTGTACAAGTTTACATTCCCACCAGCAATGGAGTAGGGTTCCTTTTTCTCCACATCCTCTCCAGCATGTGTTGTCACTTGAGCTTTTGATCTTGGCCATTCTGATGGGTGTAAGGTGAAATCTCAGGGTCATTTTGATTTGCATTTCCCTGATGACTAATGACTAATGACTGATGTTGAACATTTCTTTAAGTGTTTCTCTGCCATTTGATGTTCCTCTATTGAGAATTCTCTGGTTAGCTCTATACCCCATTTTTTAAATTGGATTACTTGATTTGTTGGTGTTTAACTTTTTGAGTTCTTTATATATTCCAGATATTAGCCCTCTGTCAGATACAGAGTTGGTGAAGATCCCCGTTCAGAAAGGCAAAGAGGATAGACATCAGAAGAGGGAGAAAACAGGGAACAGGACAGGAGCCTATCACAGAGGGCCTCTGAAAGACAAAGAAGCCAGTCTGGATGAGACCTGATAGACTAGGGTCAGATAAGGGGGGGAGGACCTCCCCTATCATAGGACTGAGGGTGAGGCATAGGAGAAGAAGAGGGAGAAAAGGTGGGATGGGAGGGGGTAGGAGAGAAGGCTGTAGCTGGGATACAAAGTGAATAAACTGTAATTAATAAAATAAAATAAAATTAAAATTAAAAAGATCAGATGTACCTCCCCTATCAGTGGAGGTGGGGAGGAGCATGCATGCAGAAAGGGGAAGTAGGGTGGGATCGGGAGGGGAGGAGGGAGGGGCTTATGGGGGGATACAAAATGAATAAAGTATAATTAATAATAATAATAATAAAGAGGAAAAAATAAAAGAGAGCCAGAGATTTATTTGGAGGCATTTGGAGAGGTGAAAGGGAGGGCAGGAATTATGTACTAATAATCTCTAAAATAAAATAAATAGGCTTAAAAAGCATAAAAAAAAGAACAGATGCAAAAGCATATCATATTCTTTCATTCATCCCACATTCATTCATTGTCTTGAGATACAAAGAAATAGAGTGACTTACCCAGGGTCGCCAGGCACTCAGCAGAGCCAGGGCTGTAACCCTGCACTCTTCAGAACCTGGGACAGTACCTAGGGAGGATTAGGGAGTCTTTAATGGCCAGTAGAGCAAGGATATGCTTGGCAGCAGTGTTGGTAGCGATAGGTAGCTCCATAACCACAGCTCTGATGGTGGTCGTCTGGCAGCGGGGTTGTTCCTAGCTGTGCAGTCACTGTCGGTGGCAGTAATGACAGTGGTGACGTTAGTTTGGTGGAACTGGCATATTGTCGTCACGTGAAGAAATTGTGGTGGATGTTGCACATGAAATTGAGAGTGTCGTGTTCTCGTTTGTTTTCTGTTACCGGGTTAAACACCAGGACCACAGAGCAGCTTGTGGAGGTTTATTTTGGCTCACTGGTTACCATCCATCACTGAGAGAAGCGGAGGCAGGAACCTGGAGGCAGGAATTGGTGCAGAGTCCATGGGCGAAGGCTGCTTTACTGGCTGGCTCCCTCTGGCTTGCTTAGCCTGCTTTCTTAGATAGCTCAGGTCGACCTGCCCAGGGATGGCACTGCCTACGGTAGGCTGAGCCCTCCTACATCAATTAGCAACCAAGAAAATGACTCACAGACATGGCCACGGGCCAATCTGATCTGGACAATTCTTTGGTTGTTCTCTCTTCTCCTGAAACTCTAACTCTGCGTCAGATTGGCAACTGATGACAGCTGGAGGTAACTATGGCAGGTAGTTCAGATTTTTAAGAATCAGACATTAAGATTTTCAAAAGCACATGTCCTGGTTACTTTCTCAGCATTCGTCCCCCCCCTTACCTTTCTCTTATTTTCTGCATTCTTGTTTGTCACAGGCACCATTTAGGTCTCCCCCCTCCCTTTGGGTCTGCTTATTAAGTCTACAATAAAAATCTATATCGCTAGGTGACCTGTTTTATAAACTCTGAGAACGTTCTACTGCTACCAAGCAAATGCCTGCATTCCATCAACATTCAGTTTTTCCTCAGAGCAGAGCTCTCAAATCCCCAGGGTCCTCTCAACTTGCATTGCGTTGCACACAACTCTACAAGCTTTTGTTACAGGACAATCAGAATGCAGAGACTGGCATATGTCATAATATTAAAGCATGGGATGTATTGGCTTCCCTTCACTCTTTCTTCCTCAGCACATTTAGCTCCTTCCTGGAGGCAGGGATGACTCCTGCCTCCCCTTGGTATTAGGGCCAGAAAGGATTCAATTAAAATGGGGGTGAAGGTGGTGTATTTTTAGACACCGATAAGACTCGTACAGTGTTGCACCAACTGCTGCTATTGTGTCAGCGTCTGTCTCTGGTCAGTTGTGGACTGGTTCCCTGCCTCCAGCCCTTTTTGTCCGGTTTGTCCACTCAAAGCATGAGGATCACATTTCTAGGCAGTCATGGGGCTGAGAGAATAGCTAAGAGACAGGATGAAAGAGTCATGATTCAAAGCCACATTGCTGGCCTAAGGAGTCAGGTCAAACCAAATAACATGGAGCACAAATGTAAAAAAGAGACAAATGTAAATAAAGCCCCACACTCATATCCAAGTAGGAAGGCCTGCATGGTCCATGTGAGGGAAAGAGTCTCCTAAGCACAGGAGACTTCCCAGTTTTAGCAAATTGCAACCAACAGCAGTGATGGCTGCTGGGTAAAGTGTTCTTCGGGATGTTGAATGGGGAAGAAGCTCTGCCTGGCAGAACTTCACAGGCTTGGGTTTTTATTATTTCACATGACAGATGAGTTGTGCCAAGGAGAGAGGTCAAGAGGTAAGGGCCTCAGTCTGGGAGGCTAGACACCCACTGCGAACTCTTCTTGATTAAAATATATTACATTACAACTTACATAACAGTTAGCTGATAAACCCACAATTATGTCATTGAAAAGGACGACTGACGTGTGCCATCTCAGTATAAGCAGCAATCGCTTCATTATTATCCCAAGGCCCAAGCTCCTTCTGGCTTTCTGTTCTGCACGCTTGGTATCTTGGCACCTCATCTTTAAGTTTGTCACCTCACAGTGCCAAGGTGATTGTTGCTGCTTTCAGCAGCGGTTCCAACTGCATTCAAGGCGAGGAGAAGCAGAGGACACGGGCACAGAGAGCCCTTTTCAAGGACGCGTCTTTCCATCGGGAAGTAGAAGCCTTGCCAGAAGTTTCTTAACACACTTCCTCTTATATCTCATTGGCCCGAGTGGATCACGTGGTGACCCCTTTGGCTGTTCAGTTTCAAAGATTTTCTAGATCTCATACCTGGAGTGCAAGAAGGGTCTATCTTTCAATGAGTACATTGCTGCCCACCTAATAATAATAATAATATAAAAATCAACATTTCTTATCCTGGGGGAAAGGGTGTGAAGAGGAGCTGTTGCAAGGACAAACATGCTTATTCACGCCTAGGCATAAGCATACTTTTCAAACATGGAGGGCCTACATGCAGGAGAAAGTGTGTTCATGATGCTCCAGTGGCAAGATGCGGGCAGAACGGTGCCACTAACAGATGCTCCATGGGAGTCAGGTTTGGAGCTAACTGAGCTAAGGTTTCCTGAGAGCTGTAGTTCTCTGGAGACAGAAGGTAGTGCTTCAGTGAATGTGTGAAAAATTTGTTAGAGACATGGGAAAGGGGCTCCGGTAATGGTTGGAGGTTGGAAAAGGTGGGGAAAGGGCACATCTTTATACTGACCTATGAAATTCGTTTCAACCCAGACAGCTTGTGATTCCTGTAATTAGTTTTTCCCCTTTTAGTGTTCATTAGATGGTTATGCTAATTGGGGATAATGTTTCTACTGAATGAGGTATAATTTCCAGTTGAATGGTACGTTTTTCTTTAGCATCTTTGTATGAGGTACAGAGTTTGCCTTGGATGGGGGGGGCTGATCCTGTATTTATAAACGGTTTTACAGAGCAGGAGAGGGTATCTCCCCAGAGTTAGGTTATGGGTACTGCATGCCTGGGTCACTAACTGCCATTTTAAGTCCTGGTTCCTGTGGTCTCAGACATCATGGGATACCACAATGAGCCAGAACATCAGCTGTGCACAGGCATCGTCTTGAACCGCTGATATTTTCTGGTTGGCTTGCTTAGGTTGCAGCAGCCTGTATGGATTAGGATGTCAAGAAGAAAAGAGTGGATTCATTGGATTAAGAGAATTTGCTTGATTGTCTCCAAAGGGGAATGTTCTCTGGAGTCTAGTGTTCACTGCAAACATAGTTTCTGTCATCCAAAGTCACTAAAGCTGTCTTAGACCACATCCTCGATTTCTTTGCTGGACAGAAAGGACTCGGCACAGACACATTTTGGTACCTGATTCCCACCACTCTTTCCGAACTTCTACTTCCAGTTATAGCCTCGACAGCCCAGCTAATGTTAGAAGACCCCAGTCAGGGCTGATGGGACCATCAGTGTCTACCTGATCAGCCAGGATTCTTAGTCTGGAAGAGAGTGCATAGAGTAAGCATCTAGCACCAGAACATGGAGCAGTTAGTGATTTTCTGTTGAGTGTCTGGTCATAAGAGCAATATTGCTGTCATGTTCTCCCATGAGCTTGGAGTAGCCTCAGGAGGAAGTGACTGAGACTCCGAGGCCAGGGAAAGGCTGTGGCTTTGTCCTCTTGTGTCTGGCCACATTATCTGTCCCTGGACCAGCTTTCTGCAAGGCCTGTGGACATTTCCCAGCGTTCTCAGTTTCATGGATTTTTGTTATTTTCAGAAACTTGATAAAAGATTGTGTCTTTAAGAGGGTCTAATAGAATCCTGTTGCTTGTTTTATTTTATTTTATTTTTGGTGCATGTGATACTAAAGCTCAAAGCTAAGATCTTGCCCATGCTAAGCAAGTACTCTGCCACCAACCTGTACTCTTACCAGAGATGTAAATTAATTACCAGGGATATAAATTAAAACTAAAGAAACGTTCACATGTAAAATCACATGCTTTTTGCAATAAGGAAACAGACATGTGTACCTTCACATACTGTGATTCCCATAGCAAACCTCCTCAGAGCTAGCCTCTTCCCTTGGGCCATACACTGCCCTATGCACTCTGCCTGCATCAGAACCTCTCACCCTTTGCCTGAGGCCAGGAGAAAGAAGTAATGCTATTCATTTTGAGATAAGAAGGCTTGAATACAAACAAGATGCAAGATACGGTCCAGACCATGGCCTCCAATTGCTGATTCTCAACCATCATGCTCTGTGCCCCGTCATCATTCTGGCTGGCACTGGTATCTGTTACCCGTGGCTGCACAAGTTACTGCAAACTCAGAGTCTTAAAACATACATCTGTTCTTCTCACGGACTTCTGGGACAGAGTCTGGCATAGTGTGGCAAGGTCTTCTGCCCTGTAGTGTCTCAGTCTGTAATGAAGGCTCCAGCCGGAGAGAGGCCTCATCTGAGAATCCACCGAGGGAAGATTCACAGCTCTTATGGTTGCTGGCAGGAGTTGGTTCTTCTCAGGCTGTTGGACAGTTATCTCTCACCATGTTTTTGTGAATCGCTTCCCACTGACTGGCTCTGCCCCCCACCCCGACCTTTGTTACAGGGGTCGAAGCAAGTCCAGAGGGCAGCTTACTCTCAAAGGAGAGGCTTACACAAAACAGAGCGAGGCATCTTCCCACTTGTCTGTAGGGTCTGCTCACTACAATACTTCCCTCTTTCTTTTTTCTTTTCTTTCTTTTTTTGTTTGTTTTTAATTCTGAGACAGGGTTTCTCTGTGTTTCCCTGGCTGTCCTGGAACTCGTTCTGTAGACCAGGCTGGCCTTGAACTTAGAGATCTGCCTGCCTCCACCTCCCAAGTGCTGGGGAGATGTGACCAGTCAGCTCCCTGCTCCTATTGCTCCTCTGTCCTCACCATTATTGACCTCTAGTCCTGTGGAACCACTATCCAAAATAAAGTCATCCTTAAGTTGCTTTCAGTCATGGTGTTTATTACAGTGGTAACTGGTACACTCACCTTTTGTCACCATAAAATCTGGATTCACCGTGTGGCTTCCGCTTGGCGCGCAGCAAACAGCAGTTGAGGAGAGCTCCTTGCAGTCTCATCACACACAGCTCTGTAAAGGAATTTGTCACTTACAGAGGAGGAAAACGGAAGCTGAGAAGGTACCTCCTCTGAGGGAGCTAAGCAAGATAATGGCTGCACTGGAACCTGTAACTGCTCAGAGAGGCCACACTGTAAACCCTTGTTTTATACAGTGACTGCCTGCCTCGTTTGTAGAGGTGTCCTTGGTGCCAACAAGAATGGAGCTATCTTGTTCTTAGGCAGAAAAGGAGACACTTGACAGCCTCCAGGGAAGACCAGAATTAAACTGATGGTCAGTTTCAGAGGAATAAGAATGATTCAGTCTACAGAAATATTCTAGGGTGAAATCAGTGACATTCTAATGATGCCTCCTTGGAGACCAATTTACATCCTTTAAAAAGAGTCACTCAGCTGGACATGGAGGCACATACCTATTATTCCAGCACTCAGGGAGGCAGAGGCAGGTGGATCTCTGTGAGTTTGAGGCCAGCCTGGTCTACAAATGAGCCAGGACAGCCAAGGCTACACAGAGAAACCATGTTTCGAAAAAAAAGTCACTCTGTTTATTAATTAGTCCAATAAACATATAGTAAGCATTTCCCATGGCCATGGCCAGGATACAAAGTGCACAAACTCTGGAAGGACAGGAGGAGTCTGGTAGAAGGCACATTTGGTAGAGATGGGGACAGAGGAAGGGGAGGCAGATGAGGTGAAGGCTATAGGACAAGGTATTTCCAGTCAGTGGCGAATGCTGCAACCCGTACTAGACGTTTGCACAGCTATGATTAAATACCAGAGAAAAGCAACTCACAGGAGCGTTGTGCTTACAGCTTTGGAGCACACAGTCCATCGTGGTGGGAAGGGCGTGGAACAGCCGAGTGATTCACATCACGGTGAATGTGAATCAGGGCATGTTTTTTTCTTTGAAGAAACATGAGAGTTTCTCTTGAATTCTTGTCTCTCCACCCCACCCCTGCATCTAGCTCTCCGGTTTCCTATCAGTGCTAAGAATAGAAGATAGTCCCAAAGTGTGTCCTCTACCCTCACACACCCTTACGTAGCTTGTCTCACAAATGCTGCCCGCTCTGACCTCTTAAATTCATTTCCTGCTGGTAGCTGCTCTGCTCAGCAGCCTCCATGCACCTGCCATGGTGAGGCCCAAGCCACGCCTGACAAACTCCTTTCTAGGTAGAGATTTTGCTTTGCCTGTACCAGACCTTCACCTAGCTTTAAGATCTCAGATCCGCTCTTTCCTTCCCAGGAAGACCTACCTGTGGTTACCAGTTTGCCCACCCTCCTCTCACCTTGGTGTGAAGGTTAATTGTAGCAACTTGATTGGGTTAAGAATCATCTAGATTAGCACAGCACACTTCCAGGCCTGTCTGTGACGTGTTTCCAGAGACAACAAGAATATAAGGGCACTGAATGGATTAGTGAATAATTACTTAATTGACTGACTGGTTAATAGATTAATCTCTATGGATTCACAACAGAGTGGCACTATCAGGAAGTGGTGCAATGCAGGAAGTATGTCCTGATTGGAGGAAGTAGGTTATTGAGGATATTTTCCTGGGGACTGTGTTTTACCCTGGCCACTAATGCTAGCATCCTTGGTCTCTGCATGCATTTTAGGGAAAGGATCCAATCCTTCATCTGTTTCTTGGAACAGAAAACCTCCCCCTTGCCACCTCCCAGCAGTGGAAAGGCTGAGCAGGATGGAAGCCAAACTGTCCTCACCCCAACTCATCTTGAAAACAAAAGAACAGGGATTCCAGCAGACCTAGCAGAAGGTCATCCGCTGTCTGCTTCTCTGCAGGGCCCTAGGTTTCCCGGCTCCCCAGCCTCTGTCTACTGGATGAGCTGACCTGAGACACAGCTGACATGTGGTTGAAGAGGAATTGGTGGTCCCACTCCTCAGAAACCCAGGGCTACTTCCTAGTTAGGGGCCATTTCTCTGATGTGATGACCCAAGCGGGTGATGGTGTCTCTGGTACCCTCTCTGGCCAGCCTGATGGAAGTGTAAGTAGGTCTTGTTTTCAGAACGGTTTCCCTCGGATTTGCATTTATGAGTTGCAAGGGCTCCCCAGGTGTTCCCGGGACTGAAATGAGGCAGCAGTGAGGTATGTGTGTTGCTCTATTTTGGGGTGTAAAATCACTAAGGTTTTGTGCCTGTGGGAGGGTGGTAAGCTGCTTTCCGAAGCCCTTAAATATTTCCTCAGTAAGCACTGAACTATAACCAATCAAATGGTAGCCTTAACAGAAATCTCTGCCACCTCCACAGTCACACCTCAATACCATTTTTAAAAGCAGGAGTGAGAGTAATGGAGTAAGCTGAGGTGCAGTTAGCATGTGTCCCTTCAGTCTGGCTTTCCTTGCTTCAGGCACGCTTTTGTGGATCAGACTGTGAAGGTCAGCCAAAGGAAACACAAGGAAGAAAAGTTCCTAGAAAAGCTGGAGTTAGGCTGACAAAACCCTGGTGTCTCTAAAACTGTGAGAAAAGTAGAGACGGCCTCTCAAAAATGTTCACACGAAATGAAAAAATACATATTCTAGTGACCTTTTGTGCAGCTCAGTAAGCAAACACATATAATGAACGGCCCCATGCAGGCGGTTGAGGCAGCAGAGAATTAGGCAGTTTTCTTCAGCCACATTCCTTGAGGAAATGCTACCTGCCTCACAGATCTAAAGGCGGCTGCTGTGGTTCGGCAAACCTCCAGCTGCAGCTGAACTCAGCGTGGGATTTATAAGTCAGATTTGTCTTCTCAACCAGACTTTCTCCACCACGATTTGCACGTGTCCTTCTCTATACTGAGGCAGGTCATTTATCTCCAAGAGGCCTCTGTGGAAAGGAACATGTGTTATTTGGGAAATGTTATCACAGGCAATCATGAATCACATTATCAAGTTAGTTGGCTAACTGAGTGCTTGGCAAAGAACTGAGGGAATGAGCCATTGCAACAGTTATGTTTTGATAAGTTAAGGAAGGGAAGAGGCACCCTGGGTTGGAAGCTTGCTTGGAGAGAGAAGTTTCTGAAACAGGTAGCACTGAGGAGGCTGTTTGGGGTGTTAGAAGCCAAGCTAGTTTCCTGTGTGGCCCCACCAAAAGCTGTTAAAGGACTGCCAGCAGCTTAATGTCCTTTGAAAAGACACAAAAATGTTGGGGTCAGATGGCTTGCTCTGAGCATAAGCACAGCATTGACATCCCTGAGGACTATGGATGAGGGTCTTTTAAAAACTCAAGTCTAGAAATGGTATAGCTGGATCTTGAGGTAGCACTATTCCTAATTGTCTAAGAAAGCATCAGATTGATTTCCAAAATGGTTGTACAAGTTTACATTCCCACCAGCAGTGGAGGAGGGTTCCCTTTTCTCCACATCCTCTCCAGCATGTGTTGTCCTTGAGTTTTTGGTCTTAGCCATTCTGATGGGTATAAGGTGAAATCTCAGGGTCATTTTGATTTGCATCTCCCTGATGACTAAGGATGCTGAGCATTTCTTTCAGTGTTTCTCTGCCATTCGGTATTCCTCTACTGAGACTGCTCAAGTATACAACAGGGACATTTGCTCAACCATGTTTGTAGCAGCTTTACTCATAATAGCCAGAATCTGGAAATAACCCAGATGCCCCTCAGTCGAGGAATAGATACAGAAATTGTGGTATATTTACACAGTGGAATACTACTCAGCAATTAAAAACAAGGAAATCATGAAATTTGCAAGCAAATGGTGGGAACTAGAAAACATCATCCTGAGTGAGGTATCCCAGAAGCAGAAAGACACACATGGTATATACTCACGTATAAGTGGATATTAGATGTATAATATAGGATAAACATATTATAATCTGTATACCTAAAGAAGCTAAGCAAGGAGGACCCTGGGTAAGATGCTCAATTCTCATTCAGAAAGGCAAATGGGACAGACATCAGAAGAAAGTGAAAACAGAGAACAATACAGGAGCCTACCACAGAGGGCCTCTGAAGGACTCTACTCAGCAGTGTATTAAAGCAGATGCTGAGACTCATAGCCAAACTTTGGGCAGAGTGTAGGGAATCTTATAAAAGAAGAGGGGGTGGATAGAAAGACCTGGAAGGGTCTGGAGCTCTACAAGGAGAGCAACAGAACCAAAAAATCTGGGCACAGGGATTTTTTCTGAGACTGATAATCCAAGGACCATTCATGGAGATAACCTAGAACCCCTGCACAGATGTAGCCCATGGCAGCTCAGTCTCTAAATGGGCTCACTAGTAAGGGTAGCAGAGGCTGTCTCTGACATGAACTCAGTGGCTGGTCTTTGATCACCTCCCCCTGAGGTGGGGGGCAGCCTTGCCAGGCCACAGAGGAAACTATGAAAGACAGTCCTGATGAGACCTGATAAGCTAGGATCACATGGAAGGGGAGGAGGCCCTCTCCTATCAGTGGACTGGGGAAGGGATATGGGAAGAGATGAGGGAGGAAGGGAGGGCGGGATTGGGAGGGGATAAGGGTGGGGTCTACAGCTGGGATACAAAGTCAATAAATTATAATAAATAAAAAAATATATTAAAAAACTCAATCCGAGGGTTTGTAATGGGGAAGGAGCTAGCATTCTCCCCCAGATGAAGCTGCTTCCTCCTAGGAAGATTGGATTGTCCTCATTTGAGTCTTGGTGTGAGGCTGCTTGATCTTCCATCAGTCTATCTTCAGCATAGTTCACTACAGCGCTTAACCCTGACTCTACACTTTATTGAATTCAGAAATGCCCAGAAGAAAAGTGCAGCACACCTCTGGTGTGTCTGTGAGGTGTTTCCTGCCTCAGTTAGATCCTTCGGCCTCAATCCAGTGAATGGGTCAGTTTTTTGATGGATTCATAATATGATGACATAGGATGGTGAACAAAGATAGGAGGTGGGGCCTTATTGGAGGAAGTAGGCCACCAAGGGAGGGTGCCTGACTGCAGGTCCCTGTGGGCCATATCTTGTCCTGGCCTCTTCCTGTGTCTCATTTTCTGCTTCCTGGTTATCGGGATGTAACTGTTCTGCCTTACCTTTGCTGCCATGCTTGCCTGAGGTTTCAGAGGAAACCAAGAACCAAAATAAATCTTCCCTCTCTTATGTTGTAATAAAAGTAACGAGTACACACATTAATCTCTTCAGCATACAATGTTTTTATTAAAACATGCATACAATTTATTTTGATCATATTTTCCCTCTCACTTCTATTCCCAAATCCTTCAGAGCTAGCTCCATTCCTCCTACCTTTATGTTTTTTTTTCTTTTTCTTTTTTCCTTTTAGTTTTTTAAACTCTGACAGTGAATCAAATTTATGTTGCCAATATACTCATACTCAATAGTCACCAAATTGTTGTGGACCTACCAAAGATCACAACCCTAAAGAAAACCCCCACCGCATTTTTTTTAGTCCATGCCTGCTAGGAAAAAGGTATGACAAATTGGCAGGTGTGCGTCTCTAGTATCTGGCGAAGGAGGGCACTTCTTTATTCTCCTTTGAAATATTTAACACAATCCGCAGCACCCTGTATCAGGAACGAGGCCCTTCCTTTTCCACTTTTCTGTCTAAGTAGAGGATAGAACCTGATCACCTCTTAGAATCAGGCTGCCTCCAACCGAATGCTTGTTTGAACCAAGTAGAGCCTTTGAGCAGTTCTGGCTGTGTTAGATGTGAATTGGAACTTATTATTATTATTATTATTATTATTATTATTATTATTATTATCATCATCATCATCATCATCATCATCATCATCATCATCATCATCATCGGCTGGCCAGGTGGCCACAAATCATCTCAATTATGTTTCCCATCTCCCCCCTCCCCCCTCGCATCTATGTAGGACCACATGATCCTGGTCTCGCCAATGAATGCAGGGACAGACTGATGTGTCACTTTAAAGCCAGGGCAGCTGCAAGCAGTTACGCTGGGTCCAACTCACCTTTTCCCTCCCATGGCAACTTGAGAGACTCTGTGGTGCAGATGGCAGTCTTCTGGAGTGGAAGGAGCTTGGATTCCTGGGTCAGTGCTGGTGGAGTGCTGCCAAGGGAGGTCCGTCCGAAGCAGAACCTCTCAACATCAGACTTCACAGGGGTAAATAAATGCAATGTACCATTCAGCCATGGATATTTGATTTTGCTTATTATAGCAGCTACCATTAATTGCCTCAACTGGTCCAAACATCAGGTGTTCATCCCCCTTTCTGAGCACTCTTGGCAGCCTCATGCTACGGAGGATATGTAAGAAATGTAAGTCTTGCTGACAGGAGTATTGTGCACAACCCTGCCATAGAATTTGGCTTAGCATGAACAGGTGGCCCAAATAGTGTCTTTGGGGAAAGCTTTACGTTTTATTTATTTTATTTTATTGAGTTATTTCTTTAGATTTAAAAATTTTTTAAAACTCTTTATTGATTCTTTGTGAACGTCACATCATAAACCCCAATGCCACTCACCTTTGTATCTGCCCTGCACCCTTGCAACCTCCCCACGAAATAAAATGAGATAGAAAACAAAAATCAAAGAGCAAACCCAAAACAAAGTGAAAAAAATCCTCCAAAACATCTTGTCCTGGAAGCTGTAGTATGTCACAGTGAGTCATACAGTATACCCTTTCCCCACACACGTCTTTACTTGAAAATGTTCATTGCAATGAGTCATTGGTCTGTTTTTGAGGCCTCTGGCTTCTGCTACATCATCAATTCTGCATCCTCACAGGGGCTCTCTTGGATATCCTGTTGTTGCCCTCAGTCATGTTCGAGGAGTGGGGCCAGCTCTTCTGCTCTCATGAGAGCATCTCACCCACCCTGCCTCAGGTGGCGAGGGGCAAGGGGGCACCTCTCCCTCCCCCACGCCACCCCACAACAGACAGGGGTGGTGGCAGCTCTCCTACTCTCAGACCCTCACTGCTGGCTCACTGGTGCCTCCGCCACCAGGGGCAGCTCTACTGTGCTGTCCAGGTGAGATGCAGGGCCTGCTCTCCCAGGTGCTGCAGCCAGTGAGGAGCAGGGTCAGCTCTCCTGCTCTCATGTCCTTGGGGCCAGCTGCCCTGCCTGCTGTGCAGGCCGCAAGGAGCGAAAGAGGTGTATTTTATTTTATTTAGTGTGCATGTGTACATGCAAATTTACACATTTGCCATGTGCAAGCATAGGGTTCCTGGGACAGTTAATGGGAGTTGGTTCTCTTTTTCCAGAGTGTCAGGCCTGGCAGCAGGTGTATCCACTACAGTGTCTCCCTAGCCTCTGAAGCTGGGGAGCCATGCTTGAGAATGGCTTCAGAACATAGCAGAGCTGAGAGACAGTGACAGAGATATTTGCTGGCGTGATGTAAGTTCTGAGGCTTTCTCTAGCTGGAAGCCAGAACTGCCCCAGGATGTTTCTATCACTGAGGGCAACAGTTCTCCCCTGTTGATTAATTCACTCTGGGTCCGGTTTGTTACTTGTCAACAAAAAGGTATTGTACTCGTGTATGCAATAAAGAGGCAGAAGGATTGAATGAAAACGAAGCTAACACAGCTGCCGGTCCAACAGAACGCTCGGGTTCTTTGAGTAGGCGATTTCCTACTTTCTCTGAATCATCAATCTTTCTCCACCTAATTTCAGAACTAGTGAATGGAAGGGTGGCCACAGAGGCCAGACTCACAAAGACAGTGAGCTATGACTCAGCCAAGCCCCAAGCTTCCTCAGTTGGTGGAAGGTCTGGAGGTCACAGTGTAATCTGAACTAGAGCTCTGTTATTTTCCGTAGGATACTTGAAAATGGGATGTATGTGAGCAAGCGATTATAGCTCTAATTTACATAATGAGTGCACATCACAATACAGGACGTACAGATGACGGCGGTGCTTGTGAATAATCTGATGGAGTTCTTTGATAACCAGCTGTAGTTAAGCCTGAATCCTTCCTGAGCACCAAGGTGCAATTATCATTGCAGGAATGATTGATTGTACCACACCAGTTAGGCTGGTTTTAAAAGCTTTCATAATTGTGGGAGGTTTTTTTTTTTAAGATTTTGATAAAGACAGAAAAATAATATGCATATTTCGTTAATGAATTTTCTATATTGATATTTCTTTTGACCATACATACTGGAATTCTTTACTCAACCAAATTCAGAATAGATGAAAGGGCAAAGCGTTGTGATGTCGGACCGGAAACTCAAGTTGGTTGGTAACAAAACAGTCCCATAATGCTGAAAAGTCCGGGATCTGGGTCAGTGCTGACCCAGACGAGTAAGATGAAGTCCCAAGGGCCGTGTCTACCTCTCCTGCATGGAACAGAGTTTTTGTCTTTATGCTTCCCGCTCTGGTCCTGGCTACCCAGCTTCTCTTCTACAGCAAGGTGGGTAGGAAGTTCTAGGCTTTCCCTCTCTGTCATCACTAAAGTGTAGTCTGGATTGAGTCTTTTGCCCTAGAATCCTCAGAGAAGGAGTCTGCAGAGAGATGTGGAGGCACTTCATGGCCTCTGTGTCGCTGGCCTATTCTAGAAGCCGAGGCTGTCTGTGCACCTCACTACAGCATATGACTGGGCACAGGGAGGAGCAGTTTCCCAAGCAACAAGGAGAGACCTGTCCAGGGAAAAGGCAGTAGGTGACAAATTTCTTCCCTGAAAGAGAACTGTTTTTTGCTGAAATGACACTGAACATCATGGCAAGTCACTGTTTTGACGAAGCATTTGCTTAATTTTGATACAATTTTAATTGAAGTGGTCTCTCAGGGATGTAAAAAAACTTGTAATAAAAAGGATCAAAAGAAAGGAAGGTTGAGAAAGGAAGGTGACTGCTAAGAACAGTGCTGGTCCCAGTACTGAGTCCATGCTCAGTGACAATTTCAAGTTTAGTTCTTGCTCTTTGGACAGCTCTGTTGGCATAATGGTGTCTCTGCTGTAAGTTCATAGACTTGAGCCTTTTCCATATTGTATCTCAGCCTAATGCCTACAGTGCTTCATTTCCAGACAGGAGCCAGAGAAAGAATAGAACACAGCCTGCAGGGAAGTTTAGCCCAACAGTGACACACAACACTTCTGCTCACCTTCTGCTGGGCAGAACTCAGGCCACATGCTATCTTCCATGGTCTCATGGGACCATGACCATGCTGAGAGTTCAGGGAAAAGGTATAAACCAAACCAAACCAAAAAGCTAGGACAAGTAAGGATGTCAATGAATGAACCTCCCTTTACTTAGTGTATTTTTTCAGAAAAAAAAATTACCTAAATTAAAATAGTGTTTGTGAGATAACTCAGTGAATAAAGACACTTGCTGCCAAGACCAGTGACTTAGGTTCCATCCTTGGGACTCACCTTCTGGGAGGAGAGAACTGAACATTCCTGCCTGTCCTCCCCAACACAAAGTGAAAAAAAACCACAGTCCATCAAAATGTGTAGGACTATCGCTCATAATAGAGTCCTTACTCAGTGTATCAGTCATCTTACAACCTACCAAGTGTTTATTTTACTCACAGTTTGAGGGTACAGTCCATTATGGTGTAGGTGTGATGTCAAGAGGCTTTGGCTCTTGCTGGCAAGAGTTCAAGGCAACTCCCCCCATTATGTCTGTAGTCAGGAAGTAGAGTGAGATGGAAGTTTTTCCTCACTCTTAGCTCCACATTTACATGTAGGGTGGGTCCATCTTCCTCAGTTCGACCCCTCTGGAAGCAGCTTCCGAAACACTCCCAGAAGGGACTCAATGGTTTTCATATCCACTGGCATGTATACAGAAGGTAGCTAGGTAAGCCTGAGGGGACAAGCCAGTAAGTAGGGTTTCCCCATCAGTTCCTGCCTTGACTTCCTGCCCTGGCTTCTTTTGGCAATGGACTGTAATTTGTAAGCTGAAATGAACCCTATTCTTCAACTTATTTTTGGTTAGCAGTTTATTTCAGCAAGGGAGAAGCAAAACAGAACAAATACATTTTATTTATTTGTGTGTGTGGGACGAGGTTTGTGGTGTGGCATTTGAGCTCTACCCTTAGGCTTCATGACAGACATTGTGACGTACTGAGCCTTCTTGCCATCACTCAGTATCCTGAGTCCTTCATTTTCAAATGATCGTTTTGAGGTCTGATTTCCACATGACAAAATGCTGGCATTTTTAAGTATATCATTTGATGTGTTTGGTCACTCATTAAAAATTTGAAGGTAAAAGTATCTACAGAATTGGGCTGATACAATGACCATGCAGCAAGGCCTTTAAGGCATGCCTGGAGACTTCTGTAGAGCATTTTCTCTTGGAGTTTGAGAACAATGAGAAAGAGATTTTGTTCAGGTGAGATTCTTGCTTCAGCGTGCTTAGCGAGGACAAATGTGACTTCAGTATTTAAGTGGCAAACATTCTACGACAAATAACAGGTTCTGAAAAGTCCCACATAGACTTTGGCATCAAATAGATCTCTGCTTTTTTCAATCTGTTGGCTTTGGGCCTTCTAAGCCTCAGTTATCTCTTCTATAAGGTGGGGCTAAAAACACCATGGAAACACTTGACAAAGACACTCCATA
The DNA here is from genome assembly GCF_907164565.1 of Psammomys obesus. Taxonomy (NCBI): domain Eukaryota; kingdom Metazoa; phylum Chordata; class Mammalia; order Rodentia; family Muridae; genus Psammomys; species Psammomys obesus. Next base: position 7,423,072 of record NW_026591918.1, on the reverse strand, counting down.
TAATAAAAGAGAGTATGCATAAGTCCCCAGTGCAATGACCTGAACACACTGAGTGTACACGCTGCCTGTGATTATTATTCATCACCCATTATTATATTCACACTTTGAGACTCAGGCTTCATAGCATATACAACATTGAAAGGCTCCAGAAGAAGCTGCTCTCAGCTTGACTTCTGCATTTGTTTTTAAAACTTCCCCATCCTATTATTTTTGTAAGATACTTTGAATTCCCCATGGAAGCAAGAACCATAGTAACAAGCTTTCAGCTTCATTTTGCTTCTGAGATGATCATTAATGGAGTTATTTTGATGCTTTTTTTTTTTTCTGAAGACAGCCTGAAGCTGTAACTACACATGTCTTTTCAAAAACTCCCTGATTTATTTTTCTGTTCAGCTGAACTCTTGTGTCTTTGTTTTCTTGTGTTTTTGATGAATGGATGATGTTGTCTTTAGATGTTCTCAACCATCCTGGGCATATTTAAAATCCACCCAGTGGCTCTCTTTAAGTGAAAAACAAGGCATGGAGATCCAAGGAAAAGATTGCAGATGTCGCTTCCTGAGACGTATGTGCACCTGCTAAGGGACTGGTATTAGGAAAAACTACTGTCAGCCTCTGATTATGAAGGTTTGTCCTTAAAAGAGAAAAGGAGGAGGGGTTCGCATTTACTTCAAAGAACTCCTGCCTGATTGAGGGGGGGGGAAAGTAGCCTCTTTGCTTTGATCCTTTCTCTGAGAAAAACAACATGAAAAGAAGAGCAAAAACAAGGCTTAAAATGCGAGCTTTGTTGAGAGCATCATTAGGCGTGTTTATTGGCTGCAGCAAACACATTCCAGCTCAGAACGTGCAGGAGGCTTGCTCAATGAAAGCGGGTATGAGGTGGAGGCTTCCATTCACTTTCACCCTGAAGACTAGGTGGCTGATGCGGAGCCATGGCCTTTTTGCAAGGTAGAGAGCAGAGACTGTGTACTCTTCAAACCTCCTTGACCCTTGGTAAGTTCAAGTTTCAGATCTACTCCTGGAGTTTTTTAAAATGTCTTTGTTTGCCCTTGGTAAACACTGTCTGCTTCCTTCCTCACAAGAAGGGAAAAGCTCCCAAGAAACTACTGAGAAGCCTTTTGCACATCAGCTTTTTCAAAACAACATTGTAATGAGAGAAGTACAAACAAGTCAGCCTCAGATGAATTATATTTTCCCTTAGAAATACAGATGCAGGTAGATTTTAGGTGGAGGGGAAGTGTTTCGCAAAAGTGTTCTTCAAATCCAGAATGTTGGAACCAATAAAGATACCAGAGTGTGTGCAAAAATTAACCTCACTGTACTTCTGAGTTTGTGTATGTAGCATGGCCTCAATCCTTCACATATGGTATTTCTTTCTATAATGAGGAATTCCTATCACAGAGACAATGAGCAGATAAAACATAAATCCAGTGTTAGTGACTGTCTTCTCTGAATAGGTAAATGCTGCTGTGATGACTGTTCTTGGTTGTTGTAATAGAGGGTGCAATAAAGAAACCACCAAAATGGCTGATCTATGATTAAAGGGAGCGTTTTTATTGTAGAAGGGAGAGATGGGGAGGGTGGAGGGAGGGGGACAGGGAGAGAGAGACAGAGACAGAGAATCAGAGAGACAGAGAAACAGAGAGTGTGTATGTGTGTGTGTTCAGAGGCAGCTGAAGGAGTCCAGAGCTGAGAGGAAAGAAAGCAGACTGGACATGGATGTATCTACGGCTATCACTTATGAAAGAATGGTGGGAAGGAGTGGGGAGAATAGCAAGAAGAAAATAGAATAGTGGGGAAGCAAGAAGGAAGAACCTCACTGTTATGTAGAGAATGAAGTGGTATCTGGGAGGAGGAAAGCCTGTGAAGAGCAACAGCCTGAAAGCTGGCATAGTGGGGGAGCAGCTGTGGAGATGGGAAGGGCCAGGAGAGTGTGAACTTTGAAATGCACAGGGGTAACAGGGTAAACAGGACTAGAGAAGTCTGTAGGCTACCACTGGCTTTGGTGTGCATCATAGGTACATGCTGGTAGGAAGCCAGATGCCTCATTTGCCATAGGAAGGGGAGAGAGGAAGGCAGCGCTTTCTGGCTGGTAGAAACCCATTTCTTGTGTTCCTAAGAAATTCTGACTGTGGGATTTTAGAAATTCTTCTAGAGTGCAGCTTGTGCTGACCTAAGAATGCATTGCCTATTGGAGTTTGGGGAATTAGAGTTTCCTTTGGACCTGATAATTGTTAGACTGAGTGCTTCTGAGTGGATCTGAGGGTATTTCCTGAAGAATTAACTAAAGGGGGAGGACACTCCCAGTGTGGTCAGCATCTTCTGAAGATAGGCCAAATATAAAGAGGTCTAAGGGAAAAGCAGTGCTGCTTTTTGCCTGCCCACCTTTGTCCTTGCTAGTAAGTCCACCTACGCTGTTGTTGTTGCTGCTGCCGCTGCCATCCTTGCTAACATCAGAATTTAGCTTCTTCAGCCTGCTGACATGAACTGAAGACTAGCATCTCTCCAGGAATCCTCTAGCCCTTCATTGCTAGATTGAGGTTGTTGAGGCATCCAGCCTTGTTGGTCTAGAGCTATCAGGTTTTTGGCCTTTCCAGCACACAGGCAGCAGTAGTTGGACTACTGAGCCCTTGTCATGTAATCTAATATATCCCATTTGTAATATATATTAAATGTATCAGTTCCTTTAGAAAACACCACGCACACACACTCACAAACACACACACACACACACACACACACACACACACACACACACACATGCCTTTTAAGAGTAAACTGATAGCCAAACATGGTGACATGCCTGTAGTCCTAGTACTTGAGAAGCCGAGGCAGGAAGATCAGAGTGTGTAACCAACTTGCTTTATACACTGAGACCGTATCTCAGAAAATAAGTAAAATAGGAGGAAGGATAGAGGGAGCCAGAGGGATCAAGGACACCACAAGAAGACCTACAGAGTCAACCAACCTAGGCCCATGGGGGCTCACAGAGACTGAACCACCAACCAAAGAGCATGCGTGGGCTGGACCTAAACCCCTACATATATGTAGCAGATGTGCAGCCTAGGCACCATGTGGGTCCCCTAACAATGGGAGCAGGGGCTGTCTCTGACTGTGTTGCCTGGCACTGGATCCCTTTCCCCTAGTTGGGATGTCTTGTCTGGCCTCAGTGGGAGAGGCTGCACTTAGCTCTGCTGTGACTTGAGTGGGTTGATACCCCTTGGGGGCCTCTGCTTCTCTGAGAAGGAGAGGGGGAAGTAGAGGGAGAAGTGGGATGGGAGGGTGGGACTGAGAGGTGAGGAGGAAGGGGGCTGGATTCAGACTGTAAAGTGATTGATTAGATAGATAGATAGATAGATAGATAGATAGATAGATAGATAGATAAATAATAAATGAAGGAAAAATGGCTAAGAAGTACCTAATAAAAAAAGTAAAATAGGGTAATACAAAGGCACCTGAGGAATACTGTCATGAGGTGTAATATCGTAAGGCAGTTCAGAGCTTCTCCATCTTGTATTCTTGCTGAGGTCATTTCAAGTTTAACTAGAATTTTATGTTCTTGATGGAGAATCCCATGGAACATTACCAAACTCTATTTTAGAAACTCAGGGTCAAGATGCCTCAGCTAACATAGCTTCTGTTAAACTTCTTGCTTGTGCAAAGCCTCCCCCTTCAGCCACAGAGTGAATCACCAGGATGTAGTTTTGCCTTTAGCTGCCCCCCCCCCCTAAATGCTTGGGGGCTACACTTAGGTCCCAAATGACTGAGTGTAGTCCCAGCTGACTGGAATAAAGACTTTCAATTGGCTTAAACTGTGTCTGCGTGGTCTTCTCTGGTGGGCTTCATGTAACAAATGAGCACATAAAAGAGCAGGGTCAGGGCAAGGATGCATTCTATATAAACAGACATGTTGCAAAGTCCAGGAAGCCTGAGCCAGGGTTAGCTCTAGCACTGGCTGCCTACTGCCCAGCTATGGACTAGTATAATAACAAATTGTTGATTGATCTGTCAACAATGAACGATTGACTGAATTTGTGAGTGAATTTGTCAGTTGCACATTGGCAAAGAAGCTAGGCTTTGTGAATAAAGGTCTACTTTCAAACTAGATGCTCTGGCTTACATGTGAAACATTTAGCTCCCAGCTAGAGGCACTAATTTGGAGATGTGGCATAGGTGTCGTGGAAGTTTTGGTTACATTACATAAATATGTTTTTATTGTAATTCCAAGTGTGGGATGCAGGAATGCTTTTAGTTTATCCACAGCTGATAACAGCCTAGTGAGAGGGTGTATGATCTTTGTCAGCTGGAAACTGCCTCATGGGGCAGGGTGTGGAGTGAGGGGTGGGGGTAGAGGGAGAGATTGGTTTTTGCAGCTGAATAGCATCTTGGTGCAGAAGGAGAGAGAGAGGGGTAGAAGGCTTTGAGATGCTCCTAGAGAGAACCACTTTGCCTTCAAGGAGCTTGCTGCTGCCCCTGCTGCTTGTGTTCCTTGTTGCTGCTTTTGCGATTGCTGGACTGCTGGACTGCTGGACTGCTGGACTGCTGGACTGCTGGA
>NW_026591918.1:7410201-7418510 GCF_907164565.1 Psammomys obesus | reverse complement strand
TGCTGGACTGCTGGACTGCTGGACTGCTGGACTGCTGGACTGCTGGATTGGTTTGCTGCTTTGCTGGTTGTTTACTGGAAATTCTGATGACAAAGAATGGAATTGCCCCAAGGAACTACATGTAAAGAGGTCTACATTCCCTGTCTCTGTTTACCTTCTTTCTCTCCTACCTAGGGTTAGGCGTTGGAAGGGAGGTAGAGGCTTAAGGAAGACCAAATAAAATAGGTTTAAAAAAATCAAAGCCTATACCTAAGTAGAAGAATTAAGCCACCGTGGCACACTTTAGGTGATATTCCTGGCCCCTTCCCATCTCTCTGCTTCCAGTTGGCCATGAGATAAACAGCGTCCTCATCCAAATAGTCCCATCACTATGAATATTCAGCCTTTCTTCAGACTCAGAAGTGATAGAACCAAGGTGTTCTGAGACCTCTGAAACTATGAACTAAAATAAACAAGTCTTCCCTTTAGATTGTTCTCATCTTTTGGTCATAGCAAAGCAAAAAGTAACTAACACAGCCAGAAAACCTAAAGATTAAGAACTCTATTCTAGGGAGGAGAGAGGGGCTTATGGAGGGGATACAAAGTGAATAAAGTGTAATTAATAAAATAAAATTTAAAAAAAGAACTCTATTCTAAACCAGAGCAACCTCTGCCTATTTTTTTTAACATTTATTTTTATTTTATGTGCACTGGTATTTTGCTTGTACATATATGTGAGGGTATTGGATTCCCTGAAACTGGAGTCACAGACAGTTTTGATCTGCCGTGTGGGTACTGGGAATTAAATCTAGGTTTTCTAGAAGAGTAGCCAGTGCTCTTAACTGCAGAGCCATCCCTCAAGGCCCTGAACCATATTCTATGACAATTGCTGTGACTCTCCTCCTGGCTCACAGTGCACCCTTTAATTGGTTCTGAAGTCATGAAAGAATCCAGATTATCACCATCACCTCATTGCCACCACGACCACCATCATCCTAGTTTTTTCTTTCCCTAGTTTTGTTTCTCATCAGTACCAAATGCTGACTGTTGTGCATGTCGACAGGCATAGCTCTTATTGACACTGAATACATGTATTTTCTCTCTGGCCCAGTTCAGATCGGCAGTGAGGTCAGCATCAGGCTTTGGTGGGCGTTGCCACCACCTCACTGGTTCTCCTAGGACATCTTTAGGCATGAGGAGAATTAAGCGCTATGTCTGAGGAAGAGTAACTTAGTGCTTTTACATTAACAGAGAAATTAATCCAATCAGTTTGCAAAGCCTAACAAAACAAACAAAAGAAAAAGGAACTGAATGCGGTTGAAATGTTTTTAGCATTATACAACAGCCTACTTTGACCCTCTTTTGGCTAATGTTTTCAGTGCTGAGTGCTTCATCTCAAAATAGTACATCAGTCTCTTAGCTCTTCTTCACAAGGTAACAAAGAGTGAAGATGGTGAGCGATGCCTTTCCCCCCCACCATGGTCACTGCAAAGAAATACTCTGCTTTGTCTGGTCCTGCTTTTCCGAACATCCATAAATGCATTTGTTTCATTGTTGATTGTTTTTTTGGTTTCCACAGTGTCCTTTCTTTCCCTGGCTTCCTCTGTCAGAAGCATTGAAGTTGCAGTGCATGGAGGCTGTGAGCTAGCGCTTTTGCTTTGGGTAACTCAGGGTAAGGAAGTTCATCGAACTTGACAATGTAGCCATTCAAAGAGTCAGGACTGCTTTGAATGTAGTCTGAAATGCACCATTCAAGAGGCCTTTTAGCGGAAAGAGGACCCTGGAACCATACCTTCACCATCATCACCTGGATGACTTGTTTTATAATCGTAAGTTTAGATTGCATGAAAGTGGCTCTAAATAGCTCATTTTATATTCTTACATAACTATAAAGCAAACAACACCAACACCCCTCATTTACAGGTTAGGTTTGAAACAAACAGTGAACCCAATAAAACTGAAGGGAGCAAATGAATGTGAGAGATCACATGGATTTTGAACTAAGACAGTGCTGATCACCTCAGCTCTTATGAACTCCTCAGGCACAGATGCAGTGTGAGCTTTGGGGTTAGATGCATCTTGGTTCTTTACAAAGTGGCCTCTGACAAAGTCATGCCATTTGACGTCCACGTCGTTCCTAACACAAGTGTGAACTTGGGCTTGGCCATCAAGTTGGCCATCAAGAGGACATGGAAAATGCTTACATTGGTGGTTTTTTAATTGCTGTGAAGACCACCCTCATTACGGTACTTTCCTTATAGCTCATAGGCACTCCTGTGTTCATCTAAGTATCACAGTTAAGAGTGGATTTAAATTAAATTATTGACTGTAAGCCTATAATGAAAACATTTCACTGTAACACGGTGACCTTTGTATAGTTTTGGATGATTTTTAATCCTTTCCAAAGTGTTCACTGAACTTTTGGTTAACCAGGTAGAAAAGAGGATACAAATTTTATTTGAAGTAATGTGGGCTCTCTCTTCAGTTTTCTTCTATCCAACAATATAGGCAGTGACTTTGCCTAAAAGGAAGTGTTTCTTCCCAAGTGTGGATAGAAGGAGTCCTCTGCTTCTTATGCTCATATTATACTTATAAGGGCTCAGGCTGATGGAGACTTGGCCTTGACATGGGCTTTTAACATCTCTTTCGCAGTTAAAGTGTGAAGACTCTAAGCTTTACAACAAACATTGGTCACAGAGAGTTATATGGAGAGAATGCTCAGCTGTTAAAAGTTAGGCTCACAGCCAGAAATAGAAGGGAATTATATGCCAACCTAACTTTAAAGGAGACCGAGCAGGGTAACCCTGCCCGGTGCTCACTTAGGGGTGAATCCAGATGTTTTTGCCTTGCTTACCTTCTTCATCATTGCGTGCTCATTGTGAAGACAAGACTGGCTGGGAAGGTGCCACCTCTTCTGTTTCTTTTAGGATGTCTGCTTGTGCTATCGTCATTTTAAAAAATAAATTTCTAAATCTTAGAGAGCAAATAAATAATGAAAAATAAAAATATCACTTTTCAAGGATAACAAGAAATGCATGACCAAGCAGAAGAAAAAGGCAAGTATTAGGCTTAAAGGTAATTGGAGAAAATGGCATCATCTTCCCTACTGTGCTACACCTCAGCTGAAAAGGCTGGGGAAACAGGAAGGCTAACTGCCGTTCAGATGTACTCAGCAGCAGTGACTAGCAGTCGGGGCTCTGGAGGTACATCACTGTAGAGTGGTGCTTGTGCTTTTCGTTGATTGTAGTTACTGATGGGCAAACCTCTGTGGGTATCGATGCATTTTCATGTGTTTTATTTTTAAGTGGCAATGGTATCAAGCATAACTATGCATGTAGCTTATATTTAAATAAGGTAGGAGAGTAGCAATACCACTTAATTTGCCTCTCAGAAATCAACCCTCAATAGCAACGTTGAAATGCACCATTAGAAGAACCTCATGCTATGATAATTAAATATTATGTTTCCCAAAGATTCTAAGTGATATCTCCTGAGGGTTTCAACATTTGCAAGTGTGTCTATTTTATATAATAAAACTTTAAAATAAAAAAGACTAGCTATTTTATAAATTGAAGGTTTAAAATACAAATTGGATAAATTCATGCTCTCAAGATATTTTATTCTATTATATGACCAGTGATACGTCTTCAGCTATCTTGACACAGTGTACAGAGACCTGAAACGCTCCCCATTTGCTAACACTCTGGGCCAGATAGCCTCTGATTACTTTTCTTTGAGGCCTTATGTATTTTTAAAAGTAAATGTTCCTTCTTTCGTGACGGGTAGAATTAATTTATATGAAAACAGTTATTGCCTTTGATGTCTAATTATGGAAGCAAAGCATATTCTCTGCAGGAAATCCAAGCAATGGTGAAGAGCAAAAGGACCACACCAAGCAAGGCAGAATTGAAGAGCCCAGTGACGACCTCATTCTCTCAGAAAATAATTCAAGGCAGTTCCTTTCTTACCTGTGTTTCTTTGAGTGAGTGAGTGAGTGTGTGTGTGTGTGTGTGCTGCATATAATCCATTTGAAACTTGTATAGAAACTTTGCTTTCCTATTTTCAGTTAGTTTTATATTGTTTGGGTGGGGTAAGGAATATCTAGATCCTTGTCTATGCCTCACATAGTTATCTAGCCTCCTCTCAAAACCCAGAACATTGTTCAGCTTCGGATGAGGCAGTAAGAACCCTTTATTACAAGATGTACCTAGGATGGTGCTGTTGGAAGCAAGTATCAGAAAATGCTCCACACACAGACAAACTTGCTGTCCCCCATTATAAGAAATACAGAGGTAACTCAGGCTCAGGGTGCCTGATCTAGTGACAGGATGTGTCGCCAAAGCACAAGCTTCTTCCACTTCTCCTGTTAAAGTTCATCTGGTTGACTCAGTCCTGTGGTCAATAGCAGTAACTCCGTTAATGGGCCTCCCTCTATATCCCTAGAGGGAAAGAGAAGGCTTTTCTCACATGTAATTGAAGGTTACCCGTCACTTTAAGGTCCAGATTAGGCTGCATCCCTTGTTTGTTTTAGTTTATTAAAATACATACTTAAAAGAAAGAAATCATGAGTTTATAAATTTTAGAACTCCAATGTACTGAAGGTTTATTAAACAGCATTGTTTGCTGTGAAAAGTATTATATAATAAAACGCTAACAACTCAGTTGTTTTCAGTATTATTAAATATCAAATTTCTACTAATAAAAATTCTAATATGGAGCTGTCGGTGCTAGCTTACCCAGGAAAGTGCTTATAGGTCCTGAGTTCCATGCCCCTAGAACCTATATCAAAAGTCAGGTGTGGCAGAATGTATTTGTAATCTGTACTGAGGTAGCAGGGACAGGCAGGTACTTGGTTCTCACTGGCTAAACAGCCTAGTTACCCAGCCCAGTGAGAAACCCTGACTCAAAAAAGAAAATAAAAGGTGGACAATGCCTGAGGTTGTGTTCTGGCTACCACATATGTAGTGGAAGTTTCGGTGTCTTTAAAAGCTTAATTTTCTTATGTGAACATGTTTATGTTTTAATCCCAGGTGTGGGATATGGGGCTGCTTTAGATTGTCTATAGTAGTGACTGTTTTCCTGTGTGAGCTCTGAAAGGGGTGTGATCTTTGTCAGCTGCAGATTGTTTAATTCTGAGGACTCTGAGAGGGTATAAATGCCAGGGCCCAGGGTGGAAGGGGCTTTGAGAAAGAAGAAGGCTACTGCCCCCCCACACACAAGTTGCTCCTGGCTGCAGCTGCTGTGGTTTGATGAAGTTAGAGACATCCTAAAATGAAGATTGGGCTTGCCCCAGGGAACCTTATTATCCTAACCAGCAGGAAGTAGCTAAAGAGAACTGTGCCCTGTCTCCCCACTAACCTTCTTTCTCTCCTACCTGGTGTTGGGGTATTGGACGAGATTGTGGTGGAGAAGGGAGGCAGACATATAAGAAACCAAATAAAATAAATAAAAATACATACAACACACGTGAACACATGCATGTGCTGTGAAAACCACCCTGAATATGCATGTTTGAACAAACAAGAACACGTAAACTCAGAAATACTAATAAAAGGCAGACGTGGTAGTGTAGACCTATAACCTTAGAACTACAGAAGAATCCTAAGTTTGAGGTGGGACCAGACTCTGCTGTATGCTCAGGAGAGCTAACGCTGTGTGTTAAGACCCTGTCTTTAAAATGAGCAATCAAATAAACGACAAAATGAGCACAAATTGTCATGATTCGTACAATGATCATATTGAGGAGGAAAGCCATCTGAACTGAAACATTGTGCCTCTGTCTCTAAGGCATTTCTGTTCGCTGTCTTGTTGACTGGTTGTATCGTGCCCACTTTGAATTGTCCAGATGTCCGTTTTCTCCCACCTCTTCCTCGAAAGAGTAATGCATACAGTTTCTCCTCATAGACCTCAGCGTCCCAGATTCCCAGAGGTGGAGTGACTGGAGCCTCTACTTTTAACATCCAGCTTCCAAGGCCTTCTGTACACTCTTGGCTTACAGCAAGAGTGAAAAGGCAAGGCAGGGGGAGATGAGGAATCCCACTCGGGGTGTGGCGTCGCTTCTGCCACCTCACTCGAAAAGGGGCTTTTCTGCAGCTGTGCCTGGGAGGGTGGCATTGCAGCTGCTCAGCTGTGCGCCTTGCCTGGGAGGCAGTTTCTGCTGCACAGATGCAAAGATGGGAGGTCATTTCTTGCTCAGAGAACCCCGAGGAGAACCTAGGTGAAGTCTGTGTCAGGATTTCACCTTTACTATCGAACGAGGTATGTGATCAATCAAAAAGCCCCAAGGGAGGAAGTATAAATAAAACATGTCTCTTGCAAAGAGGGCAAAGCTGGAATTTGCCAAGTGCAGTGTAATTGCTTCTGGTTAATTATCTCAGTGGTGAGGTGGACGCACCAATGACACACATTCACATCCACATTGTGGCTAAAAATAATGCTGTTTCTTGGATGCTCCTAATGTTGTTGTTGTTGAGACATAGAGAATGCCTGTCTAGTTTGCTGGGATGCTAGAGATGGAGGATAACTTCCATGCCGTGGCTGTCGATTTTCATCATCACTATAATTAGTTGCAATTATAGTAATATAATTATTAATAATAATTACAATAATATTACTGAATGCAGTCATTAAACCAAGTATTACCCATTAGCTCAATGGCTGCTTACAATAATCCTAACAGAATCTCTTTTTCTCCTAATTTTCAGATCAGAAAAACCAAAGTTTAACTGATTTATTCAAGGTCACACAGCTGATAGTGAACCAACAGTGTTTTGCTGAGATCCAGAAAATTTTCTCTTAGCCTCTCTAGCAGATATGGCTAGTTCCTGACCTGGATCTCCTGGGATCCAGACCCCACCTCCTGCAACTGCTGGCAGCATTGCCATGAATCGTCCTTTTGAGAACATTTGAGCTAAGACCTTTTGAGAAATATTACCCTTCAGAGGGGCAGACAGAGGGTAACCGCTGATTACGTGGTTATCCCACACAGGGGGAGACTTGAAGAAGACCCTCCCTGTGTTCAGTAGCTCCTGTTCTGTGACCACAGTATGTGCTGGAACCCTGCAGAATCAGGCTGGATAGATCTTGTTTAAATGACATTCTTAATTTCTCTCTATCCAATGTCCCTTCTTTCCACATAGATTTGCTCTGAGGTCATTCTGGTATCAAGGAGTTTGGCACAAACCCCCTCTCAGACTCTGGTTCCAGGGAGCCAAGGATAGCCACTGTACCCCTGGTATGTTTCCTGCTCTGCCGAAGGAGGCCTTACCACTGAGGAAACGTCACTCGGTGTGTCTGTCTGACCTCAGGTAACTCTCTTGCGTCTTGGTACAGTATGCTTCTTTTCCATAGGAGGAGAGGGTTAGATTAGAAGGTCCAACAAGTCTCTTCTAGTCAGGCCATCTTCTGAAAGTGCCACTTTCTAAGATCCACTTGCTTGGGGTTACTTTTTTTGTGTGTCAAAAGAAAGTCCTTGGTGTAGCAGTTTACCACAGTAGGAGGATTACCAGAGAGTGGGAACACCTCAGTCCCTTCCTCCAGGCTCTTCATCTCTCCCAAACAGCAGGGGAAGATTTTCCAGGGAAAGATGTGTCCACTCGGGGGCGCTACATGTGATCCTGTGAACGGGCAGATTCTGTTTAATTCAAGATGCTTTTAGGGGGAAATGGTATTCCTGAGGTTAGGTAACAAGGGCAGTGGCTCCTGGAAGGTTACAGCTTGGGGTGGAGGTGAGGGTTGGGCCTTCCATCTCTACAGTAGGGGAGTGAACATGGTGTACAGATGCTTTCTCGGAGTCATCGAGAGGAGGATCAGTGTGCCCTCCACAACTCACTCTGACTTGCTTGAGTTTCATACACAATAATCAGAGGTTGGGAAGCATAAATTGTTCCCATAAATAAAAGAAGGGACATGCTATCCATTATAGCATGAGGAGAGCCATACACTTGCTTCAGCTCTGGGTTCTGGAAATGGAGATGACAGGGTTCTGCTGTCTTAAACACAGTCAGAAGCTGGGAGGGAGAAAGGGAGAGAAGTGAGGTGTTTTGAGAGGAGAGCAGAAATTCTGAAAACACGCTGAAGGCAAGGGAAATGAGTTCAGTGGGGACTTAGTAGTGCTCCAACACAGGGACAAAATTTATGAGCCTCCAGGTGACAGTGTTTTTCCTATGACCAATTCCAACCATCTAGGTGGAGAACTGGGGTGAGGTGAGCTTCAGTTTGAATTGGACTCTTCTGAAATAATTTGCTAGAAGTGACAGAGAGGTAAAAAGCTGGGGGCCGATGATGATGATGATGATGATGATGATGATGATGATGATGATGATGATGAT
>NW_026591918.1:7405008-7410191 GCF_907164565.1 Psammomys obesus | reverse complement strand
ATGATGATGATGATGATGATGATGATGATGATGATGATGATGATGATAGACCGTGTTGTGTAAGCAGAGAAGGAGGATAGAAAGAACATGATAGATACTAGAACAGCAATAAGGTCAATACATGGGGGCTTCTCGTAGACCAGAAGAATGTGAGAGTCCTTGTGCAATGGAGCTGTTAGCGCAGGGAGTGAGTTTTAGAAAGCAGGACGGGCAGAGTAGGGTGCTAAAGTTGGTGCCAATACTGGGAGTGGCAAAGTCTAAGGTGTACTGGGGAAATGATGAACAAATTTCTAGAATCTCCAAAAAAATTGATAGCAATAAAAAGAGCCTAATAAAAGAAAGGGAGGATGGTGTGGGCTTTACAGAAACTGGGATGACGTGGTAGGAGGAGCAAAGGGGAGGCAGTGTGGGTAATAATGGGTTTCCTGTCAACTTGAGTAGGAGTCAGTAGCATGCCTTTAGGTATGTCAGTAAAGGTATTTCCAGAATGGCTTAATGGAGGGGGAGATGGGTCCTGAATATGGGTGACATCACCCACTATTCTGTATGTGGGAGCAGCCTTAGCCCTGGCTCTGTGTGTATAACTCTACAGGAGAGCCGCTGTTGCAGACGTGAAACTGTATGGTTGTTAGTAGCCCTGTACGCCTTGCCAGAATAAAAAGCGGGGGTGGGGGGGGGGAAAGGCCGGCAAATCACTGACATGACATTTCCCTCTCCACTTCCACTCTTTTGATCATGCTTGGTGACCTACTGATGGCCACCTAGTATTCCAGTATGAAGAGTCAACAGTGATGTCCTTTCTCCTGTTGAACTTTCCCTCCCCTCTATTTCAGCCCCTTCCTCAATATACCCTAGACCTTTGTCACTCCCAGTATTGGTACCACTTTAGCACCCTACTCTGCCTGTCTACTTTCTTTTTCTTTTCTTTTGGATTTTTGAGACGGGATTTCTCTGTGTAGCCTTGGCTGTCCTGGACTTGCTTTTATAGACCAGGCTGGCCTCAAACTCACAGAGATCCACCTGCCTCTGCCTCCCTGAGTGCTGGGACTACAGGCACGTGCCACCATACCTGGCTCCGTCCTACTTTGTAAACACCTCTCCTCTTCTCTGCTTTGTGGACACCACAGCGTTAACTGAGCAGCTTCACAATACCCTCCCTGCTGTGACTGATGGATCCCTCTGACAGTGTGAGGCCAAGTATATGTTTTCTCCCTTAAGTTGGCCCTGCTAAGCATTCTGACACAGCAACAAGAACAAAAAAATAACAAGTACAGAAACTTACCCTACCTTCGGCCGTAACATAGTCCCCACCCACAAGACATGCAGAGAAGCCATCTTGATGATAACAAAATGCCCAGTAGACAGTGCTTGAAGATAGATCCCTGTTCCCTAACCTGTTTCCTGGCTGCACTGGCACCAGGAAAAGGGTAATTATACAAGGAGTCCACTCTGCCTTGGTGTACTTGACAGGTTTTCTAGAGATGAAGTGTGGTGTTCAGCATACACTCTGCCCTCAGCAGGCATGTCTTCTGTACCACAGAAACTGGAGTTTCCTGGACTCACTGCCAGCTTGGCTTCTATATGAGCTCCCATACCAAGTGGCCATGGACTTGGGTGGGACTTGGGAGGTAGGAACGAGGTGGAGGTTGCATTTCTGCATGTCTGCTGACTGTGTTAATCACAGAGCCAGCAAGGGGAGGAAAGATTATACTAACTACACATTCATCTGTTTGCAGGGCATTCATCTGGAGCTGCAGACTGTAGCAGGCCTGGAGACCTTCCTGTCCACAGTAGCTGTCTGATGATGGTGGTGGTTTCATGGGTGGGGGTGGAGGGCTGACATTTTAATGGAAGTTTCTAGATCAAACAGAGCTTTCCATGTCATAGAAGAGACAGCAGGCTTTTGGATGGTCCAATTTGCCATTCAAGGAAATTTAAGCTGGCCTTGTTTTCTTAAAGCAGCGAAGGATTCTTTAAGCTATCCATCATGGCTAGAATGAACCTTCCTGCACAAACTTGCTACTTCTTATTATGTACTCGACAGAGGAACTGCAATGGGCAGTTTTTGGCAGAAAAAAATAATCTGTGAGACCAAGGCACTGTCCTCAATATAAACCAAGCTTACTAAGAATAAGATACCAAGGCATTCTTCCTGGGTACTCACTGTGTGCCAGCCATTGTCTCTGGAGCTCCTATAACCTTGTAGAGCAGCCACGACTGTCCTTATTGTATAGAGGAAGAAATCACAGCACAGAGGGAACTCTCTTCTTTTAAGGTCAAGGTCACTCAGCTGGAAAGCAGCAACCTGGTTTTGAATCAGATCTGTCAAGTTGCCTGTACACTGCGTCACCTCATGGGTTAGGGCAGCTTTATGTAGGCCACAGGACCTGACAGTGTTGGTAAGCACAGAAGAAAATGTTTTTGTGATTGTGTGTTGAGAAATAGCTCCAGGGGTCTTCCTCCCCTCCCCTTAAAACTTGAGTAAAATTGGAGTAGCTGTCTTTCATGAAAGGTCAGACATGCTTCATACAAAACCATAAAGACTCCCTAGTGGGGAAGATTTGGAGAGGTGAGAAGGGTCGTTGGGATCCTGAGCACCCAGTGACCGGCCTGAAAAGAGACAGTCACTTCAGCAAAAGCAAGAAGGTCTGCGCTCTGCTACCAGCGTGCTGCGCCTGGACACCCGCAGAGGAGTCTTGATGGCCAAGGGAATCATGGGCTCCACGAAGAAGCGAGTGACGGAAGAATGAGGCCGGGAAAGTCCACCCAATACAGGCCAGGAACACGGGGACCTTCCTAGCACCTGTTCCAGCCTTAGGGGTTTGAGCTTTAACTGGCTCCTCAGTTGCTTTTGTTACAAAAACGTGACCCTGGAACATCTGGCTTGGGGCGATGGCCTTCTGCTCCCCAGCCTCCTCCAGAAGTTACTGTCATCAAGCTTTGCACATCCTCAAGGGCCTGGGGCTGCCCTTGAAACTAGGGTTTTCATGTTGCCATTCCGCCTTTTCAGTTTCACGATCACACACAGCACAGGGGCTTGAGGAAGAGTGGATTGGGCTAGACCAGCCATGAAACTTTAGAGGGGTTACTCAGCCTCTCCGAACCTTAGTTTTTCCACAAGCAAAGTGAGAATGAAACTGGAACCTGCTGTATGGTTTAAATAAGATATTATGAAAGAAAGGCCCAGGAACAGACTGCGCACAGGGAGTTTTCAACATGTGTTGCTCCTGTTGTCATCATTTAGCGCTCTATGCTCTCGCCCTCTACTCCTACCTTGAAGGATGGAAAACATTAAGACGTAACATAACCTAGCTGGCACTCGACTGACATGGTGAAAAAGTAGGGGTCCCATGCTAGCCAACCCCTTCAGTAGCCCCATTGCCCTTCCCAGTGAGATGAGATGAAGGTGCCTCAGTGTAGCAATGGGTTGTGGAGTTCCAAGCACCTGCCATGCCTACATCATCTGCTGTAGAAAGGGACTCCAGAAGGCAACCTTGGTTTCAACCTAGGCTGTGTCCCTGGAGACCAGCTTGGCAATTCCAGGCATGATCTAGGAGGCCTGGGAGAAGAATGGCCTGAGCTGAGGATCTCCGGATGCAGGTTGGTCTTGTAGGAAGCCATCTAATATCTGAGACTTCCTGGCATACAACTCTCCAACAAGGATGCTCCAGAAGCCAGACATGCACAGTGGGTCTGGACATCTCCACCAGGCCTGTGCTAATGGGGTGGTGTCTGGATCCCAGCTTCTTCCTGGAGCAAAGGTCCTAGAATTCCATTATTAGAATGGATCTTTTACATCTGGCTCTCCTGAAATCTGAAGGATTCAAGTACAACATCCTTTCCTGACAAGTGTGTTGGACTGTATCACGTTGGCTTGCAACTGATAGCCTCAATTCTTATTATGGTCTTTACTTATTTGCTGTGTGCCTATGTGTCTGTATGTGGGTGTTTACATGCACAGTGTAATATAGAGGTCAGGGAACAAATGGTGGGATTCAGTTCTCTTTTTCTACCATGTGGCTCTTGGACTGACTCAGGTCCTCAGGCTTGGTAACAAGCACCTTTCCCTACTGGGCCATCATCTCTGCAGCTCACATTTCAGTGAATGCTGTGAGGGGCTGTCTAGGCAGCAACCAGAGAAGTCTCCAGCAACTAGGTTCCTTTCTGGACATGGTCTCAGCCACAGTTCCACAATTCCTCTCCCCACTGCGAAGACAGTGCTAAGACTCCTCTCTGCCCCATCTGCTGTAAACTAGGAGTGTGGCAAACATCACCCGCTGGCTCTCTCCTCCGCTTGGGTGGAGTTACATGCAGTGTCGTGGAGAATATTCATTAGCTGACCCATTTCAATCTCCCACAGACTCCCACATCTTTGCTGCTGGAGGAGAGGTGGGCTTAGTAAAGGGCCTGGCAGTCGTAAAATAAGACTTGGCTAGCACTGGAGACCATCCATCATTCTCCCAGATCCCAGAGCAAGGGGAGTTTCAGGGTGCTGTAGTGTGTGCTGATGACTTCTGAAGGGCCTGCAGCAGAGCCCAGGGAGACAGAGGTCTTTCTGATAAAGCGGGAAGCACTTTGCATTTATTTCAGAAATAACCCCAGAAAAGCCAAGTGACACCTCCTCGTTCTTCCTTTCTTCCCTTGGGTAGAGTTGAGGGCCTTAATATGCTAGTCAAAGATTCTGACACTAAGACAAATCCCCCAGTGCCCCAAGGAGTCTCTTCTTTTATGCTTAGGTTAGGCTTTTGGGTTGCTGTCTTCCTCTAGTCCCCCCACTTTCCCCTCCCCCATCTTCTTCTTTCTCCTCTTCCTTCTACTTCTGCTCCTCCTTGGCTTCCTCCTCCTCTTCTCCTCCTGCTCCTCATCTTTCTCTTTCTTCTCTTCCTCTTTCCTCTTCCTTCCATTCTTCCTCCTCCTCCTCCTCTTCTCCAGCTCTTTCTATTTAGCCTAGGATGGCCTCAAATTCACAATCTTTCTGCCTCAGTTTCCCAGGTGTTGGGACTGAAAGTGACCACTGCCACACCTGGCTTAAGAGTACCTTTTGCCTCAGAACTGAATGCATCCTCTTCTCCTGTGGCCTGCTGAGGCAGCCCCGCTAGGGAGTGGTGATCAAAAAGCAGGCAACAGAATCCACATTGTGTGTGTGTGTGTGTGTGTGTGTGTGTGTGTGTGTGTGTGTGTGT
>NW_026591918.1:7348513-7404998 GCF_907164565.1 Psammomys obesus | reverse complement strand
GTGTGTGTGTGTGTGTGTGTGTGTGTGTGTGTGTGTGTGTGTGTGTGGCAGTGGGAGAAGCATCATTTTCTGAGGAGTAGGGGAAAGGGGATAGGAGGTAGAGGGAGGGAGGGGGGACTAGAAGAAGAGGGAGGGGGCTCCGATTGAGATGTAAAGTAAATGAATAAATACATTTTAAAAAAGAAAATTCAAATTACCAGAGAATCCATGACAAGAAAAACAAAACAGAACAAAACAAAACAAAAACCCAGACTACCTTTTGCAAACAGAATCTGGCCGCAAGTGGGAGGGTGTGTAGGTGTGCCTGAGGGCGCAGGCTTTGGAGAGAGCACTAGAGACAGCATCTTAGGCACATTCTTCATTAGCTAATTTTGTCTCAGTTTGATGGCATAAGGAGGGGATCATAATAATATTATTATCCACATTTTCATGATAAGCCAAAGAATTTAAAAAGCTTAGCGGGGGGGGGGGGGGGGAAGGCAAACTGTCTCAAGCTTAGCAGAGGTCTTTCACCTAGTAAAGACTCAGGAAATATTGGAGCTGGAGGACAGGCTCGAGAGAGACATTGTTTTCTATCTGGACTCACAGTAGTGTTTGAAAGTGTATATTATGCATGTGCCTTACTCATTTGTAAGAATCGTTGTGTGTATGTGCATTAGTGTGTGTGACTATTGATATGTACAAATGACAAGGCATATGTGGAGGTCAGAGGGCATCCTCAGGTGTCAGTCCTTGCTTTGGGTTGCTTGAGACAGGTTGCTGCACACACAAGGCTCGCCAGTCCAGGAACTTCCATGGAGAGATTCTGCTGTCTCCACTTCTCCAATCCTCACAGGAGCACTGAGATTCCAGGTGAGCGCACATGCTACCACATCTGTGGAGTTTTGAACTCAGGTCTTCATGCTTGCACAACAAGCACTTTACCCAGTGAGACATCTTCCCAGCCCATACTACCTTTTTTTTAATTATTATTTTTAAGGTGAAAAAGGGTGTCAGTGCTACTGAAACAAGATTTTGATCAACAGGGAACAAGAAATGTCTACAAATTTTTCTTTTCTTTTCTTTCTTTCTTTCTTTCTTCCTTTCTTCCTTTCTTTCTTTCTTTCTTTCTTTCTTTCTTTCTTTCTTTCTTTCTTTCTTTCTTTCTTTCCTTCTTTCTTTCTTTCTTTCCTTTTCTTTTTTGGTAAGGACAATTTTCTCATCGGTAAAATGAGGGTACTAGTGGCCCAACATCGTGCAGTGTTAGTGAGGATAATGGGCCAGATCAGGGTCTAGCATGTGGTCCTTGGCCCTCTTCACTGCAGATGCCCCACACCACCTGCCCCTTCAGCTTACTCTGCCTTCTTCTTGCCCCTGCTAAGAGGAGTTGCTAAGGAGAGAAGAGTCCTGGGCATGGAACCCCTGCTGCTTACCACTGCAGGAACCTCATTAGTGTTCAGTCTGTGCTCCTTTAGCAAGTTGGCCAATGACTAGAATGAGGTCTGGCAGGAAAGTTAGGAGGCAGAGACAGTCAAAGGCATTTCTACTGTATGTTCTTTTTAAATTTATTCTTTTATTCTTCTTTCATAATTTACATTCCGACAGACAGCAGTTTCCTTTCCCCCCTCCTCTCCCAGGCTCCCTGCCTCCCCTACTTCCCTTGCATCCACTCCTCCTCTGTTTCCCTTCAGAAACAGGCATCCCTCCCAGGCCTATCAGCCAAATGTGGCATACCAAGTTGCAATAAGCCTACGCATCTCCATTCATAGGCAACATCATAGAAGGAAAAGGGTCCCGAAATCAGGCAAAAGAGTGAGAGACAGCCCCTGCTCCCACTGTTAGGAGTCCCACAAGAATGCCAAGCTACACAACTGTAATATGAATGCAGAGGACCTAGCTTAGATCCATGCAGGCTCCGTGATTATCGCTTCATTCTCTGTGAGCCCATATGAGCTCTGCTTAGTCAATTCTGTGGGTTTTCTTGTAGTGACCTTGAGCCCTCTGACTCTTTCTATCCTTCTTCCCAGTCTTCTGTAGGATACCAGGAGCTCTGCCTAATGTTTGGCTTCCACTATGTGTTCTAACAAACCTATCTCAACCCGCCTGTAGTCTAAAATGTGCTTTACTGCCCAGAGTATCGAGCTATCGCACAAGCAGGCTGACTTCAGACTCAGTTCCCTAAAGGGGCTCAAGCAACATCGCTGTTTCTCAGGAGTGTCCTGGCTTCCTTCTTGGGTTGACAGACTCCTGATGGCTCTGGATCTGTACCATAGCAGGTTCAAGTTCAGTGGGAAAGAAAGGGCCTATTCAGAAGTCGCTGCAGAGGTCTCACCGTATCTTTCTGCCTCCATCTGGTCACAAACCCATCCCCGTACCACACCCCCTCCAAGCAGAATTGAATGCCAGGTCTATCTTATCGGAAGTTAAACTATGCTCCAAATGTAGGGGTTGCAGCATGAGAGGTGAAGGTTCCCAGAAGGAA
Organism: Psammomys obesus; assembly: GCF_907164565.1. Taxonomy (NCBI): domain Eukaryota; kingdom Metazoa; phylum Chordata; class Mammalia; order Rodentia; family Muridae; genus Psammomys; species Psammomys obesus. The sequence continues at coordinate 7,402,537 of NW_026591918.1, read as the reverse complement.
ACTAAGGCAATGTTAGTAGGCGAAGGAAACATGGCAGCATGCAGGACACGGCCTGGCCGAGGTCACCGTCTTAAATAAGGGAGCTTGTCCTGTATCAGGTTCCAGCATTTTCCGGCTCTTGATCTGTGACTTCGGACAGCTTTATTAAGTATTTGTCTTGTTGCCATGACAACATTCTCTGACATAAGCAACTTAAGGAAGAAATGGTTTGTTTTGGCATTTAGGTCTAAGGTACAGTCCATCACGGAGGAATGTGACTGCAGTGGGAGCTGAAGGAAGCCTGTTTCATTGCATCCACAGACAGGAAGCCAAAGGAGAGGAAAGGGGCTCAGTCCAGGACCCCAGGCCCTGAAATGCTACTGCCTGCAATTGAAGTGAGTTCTCACTTTAACTAACATGGTCTGGATGATGCCCCACAAGCATGGCCAAGGTTTGTCTGTGAGGTGATCCTAGATCCTGTCAAGTTGACACTGAATATAGATCATCACCTCAGCCCTTCTCCTTGTCACCCAGCCTTAGGGTGGTAGCTGGGAAGTACAGTTCCCTGCTGGACTCTGCTTTTGTGCCTTCTCTGGTCTTCCATGAGGTTGTATCCTGTTTCCTTGAGGCTGCATTGATGGTGAAGGGATCCTACCCCATGGACTAACTAAGCACATAGGCCTTAGATCCAGAAGGTGGGATCAGATCTTGCTTTTTCCGCTTACCCGCTCCACACTTGTGTCCTCTTCTGTCTCTCCACAGAAGTCAGTAGTGCCTTAGTGAATATGAACATCTACACAGGTCCATGCTAAGCACTCAGCAGTGCCTGCTACAGGAAAAGCTTTTCCCTACATTGTTTTTCTTCTCCAGTGTCTCCATTGGGTATCTTGATGGCGGTACTGGTAAGACCATTTTCTCCAAGAAAGAGAGTTGGAGAGGGAAGAAATATGAGGGGATTTTGTTGAGAAAAGTAGCTGTAAGAAAGAATGGGCAGTGAAATGGGGGCAGCCTGGAGAGGTGTCAGGTGCTGTGGAAGTCTCATCCAACAACAGGAGAAAGAAAATTGGGAAGACCCTGTAGATTCCCGTCCATAGGAGGGTTCTCATGCCAAACCAGATCCTCAGAGGCCTCACCTGGGCTGCCTGGGTACATGCTGCTATGTCATCACTGGCCGGAAGTGACCTGAGCACAAAGGCCAGGTTGGGTTTTCTTAGTCCTTTATATTCCCTGTACTTTGTGGTCTCCCAGGTCCCTGTAGACTTTGAGCTCCTCAAAGGGTCGCCTCACTCTGGCTGTAATTTCAGCCCCAGCCCCAGGCCAGGCCCCGGCAATTATCAGCCTACAATTCCAATATGGCGGCCAAAAGTAGATTTTTAAGATGGGTTCTGCTCAGGGGTGATTACTCCCACGAACTATCCATATTTCCTTTTAGAAATCAACCAAGTGAGCTCAGCCGGCTGGTTTGAGCTTCCTCTTTGAGGTGGCGCTCTTTCATGTGTTCTCTGCCCCATGTGCCTTCCTGGCTCAGTCCCCGCTACCATCTGAACAGTGTTCCCTGCAATCGTTCCCTTGCTGATTCTGCTGCCAAAGCTACAACTGAAAATCAAAGAGCATTTTTGATGAAAAGGGCCCTTTATGTCCCTTTTCTCCTTCAAGTCCAATGTAATAAATTTGAGACCGTTAGTGACATTTAAGCCCTTCTAGATGTTCCCGCACTGGAGGGAGGCTGTTCTTATAATTGTTTCAAATAGTAAAATCTCTTTACATTTCACCTCGTGACCTTTCCTTCCATATAATGTCAACAATATAGAAAACAAATGTTTGATGTTTCTGAAGCAGGTTTTGGTGCTTGGGTGACCAGTAATCTTGCTGCTCTTGCTCTTCACATTCGTTATTCAAAGAGTGTCTTCAGAGCGCACATTTCAGAAGGTTAATTTGCATATGCACGTCTCTTTTGTACTTCATGCTGTCTGAGCATGGCACACAATAACTCTTCTGAAAAAGTATCGTTTTACATTATGATAATATTAAGAGGGATTTCTTAAATTAGGCATCCTGACATGCCGTTCTTCCTTGCTGAGGCGTGGAACGAGTTGCCGGCATTTGACAAACAAGTCAGTGGAGAGCATTTGCTCTGCTTTCAGATGAGCAATGCATGCCCCGAGGCCATCTTATTTGGAACCTGCAAGAATTTCGAAGGCCTTGCCACTCCCAGAATCTTGTCTGTTGTCTGTACCGGTTCCTTCCTTGCAGCATCTCTGCCTGCCAAGCAGGTTCTCACTCCCATTTTCCAGGTAAGGAGAGTGAGCTGTAGAGGGACCATTAGTTGAGGGTCAGTTCTGTAATTCACCGTGGGTTGGTGGATGACATGTGAGTCCTGCCCACACCATCCCAGTCTGAACAGGACAGGTGCATCCTGGCACCCGCCTGCCGAGCCAGCCGCTCGCCCAGATCATCATCATCCGTAAGCAGCTGGGGTGGGTGGGGTAGAGGCAGACTCACATCCGTGGACTGTGCATGGCTTGTCTTGGACGGGGGGTGAGGGCGCAGTTTTGCTGTCCAGGCTTGGGGAGAAACCAAAAACATTTATGCTTAAAGGGAATGCTTGGAGTTCCAGGCCAGGGTGCCTGGATGAGATAAAATGTTCAGTTATCTCTCCCCCTTTTCCCAACCAAGCCTTTCTTGTTCTGGAAAGAGCACACTGATTATGTTTGGAGACCCAGCCACCCCTCACCCGCAGTGTAAATACAGGCCTGTGACCCAGTCTGGACAGTCAGAACACTCACTCCCCAACTGAGTGCTTGTGTCAGATTGACCACAGGAGCCAGTCAAGCATCAAGCAGTGAGTACTTACTAGCCTGTCTATATATTCTTGCTTGGGTTTCAAGCAAGAATATATAGAGCCCTCCTATATAAGGAGCCCTCCTCCTCCACCTTATTCCTCTTCCTTTTCTTCTGCTCCATGTTAGATTGGGATCAGTGAAAGCTTGGTGCCATCTTGGTTTTGTGATAAAAGAATCTGAAACTGATGCCAAGAAGGATAAGTTGAGGCTGAGAGAAAGAAACCAATTTCTATATTATTTGAGGCCCTGGATCCAGCAGAGGCTGAGCTTATAAATATCCTATTTGTGGGAGACAATACATTCTCCTTCTTTCACTAAGATAATTTGGGTGTATTTTGTGTCACAATTGTGTGAAAATAGTTCTAATACATGATATCAGGCATCACACTCACAGAAATCTAAATAAAGGGAATATGCTTTTCTGGAGGTAATTACATTCTGTCGGTCATTCCATAAATATTTATCGAGCTTCTGCTCTATGACATCCAGTCTGCTCTAAGCTGTGGGAGATTGAGAGCAGTTCCCAAAGGATAGATGGCCTGATGGGAAGACAGGTGGGAAAGGAAGAAAAGATCCAGGAGATGCATATGTTAAATGAATGGGATCTGTGGGGATGCTTACTTCCAGGAGGGATGGAGAAGTTTCTCTTCTGATATTGGAGCCCTTTCTTGTCCTCTTGGTTTCAAGGGTTCAGCTCACTATTGGGCACAGGACAGTACCCAGCAAATATAAAGGATGAATGATGTTGCATGGTTCTCCTGGGGATATATAAAGAAATGCTTTGTCACTCCAGATAGGAGGAAGCCAACTGTTCAAGTCTATCTTGGTGGACCAAAGTTTAGTGGGATTACTCAGGAGTGCACAGTTGACTCAAAGGCAGCTATACTACTGGGAAATCTCCTAAATAACTTAGGAGCACAGCTATGCTGAAAGGGACTATGACAGAATCCCCATCCCCATTGACTGATCACTTTTCACATAACCAGAGAGGGGTGGGAGCCTTGGTGGGAATCTCATGAAGGTTCATGATCCCCAAGAAAGTTTTTTTCCCCCTACAAAGAAAGTTGATGAGCCACATATGAACGTCTTATGTGCATGCGCACAGCTGGTGTGATTCAAGAGGGCAAAGGTCATGTTCAACTAAGAGACAGCAGTTACATAACACATTGCTTTGTGGAGGCTGCAACCCTGAAAAATGGGATGACTTGATCTTTGACTTGAGGCAGAGAGGCCACAGACCTCAGCCCACAGTCCATCCATGGCAGTAAATGTACTAGATTTTCTTTATCCATTTTTCTGTTGAGGGGTATCTAGGTTGTTTCCATTTTCTGGCATTTATGAATGGAGCAGCAATGAACATGGTTGAGCAAGTGTCTCTGTGGTAAGATAAAGCATCATTTGGTTATAAGCTCAAGAACAGTCTAACTGGGTCTTGAGACAGGTCATTTCCCATCTTCCTGAAGAACCGCCACCCTGAATTTTACAGTGACTGTGCACATTTTCAGTCCTACCAGCAATGTATGAATGTTCCCCTTACCCTACATTCTCGGGATCATGAACTGTCACCTGTTTTATTGATCTTAGCCATTCTACTGGTGTAATACAAAACCTCAAGGTAGTTTTGATTTGAATTTTCTTGATGGCTAAGGATGTTGAATGTTTTTTAAAGTGTTTCTCAGTCATTTGAGTTTTCCCTGTTGATAACTCTCTGATTAGATCTGTACCCTATTTTTAAATTGGTTTATTTGTGTTCTAGATATCTAGTTTGTAGAGTTCTTTATATATTTTGGATATTAGTCCTTTATCAGCTGTGGAGTTGGTAAAAATCTTATCCCATTTTGTAGGCTGCCACTTTGAATGATGGTGTCCCTTGCCATGCAGAAGCTTTGCAATTTCATGAGGTCCCATTTATTAATTGTTGATCCTACTGCCTGAGCTATCAGTGTTCTGTTCAGAAACTTTTTTCCTGTGCCAATGAGTTCAAGGCTATTCCCCACTTTCTCTTCTCTCAGGTTTAGTGTATCTGGTTTTACTTTGAGGTTGTTGATCCATTTGGAACTGAATTTTGTGCAGGATGATTAGTATGGGTCTTTTTGGATTCTTCTACATGCTGACCTCCAGTTTGACCAGCACCATTTTAAAAATATTCTGTCTCTCTTCCATTGTGTATTTCTGGCTATTTTATAGAAAAAAAAAAAAAAAAAAAAACGATGTTCGTAGAGTTGTGAGTTTATAGCTGGGTCTTTAATTTGATCCCATTGGTCAGTAAGTCTGTTTTTATGCCAAAACCATGATGTTTTTATTACTATATCTCTGTAGTACAACTTGAAATCAGAGCTAGTGATACCTCCCACAGTTCTTTTATTGTATACAATTGTTTTAGCTTATCCTGGTGTGTGTGTGTGTGTGTGTGTGTGTGTGTGTGTGTTTCCATATGAAGTTGAAAACTGTCCTTTCAAGATCTGTGAAGAATTGTGTTAGAATTTTGATGGGAATTGCACTGAATCTGGCCAGTTTTACTATATTAATCCCACTGATCCATGAGCATGGAATATCTTCATTTCTTTCTTCAATGCTATAAAGTTTTTATCATATAAGTCTTTTACTTGCTTGGTTAGAGTTACCTCAAGATAATTTATATTATTTGAAGCTCTTGTGAAAGGTGTAATTTCCCTGAGTTCTTTCCTAGTCTGGAGCAATTTTTAAAAATTTATTTTTATTTTCTATTTTTTACAACTTATTCACTTTATATCCTGTTTGTAGCCCCCTCCCTTACTCTTCCCAGTCCTACCCTCCTACTCTCTTCCCCCTCATCCCCCTCTCCTAGTCCTTGTTTCTATAGTTGCTCATATAAACATGACTAGCCCTGACCAGGTCTGAGCCACCCTGAATGATTAAGTTTAACATTTAAGAGGGGTCTGTGTTGTGCCCTTGTCCTACCCCACTGTGATCTTACTGGATGCTTTTCCTCTTCTGTCTGACAAGGAGTTGTTAAATACTTCGAATGCAAAATAGGAAGCATTAAGTACAGAAGAACTGAATCTGGAAGAGGGAAGTATGAGAAACGAGGAAGGGGGATCGCTGTGTGTGAAGGTTTGTGAGAACAGCACAGATAGGGTTGCTTAGGGAACACCTCCCTGTGCTAGCTTGGGCTATCAAATGTGCCAGGTCTGACATGCAAAGGTGGGCGTGGCCCTGTTCTCAGGGAGATCTCTCTCTCTCTCTCTTTCTCTCTGGCCTAGACTGCATGGCAGCTTCCATTGGACAAGCAGAACTCGTGAATGTGCCAGGACTTCTGCTACCTCACCTGGCAGTGCTCTAGCCTCTCTTCTCACAACATTCTGGAGTCTTCTCAGTTCCTTCAGCTTCATGTCCTACCCCTGTCCTCCCCTACATTTGGTAGTCTCTTGACCCACCTGACCTCTTTTCTGACTCAGCTGAGACCATGGCTTCCTTGGGGGAAACTTTCCTCACTCCGGGCCTGGTAGGATCCTCTTGTAAGTCTCTATAGCTTCTAGCTTGATCTAGTCCATGAGTTGTAACTAGTAGTTTTGGTCTCATCTTCCCCACTGTTGTGTGCTCTATGAAGGCAAGGGCTGGGTCTCTTACTCACTAGGGCCTAGAATTGAGCCTGGCCCGTGCATGACAGAAACACAGTCAGCACTGAGGAGGTAAAACCTTTCTGCAGTAAAAACTGTATTTTGGCAGTTTGGGGTTGTGTTTTAGTGTAGTGTAAGGTAGTGTAGTGTCGTAATGTGTGTGTGTGCATATGCATGTGTGTGTATGTGTGTGTGTGTACAGATATGAGGCCATGTGCACACACAGAGACCAGTAGAAGGTACCAGAGTTCTCTCCTATTGTCCTTCATCTCACTTTTTGACAGAGCACCTCAGCAAACCTGGAGCTTGTCACTGTTTGGCTAGGCTGGCCAGCCAGGACGCCCCGGACACACTTTGTCTGTGCCCCTGCCCCGCCATCCCCCGGTAGTTACAGGTATGGAGGAGTATACCTAGCACTTTCTGTAAGTGTTGGGGACCCTAACTCCGGTCCTCATGCTTCCCCAGCAAATGCTTTTACCTCCTGGGCCTTGTACTCAGCACTTAATATATTTTTTAACTTTAGATTTTTTTTTTTTGTTCTACCACATCTTGATCTTTCTTTATTAGCACATTCCACATTTACTCACATCGTTAAAGCCAAACAAAGGAGAATTGTAGCTGAAGAAATAAGCATTTTTTTCCTAACATAATATATGTTAGTATTTATAAGCATAGAAAATTTTCTTCCAGAGGAAGAAGACTGGAGAACCGGTAATGACATTACTCTAAATCTCAGGCTTAGATGGATGCCGCATTTGGGTTTCAGTATTAATCTGTGACTATGGCTTTCTCACAGAAATACACATTGTGCTTTTGACTTCAGATGACAATGCTGGGGATTCTTTAAACACAGACGATCTGAACCAGGAACTGTAAGCAAGGAAGGGGCTCCCACACGTTCAACTTTCTGTGATGCTGATGTCAATGTGGATGGATGAACATCCATGTCGATTGCATGTGTGCCCAACACGAGTGCCATGTAGCACTGAGACTCACAAGACTGCAGAAATATGGATGGTGCTCAAGCATGGACCACAGAGACGCAGCTAAGTGAAGTGCAGCCTCCAGAAGCTGCTGTGTCCCATGAGCAGTCTGCAAAGAGTAAATGATCACAACGCCCGTTGCTGGGAGGACAGAAGCTCACCACTAACGTCACTGAGTGGAGCTAAGGACAAGGTTGTGATGGTTAGCTTCAGTCATCAGCTGGATACACCGTACAGTCACCTGGGAAGCGAGCTGCATTCTCAACATCGGGGCTGTTTTAACTAAGTTAATCCTTACAGGAAGACCTAGCCTACTGTGGGCAGCATCATTCCCTAGGCAAGGGATAATGACCTGTACAAGAGTGGAGAAATCCAGCTGAGTTAAGCGCTTTTCTCTGCTCTTGACTGTGGATGAGACATGACTAGCTATTTGAAGTTCATGCCTTGGTGTCTCCACACTGATGGACTACAAAGTGGAATTGTAAGCAGAACACTTTCTTCTGTGAATTGCTTTTTGTCATCCATGAAAGTATAAGGTGGGTTTAATGCTGCCCACTGAGCACAGGATTGCTATACTGAAAATTGGGCCCAGGCTGAGAAAACCCAGCTGTAACCAGATAGTCCACGCCTGAACCTGAGCCACAGTTTTAAAAGAGGGTTGGACGTTAGGAAAACCATTCCCCTCACTTTTCAGCCTTGTTTTATTGGAAACAGGGCCTTGAGGGACTGCCTGGAGCCATTACGAAGTTCAAATACCGTCTTGGGTACAATGCAGATACCTCTGCTGGTCAATTTTTCTTTCAGCTTAAGTGCGCTTGAGAGCTTTGGGGATAGGGGACAAAGGGGAAGGAAATACTGAGAAAGACATTAAAAGGGGGAAGCTGGGCTTGCTGTGAGAGATGCTGCACTCTTTAAAAGCAAAAAGCAACCACATACCTCCAGTTCTCTGCTTACTTCCCAGCTGACCCTGCTGGCCCACTTCTCAGAGCAGGGGAATCGCTTCTGCAACCCAAAGTCTCGGCATTAACACTCAGCCCCTAGTCTCAGTGGCCTGGAGGGGGTGGTCCCAGGATTTGGAGGCAGAAGGCCCATGGTGGGCTGTATGCTGAGGGGTGGCCCTACCCAGTCCCCTGAAGTCTCATTGGCTCCTACTCATCACAGCCTCACTACTAATGGGTCTGCTGTTTGCTTGTTTTCTAGTTAATGGCTTTCCTTCTGCTGCATCTGGGACCCTGGCAGGAGTGACCCATCCTCCCCTGAGGGCACCACTTGATTTCTTTTCTGTGTTGCCTGTGTAATTTGTCCTCAGGAGTGTGTTTTGAAACACATCATTATGACCCAGAAGACACTCCCCCTCCCCTGAGAGCTGAAAGATACGAGATGGCCACAGTCCAGGCTACCTCCTGGACACTTTTTGTGGGCTTGGGCTAGGCCTAGGGGACTGCATGCAGTGTTGAGGGAACTATTTGTACCTGTAGGGTGGAAGTATTTTTCTTGAGTACGTATTGTGCTGAAGTTTGGGGAGTGCCGAGCTTCGGTGGCTGTGGTGTGCCAGTGTTTCTGTGCAAGTCACTGAGCACTGGAGATGGGGGCGTCAGCCATTGGAGTCAGTGAAGAGAGAGCGTCATGGGCCAGGTGTGCATGCGTGTACGTGTGCGTGTGCATGTGTGTGTGACTACTGTTAAGTAGTAGTCTTAGTGCTGTAGAGGTTCCCAAGGGGACCCTTCCTGGGAGTTTCCCTTGGATACCCAGCTTTCTGCTTTTCTTATTCAAAGGCAGAATGGCTGGGTTAAGAGTGGCTTCATACCAAAGCTGAGGGTGTGCTAGTCTTGACTGACAAAATCATATGCTTTTCACCTGTGTTGGTGGCCAGGCTCAGGGCAATGGGCCTACAGGTGGAAGAAGAGCCAATTCCTTGATAGAGTTGGTGAGGAAGGGGTAGACTGGTATAAATGGGCTTTTACTCGCCTGAAGTAATTGTCATCTCAGAGGATTACTGCCTCCTTCTACTAACCTAGGCCCAGTTCTGGAAGCTTCTAGCCTCCACACAGTCTAACCTAGGCCTAGAATGTCTTCAGCCTCTGAGGCCTACTGCTGAATAAACTCACCCTTTCTTGTTCTTTCTGAGCTCTGGGCTGGCTCCTTCAATTCAGCACTGCAAATCTGTGGCCTGCTCCCTGCTCCGAGCCCGCAGTAGACACAGCTAAGGATCTGAGCACCCTTTCCCACCCTGTCTCAAACTTCTCTCCCAGCTGACTGATTCAATCTGCCTTCTCTCTCAGCCTTTGAATTGCTCTGCTTGGCCTCACAGCAATTGTCTCTAATCTTCTGGTACCTTCTCATTTTCTTCAGCTGAGTTTTCTCTCTGCAACCTGTCTATTACTCTCCTGGTAAAACTGCCTCCTCTCTCTCTCTCTCTCTCTCTCTCTCTCTCTCTCTCTCTCTCTCTCATTGTTCCTTAAGTAGTTTCCCTTTCCTCTCCACTTGAGAGTTGGGTGTATCCTATTCTGTCAAGTCTTTCTCTGATTTGTCACTGTTTCAGCCCCTCAATTAGACATCACTATCAAACATGGGTGCTTCTTTCTACAAACTAACTTTAACTTCATTGTTTGGGATTAAAGGAGTGTACTACCATGCCTGGACCTAACCTTTTCTTTACATGAAACTTGCTCTATACAGGCTGGTCTTGAACTTGGTTCTGCTTGCCTCTGTCTCCTGGATTAAAGCATGTTTTATTTCCAGCTAGATCACACAAACCTAGAAGGTCTTTGGATGTGATCTCTTGCCAGAACAGCCATGTTCTGAATTAAAATTCCTCTGTGGACTGGGGTCTGGAGGAGGTGGTGACAAAGCTGGCCTGTCTATGACAGTTAACAATTTTATTGAGTGATGAATACTTTTTTTTTGAATAAAAGAAAAGTTTATATCCTTATCTCAAATGGCAAAGAATGTTGCCATGAACAAATATTGAAAATGAGGCCATATTACTAAATTCTTGACTGATATGAGGCTTACTATGATAGTTGACAAAAGCCATGTCCTTTCTCAAAATCAAGTTGCAGGAAGCTATTGGAGTTAGTGAGCATTCTCCCATACCACTGGGACTTTTCTCTTGAGAGGCATGAAAAAAAAAAAAAGAGATTTTAATAATATGCCAACCTTCCTCATGACACCCTTTGTATGTGCTTCAACTGTGAGTCAATGGTACCCTGTCAACAACATACGTGGAATTATTTCTTGCTGGAGGTTGTAGAAGCATGTATTGTGGGAGGGTCTAGAAAGATCATGTTTTGAAAGGTCTATCAGAGGCATGCATTTGCCTGCTTCTGGCATTTTGGAGTGGCCCCTCGAAGGCCATAGTATCAGTGGCTTTGATACTGGACTCCATAACCATCCTCGAGTCCATTTAGTTTATTCAGTTGCTGTTGAGATGCCAACATAGTTAGGAACTTGGGATTGTCTGTCAATAAGACAGTCCAAAATCTCTGTTGTTCTACTGGGGCTGTAGATGATGTCATCCAAATAATAAAAATGACTCTGTTACCGCATTTTGAATTCACAGCACCTTTATGAAATAGGCAGAGCAATTGAAGTGAGTGATGTTAAGGAGAGAAAACCAAGGAAGCTCAGAGAAGTTAGTGACTAGCCCAAGGCCACAGAGTTAGCGCAGAAACCAGGTGAGAATTTACGATCTCTAATTCTTCGGCCAGTGCTCATTTTATTAAGTTTCTCCTGTGGGAAACGTGAAGGACTCATTAAGCTACCTAGCTTTGAGCAAAGGTCACTGCACCTATGTTCAGGGGCATTCGATAAACATTTGAGTGTGTATTTATAGAGGTGTTATGCTCCTGCCATTGTCCTTGGTCCTGGAGCATAAAATAGACTCAGTACCTGGGAGCACCCTGTGGAGGAGAGAGGCATTAGTCAGATGGTCCATGAGTACTACAGTCAGTGAAGACGTACACATCTGCCTATATGTCAGATGACCTGGAGAATGAGATCTCAGTATTTCAACCTAAGCCCAAATGTTTTTTCATTCATCGTTTGTTGGATACCTGTTAGATACTTTATTAGGTAGACTCACATACTATGGAAACATTGAGTTAGTATGAATCCACCTCTTATTTAAGGTATCTATATTTTTAGTGCCCAAAGTTGAATGTATAATTCTATATGGAATGAGTGTATGTTTGCATTGAGACCACTTATATCTATTTCAGGTGGATGAACTCATAACCACATCAGACCTGTTGGATGCATAACTAGGCAAAGGGGTATAAAGTGACCTTCCCAGGGGTCTTTGAGTGGTCTTACTGTTAAGAATTCAGCTCTGTTCCCATGGTCTAGGCAGGTGTGTGTGTAAAGAATAGAGAGTGTCGAGTAAGAAGATGTGTGATTGAAAGCAGGTTGCCTCTCTTTTAGGGCCTAAGGTATTCCATTCAAGAACATTGCTTGCAGACTATCAAAGCAGATGCTGAGACTTAGGGTCAACTGTTGGGCAGAGTGCATGGAATCTTATGAAAGAAGTGGGAAATAGTAAGATCTGGAGAGGATAGGAGCTCCACAAGGAGAGCAACAGAACCACAAAATTTGAACAGAGGGGTCTTTCCAGAGACTGATACTCCAACCAAGTACCATGCATGGAGATAACCTAGAAACCCTGCACAGATGTAGCCCATGGTAGTTCAGTGTCCAAGTGGGTTACATAGTAATGGGAACAGGGAATGCCTGACATAATCTGATTGGCCTGCTCTTTGATCATCTCCCCCTGAGGGGGGAGCAGCCTTACCAGGCCACAGAAGATGACAATGCAGCCACTCCTGCTGAGATCTGATAGACTAAGATCAGAAGGAAGAAGAGGAGAACCTCCCCTATCAGTGGACTTGGGGAGGGATGTGCGTGAAGAAGGGGGAGGGAAGGTGGGATTAGGAGGGGAGGAGGGAGGGTTTTATGGGGGGATACAAAGTGAATAAAGTGTAATTAATAAAAGTTAAAATAAATAAATAATTAAAAAAAAGGATATGACCTTAGAAGACAGTTTATTCTGGAATGGGACCAGCCAAGGAGTCTGTGTGAGAACATGCCTCAGAGGATCCCGGCTGCCTACTCTACAGTTCTTCAGCTCTGCTGTCTCCCTCCTCGTATAGTATTGTCCTCATCAAACAGTCTGTCTCCAGGGTTTGGTTGAGTCATCCAAAAGATGCAAACAACATGGCACCTGACACTTAGTTAAGTGGGGGTACTAGCTGCTACCATTGAAACACGAAACAAAGAACAAACCAACAAACGCATTTCTTTTTCCGAATGAAAGTATACCACTGGGCAAGCCACTTTGAAATTCAATACTTGACTTTTCCAGAGGGTCTAGTGAACACCAATGGGTGTGGCTCACTCAAGCATGGCACTGCACTCGGCACATTTAAGTAGCTGTTGGCTGCCTGGTCTCCCCCTGCCTCAGGCATTCCCTTCAGCCTGGCCTTCCAGTTGTGTGCAGTGGCTCATGGAGATCTGCGGGATACACTGAGCACTTCTGTCCTGCTTTGCTCGGGGTAAGAACCGTGGGAGGTTTGCATAACCCTCCTGAGCCGGCAGGTGGGCACCCCACACTTAGCTGTCTTTCAGCAGTAGCCTTTGCTGGCTGCCCTGCCAGACCTGGCTCCCGGGGGAACAGGACACTGCTTTTGATCACCCACACCCCGCCCCCTTTTGTCCTTCTCAATAGGCATATCTTGCTTCCACATGTCTAGTGTAGTTTTGCTTCCTCTCTGGCTGGTAGCAGAAAGGGCTGGGCCTGAAACCCAGAGTTCCTGGGATCCTTTGGACCTCGGAACAAGGCTGTGTGGGTGAGGAGTCAGGGGATTCCTAGTGATAGTATTTGCCTTGCTGTGAGTTAGCTTGTCTATAGTAATTTTTCATTTCTCTGTCTGTCTGTGTATATGTGTACATATTTGTAGGTGCATTGCAAGGCTCGGTGTGTGCGTGTCTCTATGTGTGTGTGTGTGTGTGTGTGTGTGTGTGTGTGTGTGTGTACATACATAGTCATGTGGTCGGGGCAGGGGAGGATAATATCGTCTGTCTTCCTCAACTGATCTCTACAGTGTATTTTCAGACAAGGGCTCTCAAGTGAACATGAAGTTCTCTTATTGGCTAGATTGGCTGGCCAGTGAGTCCCAGGGACCCTCCTGTGTCTGCCTCCCCAGCACTGGGATTACAAGCACATGCCACTGTGCCTGGCTTTTTACAGGGTGCTAGGCATTGAAACTCAGGTCCTCATGCTTGCGTGGGGTGGGAGATGGGGAAGGGGTGTATGGGGGGAGGGCGGACGCTTTACCAGCTGAGCCATCTCCCCAGCCTGTAACTTTTAAATAATAACATGTGGGCTTCTAGTTGTAATCTCATTTCCTATCTGTAAGTTTAGGGACAGCCTTGCTTAACAGCATCCCCTTAGAACCCATTCCTCAACAAAATCTAGTAGGCCTTATTAGGCTGCTGGTGTGGAATAATACTACCCCAAGGCAGGGGAGGCAAAGAGGTGTTCATTGTACAGCTGTCATGCCCTGCAGGGGCCACATTGCCTACCAGCTCCTGGACCCCTCGCCAGGGTGCCCAGCTGCCCAGGTTGCTGTCTGGATCAGCATGTGTGCTACCTCTGAGCTGCCGTAGAGGCTCCGGACATTACAATATGAATGTGTCTGTGAGAGGGATCCTCTGCCCCGTATCAGTTTATCGGTTAGTGTATTAAATACTGCTCTGTAGTAAATTATCGCCACCCCTCAAGTTAAAAGTGACAACATTTTGAATTTCCGAGTCCCGGGAGTCAGGAATTCAGGCCCGGCTTAACTGGATCCTTTGCTTTGGAGTCCAAAGGCTGCAGTCATCTCAGAGGTAGGCTGGGAAGAGCCAACTCTCAAATTATCCACATAATGATGAGAATGGTGAAGTTTCTTGTGGGATAGAGGACCAAGGCTTAGTCCTCTCTGGCTATTGGCTAGAGGACACTGTTAGCTCCTTGCTCCTTGTGTAGGCCTCCTTGGTAGGGCAGCTGGTAACCAGGCACCTGGCTTTATCAGAAGTGAGAGAGGGCAGAGGAGTATGGCCTGTCTGGTGTTCTGTAGTTTGCACTGTGGAAACTCACCCCGTCACTTTCTCATTTCGTGCCTTACAGGCAAGTCACCAGGTCCAGGCCACAACTGAGGGGAGAGAGACTTCACTGCAGCGTGAACGCCATGAAATAGGAACCATTTGAAGACTGTTTACCAAAGTTAGTCCATTTGTTCATTCATTTATTCTTCCTAGAACTTTCCGGGTGGTGAGATAAGGTAGGGAGTGAGTGGAGTCGAGTGAATGTGTTGCTGGTGGGTGCTCAGCCATGTTAGGAACTCAGTGTTTCAGCCCTATCTGAGTAGCAAAGCCTTCCCCAGGTGAGCTTCAGAGACGTGGAAAAACCTTCCTTGGATGGGAGTGTGAATGTTGACAGTGGGTGCAGAAAACCTTCACCTTAGTTTCCTCTGCATAGGTGTTTTGGTCTGAAGACCGCTCCTTCCAAAATTAGCTAAACCTGCCTCCTTGTTCAGCTGTATCTAATACCCTCTCTTTTTATTCATCATTATTTAATAAACCTGCCTCCTGTTCAGCTGTATCCAATACCCTCTCTTCTTGTTTATCAGTGTTTAATAAACCTGCTTCCTGTTCAGCTGTATCTAATACCCTCTCTTTTTTTTATTTATCGATATTTAATAAACCTGCCTCCTGTTCAGCTGTATCTAATACCCTCTCTTCTTGTTTATTGGTATCTAATAAACCTGCCTCTTTGTTCAGCTACATCTAATACCCTCTCTTCTTGTTTATTGGTATTTAATAACCCCACCTTCCTCCTCAACTGTCTATAATAAATACTCAGCCTCTCCGGGGTGCTGTATCTTCTCTATCAGACAGGCCAGCCTACCTGATCCCAGCTTGTCCAAGTCTATGTGTTGGTGGTTTTTTCGTTCCTTCTCTACCTCAGTCAAGTCAGTTCCTGGAGTCATGGTGGATGCAGCAGGATGAGCACTAACTTTAAGAAACCTATAACACTGGTGAATATCAGAAATTCAGAACAGAACTTCTCGTTACTTAGGGGAACTGTAAAAGATGAGAAATTCAGATGAGCATTTATGATGGTGAATCTTGATTTTCAACTTGACTGGATTTAGAATCACCGAGGACATCTATGAGGCACATCCCTGGGCGTGCCTCCTGTGGGGGCCTTTCCTCAGAGAATTGACTGGGGATGGGCCAGGGCCATCGGACTGGATCATTGAGAGAGGGAAAGGGGAATGCTTCGGAACACTGCCACATCCTTCTCCGTGTCTTGTCCTGCATGAAGAGGCTTCTCTACGAGGGGCTTCAGTGTCACGATGCTTGGGCCCAGCAACATGAAGACAACTGACCTGAATCCTTTGGAAATTCCTTTAGTGGTTTCTGTCATGTAATTTGGCACCAGCAACGCAAAGCTGAGCAGCGTGGCCGTTGCTCCTTTTGTGACATACACAGTCCCACTCTTTCGAACGAAATCACATACACTTCATTTTCATCTTTGTGGGGAATCCTCTTCCTGTCTTAAAGAATGTCCCTCTGAATCGTGGCTAAGATGCTTTCTGAAGACACAGACAACAGCTACATGTGTGACACCTAAGCAAATGAGGAGTGAGATCTGTTTAGATGAATAAGACGATGTTGGTTGATCTGTGTAACTGAATTACGGTTATTTCATTAACTCTCCAATCGACGTTCCACATCTTCATCCTATTTGGTGAGGTAAATTCATTTAACACAGAGCCCTGGTACCCTTTAAAATAATTACACTTCCAAACAAAAGTTTAATTTTCAATAATTTGCTCTGTAAAAATAGAAACAGATGAAGGGATGACGTGATGGTTTGAAGGCTCTGCAGCGGATCCCTCAGAGCTGGAGATGCCAGGATTTTTCTGCTGTGGCTGACCAGTGGAGGACCTTAAAGTATAATAATTGAACCTCTTCTTGGGGACAGAAACAAAGCCAGAGGACATTAGAGGCAGCAGAGGTAAAGCAGGTCAACACCCTGCCTCCTTATGGACCATGACCTTCACTGAGACCATGATCTCTCTACTATAGCAGGGTTTCCGGTAGATTCCAGCAGATTGTTGATTCTGTGGTCCAAGTGCCATTATGGAAAACAGCCAATTCCCAGTGAAACAGAATGAAAATAATTTTCATTTGCAAACACAACAGGTGAATGATGTTGTGTATTTGCCAATAATGAAATCTATACAATAGGAGGGATGGGTTATTTTGTTTCGGCTTTAGGCTAACTGCCATGATTTTTTTTTTTTTTTAATTACTTCCCAACAGTGGAACATAAGCTATGCCCAGGTCTGTTAGAGATGTGAACTCCTAAGAGCTATTCTATTTCTTACTGAATTGTATGTGCGTGTGTGTGTGAGTATTTGTGGTGTGTGTGGTGTATGTTTGTGCATGCACAGAGGCCTGAGGAGGATATCCATGGTCCTGTTCTATTGGTCTCTGCATTTTTCCTTTGAGACAGGTTTTCTCACTGAACCTGTAGCTAGGCTGGCAAGCCAGCCAGCCCCAGTGATCCTCCTTTCTCTGGAATCACAGATGCTTGCAAGTCACATCTGGCATCTTCCTTTGTTTTGTTTTCTTTTGTATGTGTGTTCTGGAGATTATGAACCCAGGTCCTCATGCTTGCGCAACAAGCACTCTTACCTGCCGAAGTGTCTCCCCAGAACTTTTAGGAGCTCTTTTAAATCAAAACTGCCAGATGTTGAGTGAAGAACAAGAGCACGGTTAACAGCTGTAGGTCTGAAAAAGGAGGTTTTTGCTTCACTTCTCTGCAATGCACCTTTGCAGGGCTTGCTCACTGCGTTGATGCACCCTGTGTGTGCTTATTTCCTTAAAATATAATGGACACAGGAAGAAAAAAACTGTTGATTTTCTTTTGCTGAGCTGCTTGGAGAGCTGAGCTCAGCTCTCCAAGAGGTGAGGGTGCGTTTTGATATGGGCCCTGACTTGTAATCTACATTTTAGTTAATTAACTATTCCCAGCTCCTTTAGAACCAGCAAAAGTGCAGTAACATTCACAGTAGTCAGGCTAGAAGAGTGCATATATGACTTTAAAAGCTTACTGGTCATTTATTATTATTTATCACCTGATAACATTATTGATAAGAGTCAAAGGAAAAGATTCTTCCCTACTTTTTTTGATTCTTTCCTAATTTTAATTGACTTGTTCCTATTTTTCCAGTTCCCTTCCAAAGCTTGTTTAAATGCAGATGTGTATGTATGTTTTACATAGTTGTAACAGGACAAGAGTCTCTATCTTACTAGTTTCAGTATTTCATTATATTCCTTTTTAACAATGCATTCTCACTTAAAGACATTTAGAAATAGAAAATAGATTATTAGGTCAGGTTATATGGTATGTTACTGAACAGGTTCAAGGAATCAAAATTTCTCATGTCTGAGCATTACGTTCCAGCAGCTGTGGTAAGAAGTGCTGATAGCTTAAAAAATGTTCATCCTCTCAAAAAAGCAGAGTAATGCAGGAGCTTTATATTCTTCACAGTGGGTGTGCTGAGAACTGATGTCTTGTGCTGTTGAGAGGGAGACCACTGATTGCCTAACCATTTCTCATTCGTAAACCCTTAGATGAAAATACAGAACAGAAATGTAAGTTTCTTCAAAATATATTCTTGTTGTATAATTTCCTCACAATAGAGTCTTTAAAATGAGGTCAAAGAGAGGAATACTTTCATCCTTTTTAACACAGCACAAACTTGTATCCTCCACGGTTATATTCATTAACACAGTTTTTGGGCATAACAGTTTTATCTGTTAGCCTGGAATTTTTGTTTAAATTATTTTCTATTTGAATGTCTGCAAAGTGGAGCGTTTTACAGTTATTCTGTTTCTTTGTTGGTGAGCAGGAAAAGTTATTTCCTAATCGTTGTTCTTGTTGTTTGGGAAAGAATGAGGTGACATTCTTCTGCTTCTGTTTGCTTGCCTTTGCTTACGAGCTGTTTTTTTCATTGTTGATTTGCTGTTGCAGCTCTGTGATCTAAGCCAGGCTTTCACACATGCTAGGCGAGTGCTCCACTGCCCGATGCCCAGCCGAGTTCCTGAGAATCTTAGCTCACCATTTCTAATGTGTTCCAAGGAACAGTGTTTAGACATCTTAGCGTGACTTAATTTCGGTGTTTCCCTCGCTGTCTTTGCAGCTGTTCTTAGATGGGGTGTTAGAAGCAGCAGGGTTCACAGCTGAGACTGGAGGGGGCATGGTGCTGCTATTCCCCAGGTTGTCCTCATGGTGCCCTGTCATCTCCACACGCCTTTGCTAATGCTCTTCATTTAGCCTGGGAAATTCTTTCCTTCTGTTCTTATTTTTAAAGACTTCAGTCTGAAGAATTCTAAAAATGGCTTCCAAGTAATATATGCTCTAATCCCCAGAACCCAATGATGTGACAAGCAGCCCCCTCCCCCGTGTTGTGTACTGACATTCGACATAGCTGATACTCAGATAGGCTGATGGGTGGGCCTGTCCCAAGCACACAAGCCTTAAAAAAAAAACAAAAAAAACAAAACAAACAGAGTTTTATGGTAGCAGAGAAAGAAACCATAGATTTGAAGCACAGGGTAATATTTTACATGCAGTTGCCAGCTTGAGGCTGGAGAGGCCACATGCCAAGGACTGGAGGCAGCTTTTAGCCTTTAGGGGCTGAGAGTAGGCCCAGATTGATAGCCAGCAAGGAAATCTCAGCCTCAGGCTCACTACTCCAGTGACTCAGTTCTACCCACAACCTGAAAGTATTCCTTGGACCTTGCAGATAAAAGCTCAGTTGGTTAGCACTTTGATTTCATCCTTGAGAGACTTTAAGCAGAGAAACCTAGACTTCTGGTCAGTGGGGCTATGTGGCCAGTGTGGGTGGTGTTTTAAGCTGCTGGTGACAATTTGTTTCTATAGTAATACAAAAGTAACAGTGACGAGGAGAGTTTTACTGTATGGACTAGAAATTACTTTTAATTTAAATTATTTTAATTAAATTAATTTAATTACTGAGGTGGTTAATCATCTTTTTATTTTATTTAAATTTTTTTTAGACGCTGTTTCTCTGTGTAGCCCTGGTTGTCCTGGAACTCACTCTGTAGACCAGGCTGGCCTTGAACTCAGAGATCCACCTGTCTGCTGAGATTAAAGGCGTGTGCCACCACTGCTTAATCTTTATGGTCAATGTGATGGGAACAAATCTCTCAGCAAGTCCATTTGGGCTTATCTAGATTAGGTTCCTGAGCTGGGAAGCCCCATGATAACGTAGGTGATAATAGTCCCTGCACTGGGCTCTGAGGGTGAATAAAGGACAATCATCTCTCTCTCTCTCTGCTTCCTGATGGTGGGTACCTCAGCTCCTCTCTCTTGCTTTTTTGGCTGTGATGTACTCTACCCTATAACTGTAAGCCAAAGCAGACCCTTCTTTCCTTGATGTCAGCCCATGCTGCGGTGGGTGAGGCTGAGCCTTGCCCATCCTGTGGTGGGTAAGGCTAAGCCTCCTCAGTTTGAGGGAGAGGCCAAAGACCTCCGTGGCAACAGTGGTGCTCCGGACATTGGAGCTCAAGTACAAGCAAAGCACCTCTCCCTTTTATTGTTAAAGGAAACAAAACATGAGGCAGTGTTCACAGTTAGCTTAAGCAAACACAAATGCATTGAGGGAATACACCTGGTGTTATGTCTTATCATCTTTGGTCATGTGAAAAGAGCCAAGAGTATTCCTCCCAGGCCTTTCCCACAGAGATAACATGCCCTTCGTGTCCTTGCTGTCAGGAAGCTTTTAAAAACACACCTTAGGTTGCTTTCTCAGGCATTGTGTCATAGCAGCAAGACAAGGAACTAATAGAATACAACTCCCTCTCCCTTGGAGAGGTTGTGTGTAAAAATGGCTGTCTGAAGTTTTGCTGACCACTCTTGAGCGTGTGCTTGAAGGAATCACAGCCAGCAAGAAATAGTGAACTGTGCACTCATCAAATGTTTGTCCTTTGCTGCGTGACTCACAATAGCTTAAGTGCCCATTGGTATATATGCAAATGCATTATTTAGCTTTAAAGAAGACGCCCAGGTTGCTTGCGGGGAATGGGATAAGGCTGGAGATCATCATGCTAAGCAAAATGAGCCGCCTCTGAAGGACAGATGTGTGTGTTGTCTCGTATATGGAATCTAGTTCTCTATTTTTCCCTTCAAAACAGATGATAACACAGGCTGCTGAGATCGGTCCGTCGGTAAAGGCTCCAGCCGCCAAGCCTGGCTACCTGAGCCTCATCCTAACAATCCTCATTGGAGGAAAGCAAACTGACCCAAAGCAAGTTATCCTTTGCACTCCCGTGTGCTCCCTCCACGCAAATATAATTGTGAAAAATAAAAGAGAGGATATGAAAATAAAAGGGGCACTTTGATTGGGGAAGGGAAAAGTGGGAGAGCTGAGGTGGTAAGTGTGCTCAAGGTATGTTCTCTACATTCATGTGGAAGTGTCCACATGAAACCTCTTGTGTTATAGCAACAATGTGTGATAATAGCAGTAGCTAACCATATTAGACATGGTTCTCTGAGGGAACAGAGCAAAGAGAATGTGTGGATTTTGTGAAAGGGGTTTATTATTAGGTGGGCTTGTGGGATGGGCCCAGGTCTCCCAGCAATGGCCATCTGTACTCTGAAGGGGCAGAAAACCTAGGAGCTGCTCAGTCCACAAAGCAGGGTGTCCCAGCAGTCCTAAACAGTTCTGGGAGATTCCCGAAGAGCCACTGACATTCAGTCCATACTAGAAGCTGGAGTCAGTGTTGTCAGCCTTGGAGTGCCAGGGCAGCTATAGACACACGCATTCAGGAAGAAAAGGGCAGTTGGAAGGTGCCACCCACTCTGAGGGCAGGTATTCCTTCCTAATCCTCTCTGAGATGCCCTTACGGTCTCAGAGGCCAGCCTCATGTGTTGATTAGAAGCACTATCAGGTTGACAAGTCCAGCACTTTGACTGAAGTCCACTGTAGACTGTGCTGGCTGCTGGTGACATGTATACTATCTTCTCGGCTCTGTCTGGTTGAGTCGAGCACTCAACTAATTGAGGTGACTATAATTATGCACTTATGTTTATCCAAGTACCGTGCCAAAATGTAAAGAGAGTTGTTCCACAGAGATGAAGCTGAACTTTGAAAAAAGCTGGAGAATTGACACTCAAGGTACAGTTCATCACATCAGGGAAGACAGGCCAGCAGGGGACTTGAACCAGCTAGTCACATCTCATCCACAGTCAGAAAACAGAGGGATGAATGCACGGCACCATGAATGCAGACCAGCACACAACTCAACTTCTCCGTATTGTACGGCAGCATCCCCTGCCCAGGGAACGGCCCAGCCCAGTGAGCAAATCTTCTGATCTCAATTAGTAATAATCAAGATAACCCCAAAGGGCACACCTAGAAGCCCATCTCCAAGGTAACTCTAGATTCTGTCAAGCTGACAGTTAACCCTATCCATGACTAGAAGGTCATTAAAATCCGGATGATCTTTGCGTTCAGAATACTCCAAGGATAGCTCTAAATCTCTGCTACATATTAGAGAGTTTGAAGCTAGGACTTTTCACAGGGCACGTTAGAAGATGGTCCCCTCAGCCCTGTCAGGACAGAAGAAAAAAGCTTTTATCTGAAGAGTGGCAAGTGACTGTAGGTGTCTGTGAGTTAAAATGAGAGTTGCCCTGTATCTTTTTATTATTATTATTATTATTATTATTATTATTATTATTATTATTATCATCATCATCATCATCATCATCATCATCATCATCTTTGGTGATTCTTCACATGACTTGTTATTTTAGGGTATTTATTGGGTTTGTTTCATTTATTTATTTATGTAGGGTATGTGTCACAGCATGCATGTGAAGGTCAGAGGATAAATTTGGGTGGGTTGATTCTCTCCTTCTCCTGTGGGTCCTGGGGATCAAGGTTGCCAGCTTTGGCAGTAAGTGTCTACCTGCTCAGCCATCTTAGTGACTGGTTATTACTTGTTATTTTTTTTAAACAAACTGTCTAGTAGTGCTATATGTTCTAGTCTCTTGAGAGTGTTTCTAGTATATCAGGTATGTGCATTTACAAACACACACACACATTCACACATACACATTCATCTATATGTACAGTGTTTGATTAAGTAGGATGCAATCATAAGGGATAACTATTTTGAAAAAATTCATATTCCTAGAGAAATGAGAATACTGATGGTAATTATATTTGCATGGTGATTTTTTTTGCATATTTTCTACAAAGGCATTACTTTTGAAATTAGATAACAAAGGATGATAATAATACAGTAATAATTAATAATGATAGAGTGACATAGCTAAGGTTTAAGAGCACGTCCTCCCAGCTCAATCCCCCCTCCCCTCAAAGTTTGTCTCTAGTCCTACAAACTTCAGGAATCTTTTGAAGTGTGTGAATGAGAAATTATAGCGGATGTGTGAGTGCGGGCATACATGCGCAGTACGCAACTTCCCTCAGTAAGTTTCTCCTTCTGCTGTGGTTTCCGGGGCTCTAACTTGTGCTGTCAGGCTTGCGTAGCAAGTGCCTTTCTTTCTGCTTTTGTTCTGTTTTGGTTTGGTTTTCCAAGACAGGGTTTCTCCGTGTAGCCCTAGCTGTCCTGGAACTCACTTTGTAGACCAGGCTGGCCTTGAACTCACAGAGCTCCACCTGCCTCTGCCCCCTGCATGCTGGGATTACAGGTGTGCACTGCCACCACCTGGCTAAATTCCCCATTTTCGTACGTCCTTGTGGCTCCTTGCCTGCACTTTTGGCTTCACGTGACTTCTGATGTTTAGCATGGCTAACACTGTTTCATACGTGAGCCAGGCGCATGGCTTATAAACATCCACATTCTGTAGCTCCAGGCACATTTTCCACTAGTCAAAGGAGTGAATGAATGAATGAATGAATGAATGAATGAATGAATGAATATTCATGCTATTCACACAGTGTTCTGGCAAGGAGACAAAGACATCAAATTTGGCTTTAAGAAAGCTCTTTCTTAGTGTCATTGGCAAGCTTTTAGAAAAAACATGGTATAACCTATGAAATTTACATTCTGTGGGTTTTTAGTATCTTACATAATCTGAAAGTGAAAGCCATGCCCCAAGCCCTGGAACATAGCCTTTCTGTACAAAATGAGAACAGTTTTGAGGAAACAAAGGTAGCTGTAGTGCTAGGCCATGGTGGCCTCAGACTGATGTGGGCCCGGCCCTGGAAGACTCTCGTGTGAGGTGTTCCCTCTATGCTTCTGCTGTGCATCTAGTCTTCCTGTGAACGCCCCCCCTGCTTGGAGAAGGGAGCTTCCTCGGAAGCTTTCGCCAGCTTGTCTCTCCTGCAAGCACACTGGGCTGCTCCAGTTCTGTTAGCGTGATTGCTGAAAATGGAGTGGTCTATTAAAAAGTAATGGTCACCGGCTGACGGCTTTGCTTCTTGCAACATTACTGTCACCGTGATGGATTAGCCCGGTCTTCAAAGTGGAAAGGCACGTTTCCACAAATGTTTTTGTATAAACATAAATTCACTTGCAAATGTTACTCACTCTCCTTTAAATCTTTTTTATTCATTGTCCTTCAAACATTTGCTAGGCACCTGTCAGCCCATATGTGGCCTTCACGGGAAGGCTCTGAGTGATTCTGATTCTGTGAGGGTCAAAGGGACCTCTTGCTGCCCTTCACTCTGCTTACAGAGTTTGGTTTCTGCTCCTGAGCAGCTTGCTTGAGGGCCAGAGAAGGCAAGAACCACAAACAGAGTGGAACGCCACCTGGGTTAAGGGTCTCTTCTTGGACACAGGGGTTTGGGGTAGGGTGGCATGATGGGAATGGGTTACAGACTTCAGACAGCCTGGGGAGGCACTCTACCACAATTACATCCCAGCAGGGATCTCTTCTCCCCGGAAAGTCAAGGCAACTTAGTGATTTGAAAACTGCTTTTCTCCATTTCTTCTTTCATTGAGAAACCCAATAACTCATGTGGTCTCTTGATGTTGAAAAGCACCAAACCAAGAAAGCCATTATGGCTAAACTCCACCACCATAAATGTTAAACTGCAACACGATTTTACAGGGTTGGGACCAGAAACTCCTCCTAGTGTCATGTTCTGAGAGAATTTAACAATGCATTTAGTATGGAGACTTTTTTTCTGTGAGGTAGAGAAGATAGAGCAGGATTGTTGTCCCATAGGACTACAGACCTGGTAGACAAACGATTCAAAGGAAACTAGCTAGAAGCGCTTAGAAGTCAGGGAACTGAATATAAGGAAGGGATTCACATCTGTGAGCATCCCTCCACTCATGTGTGGACCCCTGATTTCACTTAGCCACTGCTCTGTGGACACCCAGCTGTTGTTGGTTTTGCTACATCTGGTGTTCTGCTGGTAGCTGTTCTCTGCTTTTCCTTGGGGAATTCGTAGTTCACTGTTCTTAGATTTAGGCCTGGGTGATATTGAGTTGACCTCCAGCCTCAGGAGTGAATGAATGACACTGGCCTAGCAAGGAAAGCACCTTCCTTCCACAGAGCCTGGGGCCCAGTGTAGAAAAGTGTTCACAGGTGACTGGGACGCAAGATGCTTAGCTCTGTGGCGGTTACTTAAGAATTCCTTCTCCTCGAAATAGAATATTTTCTTGGTTGCACCTTGCAAAAGTCTCCCTAGCAACACCCTATTCATCATACTTAATATTTGTCTGTTTTGTGGTTTCCATTCAATGGTAGAAAGAATTTGAGGCCGTTGAGTTAACACACATAGTTTCATAACAACCTGTGGAGGGGAGGCTTAAATATAGCTGCTTAACTGGGTAAAGAATTCATGGCCTAACAATATTCTCAGGCAAGTATTCTGGGTTAACTATATGACCATATGGCGATGTGGTCAATATCAGATCCCCAACTCATAGCGTTATTTGGGGAGGTTCTGGAAACTTCAAGAGGTAGGGTCTAGTTAGGATGAATAAGTCCTCAGAGCATGTCCTTGCTGGTTATATCTGGTCCCCAGTTCTTTCTCCTCCTTTTTCTCCTCCTCTTTCCTCCCTCCCCCCACTTCTTTGTGTTTCATGTTTACCACAGAATAAACGACCTCTTCCACCACTCTCTCTCACCACGCTGATGTTCTCTCCAGCAACTATGGACTAAACCTCTTGGGCCAAAATAAATCTTTCTTGCCTTCAGGTGCTATCTTACTCAGAGTTTCTATTTCTGTTATAAAACATCATGACCATAAACAACTTGGGGAGGAAAGGGTTTATTTCTGCTTACAACTCTAAGGTCACACACCATCAGAGGAACCTGGAGACGGAAGCTGCTGCAGAGGTCATGGAGGGGTGCTGCTTACTGACTTGCTCTCCATGACTCGCTTAGATTGGTTTATCATGGCAGCCAGGACTGCAACCCCAGAGATGGCACTGCCCTCTGTGAGCTGGACCTTCCACTGTCAATCACCAAGGAGGAAAATGCCCCCCAGGCTACTCTGGTAGGAATATCTTCTCAAATGTGTTAAATTAAGATAAACTAGTTTCTATCAAGCATTTGGTCATATCTAGAAAATGTAACTAATAGAGCTGGGTACTTCCAGCCCTTGAGTATCCTAATATAAATTAATGATACAAGAAATGAGACTTGGAAAGTGGAGTCCAATGAATTGCTTCCTCCAGATCTGGTTAGCCCCAAGCGCCCACCCATAGCTGGACATGTTTTCTGTTACCTCTGTGTCTGTGATCAGATGGGCTCCCTGCAGAGGGAGCGCTGTCTCTCACACTTTAGCTCCTTCTGTGGTCGTAATGCGCACTGGAGGTCAGGCTTCTGTAGGCGACGTTAAGCTTGTGTTCCTTCTCACCAGAAAGGAGATCCTGATGTCAGTTCCAGGTTGAGAGAATCAAAGGGCATGTGTATTTTTCTTTTTCTTTTTCTTTTTTTTTTTTTTTGAACCAGGACTTTGAAAGCAAAAAATAAGGAGATCCTGGTCAGCCCACTACACACTAGCTTCATAGCATCTACAATGTGAGTTCTCCATCCTCTCCCATCTTTGTCATAGCTTTGCTATCGCTGTGCCACGATGTGATGCTAAAATATATGAATCTGCTGCTGTGTTTAGAGGTTCTGGTTTGTTGCAATGAGCTTTTTGGTATTGTTGGTAAATCCATCTTTTAATTTCAGGAAACACTCTGAAGGCGAACAGTTTAAGTCAGAATGTTGAGAGTGAAGGAGGACAATGAAAGTGAGAGCACATGGGTAGGACCATAGCAACTGTTCTAGACTGTGAGAGATTAATTTTCTCCAAGTGAAAAGTCACTTGGACCTCAGAAATTCTTCTTTGAATAAAGAACTACAAAAAACATTTTGGAAATAGATGGAAAAATTTGAATATTATTTAAATTAAGCATTAGATAATATTGAGAAATTTTTCTTACTTTTCCTAGGTGTAAAATACAGTTTTTTGGATCTATAGGGTATCTCTATCTTTTAGAAAGTACATTGAGATACGTAGGGATGAACTATCACAATGTTTGTTTGTCTGCTTGTTCTGTTTGTTTGTTTGTTTGTTTGTTTGTTTGTTTTTGTCTTGAGACAGAGTATCGCTTTATAACCCAGGCTAATTCCAAACTTGTGATCCTCTTGCCTTGGATGCTGAATGCTAGAATTATAGACAGGAGCTAATTTTTTTTATGCTTTTAAAGATATGAAGTATAGAGGGCTGCTGAGATGTCCCAGTGATTAAGAACACTGGCTGCTCTTCCTAGGGACCAGGGTTTGTGTCCCAGCAATCATGGCAGTTCATAACTGTCAGTAATTTCAGTTCCAAGGGATCTGATCTTTGCAGGCGTTTGGGATTTAGTTTTTTGTTTGTTTGTTTGGGGGTTTTGTTTTGTGTTTTTAAACTTGACACAGTTAGACTTATTTGAAAGGAGGAAACCACAATTGAGAAAATGCCTCCATATGATTGGCCTGTGGACAAGCTGGTGAGGCATTTTCTTAAATAGTACCTGATGTGGGAGCCCAGTGTGGGTGGGGTCATACCTGGGCAGTTGGTTCTGAAGTGTATAAGAAAGCAAGCTGAGAGAGCTTTGAGGAGAAAGCCAGTAGGCAGCACTCCTCCATTTTCTCTGCTTCAGTTCCTACCTGAGTTCCTTTAATGGTTGACTGAGATGTGAAACTGAGAGATGAAATAAATCCATTCCTCCCCACTTTCTTTTGGTCATGGTGTTTTATCACAGCAGTAGGAAGCAAGCTCAGAATGTAAGCGGTACGCACACATACATGCAGGCAAAACACCTATACCTATTACACACATGAGGTATGGCAAAATGTTTAAGTCTGGGTGATGGCTCTTCACAACTCAGTGAACACTTCTTTCCATTTATGTTTGAAGCACTTAACAATGGAGTTTTTTTTTTTTTTTAAAGACAAATACACTGCCAGTGAATTCTTTTTCTTCATCATCTATTTTTAGGAACCATCACAGGCCTCATCTTTAATGAATATTATAGAAGAAAACTCCAAATATAACTTAGGTAGTTTTAAACGAGCTTTAAAATTATTCCACGCTATTGGAATATGAAATTATGCAACATTTATAAGTAAAAGCTCACAAAGCTCTCTTAATTCATCCATGTTCTGTAGGTGGGACAAATGAATAATAAAACTGTTGCCTGTTGAAGAAATAAAATTTTGACTCATAAATTGAGCTCCATGGAAATTATTTAAAGTGCTTTGTAAGTGTGATAGGCTCCCCAGAAATAGTTCTCATTTGCATTACAGCATTTCCTATATGAAAAGCAAGTGATATGTGTTCATCCTAGAAAACAGACAATCTATGAGAACAACTCTCACAGCCTCATTCACATTATTGATACGTTGCTATTTTTACTTCATACTTTCTTTGTGGAAATGAAGATATCTATTCCCTGCCCCATCTCCTTCTCCTCTTTTGTAGCCCACCAGTAGACATGAAGATGAAGTCAGAAATAGGTAAAGTGGCCACACCCAAGAGCGGAATCCGCTTAAAACGAAACCAGTTTACCCCAAGAGCAATGTTCTTATGTATTTGGTAATGTATTGTATTTTAAAATTAAGCTTGTAAGACTTCTTTTTGAATTATTTATCTATTTAAGCTTTATGTGTGTGTGTGTGTGTGTGTGTGTGTGTGTACTTGCATGAGTTTATGTACCGCATGCACACAGGAACTGATAAAGGCAAGAGAATGTACCAGCGTCCCGTAAATTGAAGTTATAGACAGTCGTGAGTTACCATGGCGGTGCTGGGAACTGAACCAGATCCTCTGCAAGGGCAGTAATTGCTCCTGGCTGCTGAGCCATCTGTCTAAGCTCCTTCTTTTATTGACACAGGGTCTTACTATATAGTCGTGGCTGATACGGAATTTTCTCTGTAGAATATGCTGGCCTGGAACTCACAGCAATCCACTTGATTCTGGATCCAGAGTGTGGGAATAAAGGTGTGTACCAGTATGCCCAGCAGAAATTCTTATATGGAAAGCTCGTTAGCTCTTTGTCTGAGAGACAAGTTTACCAGTTGTCCTTCTAAGGTGCTTCATAACTTGCTATTGTAATTGATTGCATCTATGAATATTGTATAGAGTTACACATAGTTATAGTGAAAAATGGCAATTACCACAAAGCAAGACAGTCCATTCATTGCCATTTCTTGAAGACAAAATTACTATTACTGGGCATAGATACTGTACTAAGATATCTAATAGTTGTCAATGTTTGAAAATAAAGACATAGGTTCTCTAGAGGAACAGAACAGGATTTGTGTGTGTGTG
The DNA here is from genome assembly GCF_907164565.1 of Psammomys obesus. Taxonomy (NCBI): domain Eukaryota; kingdom Metazoa; phylum Chordata; class Mammalia; order Rodentia; family Muridae; genus Psammomys; species Psammomys obesus. Next base: position 7,373,267 of record NW_026591918.1, on the reverse strand, counting down.
GTCTATATCCCTCTGGTTTTACGTGTGTGTATATGTATGTGTGAATGTGTGTGCGTGCATGTGTGTGCGAAGAATTTATTAATTCAGCTGGCAATAAATTAGTAACCACAGCTGAATCACATCTGAGAACCCCGTAGCTTCCCAGTACACAGGCTTGGTGCCTCTGCCCTCTCAATCTGGTGTCCAAAATGTGGAGTGTTCCTGGAGAGTCACCGGTCCTCAGTCCAAGACAGAAGCCTGGGAACACTGGTTCTGCTACCACAGCAGGGCCCCACTGCTTCAGCAGCAGGGTAAACCAGTTCACAGGCAAGAAGGAAGACCAGGAAGGCAAAAGGTAAGTCCACCCTGCCGCCGTGCCCTTTTCCTCTGGACAGGCAGCAGTTTGAGTCTTCTCAACGGCAATCAGGACAATTCTGAGAGGACTCCTTACTCAGGTGATCCTAATTTGTGGCAACTTATCATGAAACCCAACATAGTAAGGCATCGTAATAATGAGTGGTGGGTTCTTTTCTGAGATTTGCCCACCTGTTTAAACATCACCTAAAACAAACTTCAGAGCATTTCCATCCACCCAGACAGTGGCCTTATGTGGAGTACAGTTACTCACCTACCATCCCCCAAGTGGACAAGCATTGTCTGCCACCACAAACTAGTTTTTGAACTTGGCCTATTTGGGGACCATTATGGAATATGCTCTTCTGCTCTGATTCAATAATTTGAGATCTGTTCATGCTACTTATCTCTTTAGTGCAGAGTTGGGTTTTGATATTCAAATGCAGCACCATTTGTTTATCCAAAGACTTGTTAATGGCTGCTTGGGTGATTCTCTGCTAGAGAGTAGGAATATTTGTGGCTCTGAGTATATAGCCCATGCTACCCTGGAACTTCTAATTCCCCTGTCTTAGCCTCTTGAGTGCTGGAATTATAGGTGTGCACCAACACACCTAATACGTTCACTCTCTCTGTCTCTATCTCAGTCTGTCTGTCTCTGATATGTGTATATATGTATATAAGGTACAAAACTATGTATTTACAGTTTTGCATATTCTATAGGCTTTTCTGTGTACACAACCATATCATTTGCAAATAATGGACACTGTGTTTCTTCCTTCCCAGTCTAACAACGTTGAATGAATATAGTTAGTTGAATGAGGTCGCTAGTATAATTTTAAATTGGAGTGATGGGAATCAGCATTCATGTTAGTTCCAGTGACGGGGAAAGTGTCACCTATTTTACCTCCACTATCCTAACACCTGCAGGGTTGGGGGCAGTTGATCTCTGCCACACTGTAAAAGTTCCCTTTTATTAATGGTTTTTACATTTCTTTAAACCAACCTTGAATTTGTGTTAAAGTTCATCAATATTATTTTGCAGATGTTAGGAGGGTCATCCTTCTCTTCCTTGTCAATGTGATGAATTACATTTTTGTGGGTTTTTTTTTTTTTTTGGTCTTATTTTTTAAAATGATAAAAATTGTGTTCTTATTACTTTCCAAAAGATAAAACTACATTTGCTCATCATAATTGCCATTTGTGCACATGGGCAGCTTGACCCTTTGGCATTTTGTTAGGGAGTTTTGAATTTAGATTCACAAGGGATATTGATGTATAATTTCCTTTCTTGTATGGTCTTATTAAAAGAGTTAAGAATTCTCTCCTTTTTTCATGAAAGTGTGTCTGAAATTACTTTTTCCCTGTCTTTGATAGAATTCTGTGTAAAACTATGTCCTTATTTTTATAAGTACATATTGTATAGATACAGGGATTTTATGTTTTCTCTTCTTGTGTCAGTTTTATATGAGGCCGGTTTTCACTGGATTTGTTCATTTAATTTAGGTGGTTGGCTTTGCCAGCATGAAGTACCTTCTCTTCACTGTCAAATGCTGTAGGCACCATGGAATTTCTTTCATCTCCCTCAACCCTTTGTCCCCATCTGTGATTCAGATTTTTTTCCCCCTGTCTGCTCCTCTGCCAAAGTTTTACAGGCAATTCGACTTAGTCTTGTGTGTAAGGTGACATCAGTCATTTGTAGCTTTCTGTGATATGAACAGAAGTAGCGTTCTGTGGTCACTTGACCTGTCATTGTTAACTAGGCTTCTCTGTGTAGTCTAACATTTTTTAAGTGGTAGTGAGACAGGTCTTTCCCATTCCAACTTTTTAATTTTTCCATTCAAAATGATTTATTTGAAATTGTACACATCAGTGTTTGTAGGAGCTGTGTGCTGATTCAGTGCCTGCACACCATAGGTAACGATTAAGTTGTGCTGATCAGCAATTCTAGCCTCTCAAACACTGACCACCTTTTTTTCTTTTCTAGTTCTTTATAAACAAAAGTCCCGTGCTAGGAAGTTGGCTCGATGGGAAAAGCACAATACCAGGCAAGTGAAAGGATCCAGAATCTGTGAAAGCTGGTGTGCTAGCACACGCCTATAATACCAGAGCTTCTGTGTTGACATGGGCAGCAGAGACCAGAGGATTTCCAGGCGCTCACAGGCTAGCCTGGTGCATGCAGCAGTAAGCAATGGAAAAACAGACCCTGTCTCAAACAAAGTGAAAGAAGAAAATTGACACCCGAGGTTGACCTTCACACACACACATACACATAGACACACATACACACACAGACACAGACACACACACACACACACACACACACACACACACACACGAGGAAAACATACTCATGCATATACATCCAAATGCATTCTCCTAGACATACATGTTATATGCATACAACAGTACACAATACTGTAATGTTGCTATAAACTGTAGCTACTGTGCCACACTATACAACATTATGACCTAGCCCTTCTGCCTACTTTGCACCCCTTATCTGACCTCCTCTATATACCTGTGCTGATAAGGTTTATAAACAATTTGACACAAGGGTCATCTTGGAAGAGGGAATCTCAACTGAGAAATTTCCTCCATCAGATTGGCCTGTGGGCAAGATGGGGGGGGTGCATTTTCTTGATTAATGGTGATGTAGGCTGGCAATTCAGTTGTAGGTGTTGCCTCTCCTGGGCAGTGATCCTGGAGTGTACAAGAAAATTAGCTGAGCAGGTCCACTTGGGTGGGGCAAGCCAGTAAGCAGCATCCTCTGCCGGCCTCTGTCTCGGGTGTCGCTGGAGCTCTTTCCCCAACTTCTTTTTACGACGAACTATGAGCTCTGTCGGATGAAACAAATCTTTTCCAAATTACTTTTGGTTCTGGTGTTCCTCACAGCAATAGGAAGAAAGCTAGAACACCGCCTTCCCACCTCCTTTCCTGTCCTCAGACGATCTACTTCTGTGAAATATACTCTTTTTTTTTAAAGCTTCCACATATGAACTTTATGAAGGAATCTGCCCATGTTTTCTACATGTACTCCTTAGTATGTGTACTGGGAAAGGAAACTGGTTCCTTATTTATACTGAAATCTTACACCCAAATAAAGTATGTCCTCAAGTGTGCTATAAAGCCAAATTTCATTTTCCCAGGTTAACGCAGCATCAGGAGTAGTTCTTTTTCTCTTTAATTGAAATCCATCTTTAACCATGTAATAATGGCCTATGTAAGATTAGGCTTATTTAAGAATTTTGTATGTCTTTTTGGTAGACAAAAAAAAAAAAAGATGCCTACTATCATTGTGTTTAATTATAATGGCTTGATAATATATTTTAATATTTGGTAGATTTTTTGTCATGCCAAGCCACCAACTGGAGTCATTTCCAAAGCAGCACCAGGGTGCTGCTTGGTGTTTCTGAGTAACAATTAAGACAGTGTCACCAGTGCCTGGCATACACAAGGCTCCGCTTGGGTTCCAGGCCATGGCAGAACTCGGCATCTGGCTAGGCAACAGGTCAGTATGGTCTCTCTCAGGTCCCCTGTGTCTGTCACAGCATTTCTGATTTTAGGATTTCCTGGTGTTTTTTTTTTTTTTATGTGAACTCTGCAAATTCTGCTTTAAAATAAACTAGATGTTTAATTAAATAATTCTAAACACATAAATTAATTTGAAGATCACGGGTATCATTTATAAATTTTTCAAGATAAAATTGTCTTTCTTTGCAGTCAAGGCTTCCTTTCTGTCCTTTAACACTCTTCATACTTAAGTTTATTTTTAGGTGTTTATTTTTCTTTTTGTGTGTTTTTTTGGGGGGGTAATTTCTCTCATCTTTTACTTGGTTTGTATATGTGTATGTGAAAATTAATTAATTAATTAATGAGTTAATTAATGTGTTGGTTAATTAATGTGTGTTGGTGCTCAGGGATACCAGTGAAGGGACCTGGAATGCCTGGGCTGGAAGCTGGGGTTACAGGAGTTTGTGATCTGCTTGCTGAGGTTGCTTGGAACCAACGTGGGTCCTTCCATCCCCTGAGCAATCCTAGCCTTTCAGCTTCTTACACAGCTCTTTTTCTAATTTGGAGCCATGTGTCTGTTCATTGGCTGAGATTCAGCCATTTTTATTGTCACTGAACACTTAAGGTAAGAGTTTTCCTCTCATTTCAGCCTTAGCTGCATTCCAGACTTTCGTTTCTCCCAAACCTGAAATTTTTGTTTATGTTTCTTCTTTCACCAAAAAGTTAATGAAGAGTGTTACGTTTTCAGGGAGAAGAACTGACTAGATTTCTTTTTTTTTTTTTTTTTTTATGGTGAGGGACTATTTATTGGATATGCACATGCATGTGTGTGTGTGGATAGGTCAGAGAAAAACCTGAGCAGTCAGCTTTCTCTTTCCTCAATTTGGATCTCAACAGATAGGTCGTAGGTCATCAAGCCAGTGGCAAGGGCTGACTTGGCTCTACTATTCATCCCTTTGTTAATTCATACAGACATTTGAGATGAAGATATGCTCTCTGTTTGGGAGGTAGAATGCTGCAGGTGTGTTAATCAGTTCTGTCTTTTTAATTATGTCACCTGGAAATTGCTTATTCTTATGTTTCTGGCTTTACTGAAAACATCACACTGACTCAGTCTTTCACTGTGACAGTACGCATCTGTTTCACCTAGTTTCCGTTTTTGTCTATTATTTTTTAGTATTTTATAAATATATATAGTCATTTCTCATTGTAAACTGATCTATTTTAGTTTTACAGCTACTCTTCTTTGCCTTTAAATATACTTTTTGGTAAAAACTGTTTCATGTATTTTTTTAAAAATTACAATTCCTTTTCTTTGTTGTTGTTTCCATTTATCTGGCTTTCTTCCACTTCTTCTTTACTAATAAAAAAAAAATAGAAAGACGGCCACCACCAACAAAAAGCCCTTTGCAAATGATTTTGTTTACAGTATGTTACTGCAATGGGAAGCAAATTAGGCTTTACTTTTTGTTACTCAAATTGAAATTCTTGAAACTCTTTTGTTTTGATTTGCTATTTTAATAAAATAAGCCATGTAGAATAAATACCTGTGTACTCTATGTGCTCAGTTCTTTAGGTTTAATTACTTTGTGTATATGACGGTTTCACCTGAATGTATATATGTCTATGTACCACATATGTGCTTGATGACCGTGAAAGTCAAAAGTCGGTATCAGATCCCCTGGAACTGGAATTATGGATGGTTGTGAGATTCTATGTGGGTGTTGGAACTGAGCCTGAGACATCTTCAAGAGCAAAAGTGATCTAAGTTGATGAGCCATCTCTCCAACCCTCTGTATGCACTTTTCAGTATTTAGATTTTTTTTCTGATAAGTATTTCTCTGAGTATATCTACTTAATAATATTTGACAAAAGATGACCAAATTTTCCTCCTTTTTCTCTTTTATTTTCCATCTCTTACTTAACTTTGAGTAATAATGTCATCTTATTTTTAGCAATTAGTAATATTTTTAATATGTCTGTAGTTCTATGATTTATAGACTTGTAAACTTCTTTTTTCTGAGACTGGTTCCCTTAAGCTGGCTAGCCTTGATCTTGCAACTTCAGGCTGGCATCAAACTCTTGTTCCTTCTGTCTCAGACTCCCCTGTTGCCAGTACACATGTGTCTGCCAACATTAATTACCTTTAGTTATTATATTTTGCTTACCTGTTTTGGAGGTGAAAGTCAACCTCTTGCTCCTACATCCTTCCTGTTTCTCATGCTGTCAACATCGATAGTGTAGATTGTTATGGTTTGTGCTCGCTATTCTTATGTCAGCTAGAGTCATCTGAAAGGAAGGAACCTCAATTAAGACAGTGCCTCCATGAGATCTGGCTGTAGAGTATTTCCTTGATTAGTGATTGATGCGGGGGGCAGTCTGTTGTGGGTGGTGCTATGCCTGGGTGGGTTGTTCTGGGTTCTCTATGAAGGCAGGCTGTGTAAGCAGCACTCCTCCATGGCCTCTGCATCAGCTCCTGCTGCCAGGTACTTGCCCTGTTTGAGCACCTGTTCTAATGTCTTTTGTTGATGAACAGTGACTTGGTGAAGTGTAAGCTGACTAAACTCTTTTTCATCAACTTGCTTTTGGTCATGATGTTTCATCACAGCAATAGTATTCCTAACTAAGATGTGGGGTTTATCTCCTTGAAAGCAAAATTTTTTTCTGTATCTCTCTGTATCTGTCTTTCTTTGTCTCTGACTTTGTCTGTCTGACTGACTGGCTCTCTCTCCTTTCTTTTGATGAGTATTCTGGATATTTGGGTAAGTTTCCTTTTCTTTTTACATTTTTAAATACTCTTAGACTTGTGCCTGGCCAGCTAATCTTCTTAGTCATCTCCCTCATTATTCTCCTTTTTGTTTATTCATATTTACCATCCTCCCTTTCCTTCTCCTTACTTATTAAATTGCTGGATGTCCTCAGTCACCATTTGAAGGATATCTAGGTATAAAGTAAGGTAGCACCCTCTCTAGCCTGCTTCCCAACTCATATATTCTCTCCTCTTCTGTTGTCAGAACAACAGATCATTAAATAGTGTCCATCTGGTTGTTGGCATGGCAGCATTTCCTTTGCTCCAGGGGCTCATCCTGTCCCGCAGGGCTCCTGTCTCCAGTCTTATTTAACTCCAGCCCTGCGTACACAGTGGCCACAAGAGACAGAGCATGCGCTCTGGGGAGAGGACTTGCGTTCAGTGCAGCAGTGCTTCCTGGGCGATAGTGCTGGGACCTCTCTGCACCGTACATCCTCCATCTTCCTATCGTCCTACAGTTTGCGCATCACATGCTCTTCTAGACAGCCTTTACCTGAACTCTGTAACCTGGAGATTATGACCACTTTCAACTTCCAACGAAAATAGAATATGTGGCTCTTTAAACTCTTTGTGGCTGTTTAAAGAAAAGGAAAAGGGCTGACTTGAAAGAGGCTGTTCATATTAGAAGTCTGTGTTCTCTGTGGGTTCACTCAGCCTCCTAAGTATCACAGAATCTGACAATAACAAATACAGAACAGTTTATTATCATAAATGCAGCTTTGGGCTCTCATGTTTTCTAGTGAATTTGTATACAAAACCTGGAAAATTAACTTATAAACACACATACAATAAACCTTGATAATGTAAAAACAATGTTTATAGGTTTGCCAAGTATCCATACTTGAAATAGAGTGTAGGGGGAGGGTAAGTAGCAAATCTGAAAGTCCTCTCTCAAGTCCAAGGAGACTGAGTGTGGGAGAATGAAGCTAATGAGCCCATTGCATCTGATTAGCCATCTCCAGGATAGCAATGGCTTTCCTCTGTGTACTCCTACCCATGCCATGGGGAGGGCATTATTCAAATATCTAGGTTCTCTGGTGTGTTGGTTAGGGTTCTCTAAAGTCATAGAACTTACGGAATTAATCTCTCTATGTATATGTTAAAAGGTCTCATATATGTGTATATGTGTATATATATATATATATATATATATATATATATATATATTCCCCCTCTAATTATATCTATATAATTAGAATGACTTACTGGCTTCAGTTCAGCTAAACAACAATGGCTGACTGTGAATGGAAAGTCTAAGAATCTAATAGTTGCTACAAGGCTGGGTGTCTCAGTTGATCTCCTGTATATGCTAGAATACCAAAACAATTGGATGCTAAGGCTAGTGAAGAAATGGTTGTGCTAGCAAGGTGAGAGCAAGAAGATAAAGAGCAAAAGCTTCCTTCTTCTATGTTCTTTTATAGGCTTCCAGCAGAAGGTATGGCCTAGGTTAAATATACAGCTTTCTGCCTCAAGATCCAGATCAATAATGTGTGTCTTCCTACCTCAAAAGGCCAAACTAGAAATGAATTCACACACTTAAAACCAAGCAGAAAATCTTCCAAAGGTGTACTTCCCCATTTCTGGATTGTAGTTCATTCCAGATATAGTCAAGCTGATAACTAAGAGTAGCCATCACATCTGGCTTGTAGCTCCTTGGACAGATACTTGCCTATTGTTTTTGAAGCTTTGGGTTCAATACCTACTACTGTAATTTGCAGTGGTTTTTCTTTCCAGCCCCAAACTCCGGAATAATGACTCATGAGACTCAAGATATATTTACAAATACCTAGACCATATAGCTAGGCTCTTCTCTGACTAGCTCATAACTTAAAAACAACCTTTTATACTAATCTAATCTATTTATACTAATCTACATTCTACCATGTATCTAGTTACCTATGCTCAGGTACCATGTGTCTGTCCTCCTCACTTCTTCCTGGATACTCTCCACACCTGGCATTATGCCAGAATCCTTTCTGTCTGTTGGATATTCCACTTTTCTGCCCTTTCCAATGGCCAACTATGGACATTGCCTGTCCATAATTGACAGGCAACACATCCATACTATACACTAGATAGTATACTACACTATAATACAAACAAAGGAAAACAGCACAAAATGTCTAAGTTGGTAATTAAATAATAAAAGGTTAAGTGTAAATATCACAGTGGTAGACACACATACATAAACACTCCCAAAACAAGAAAATGGTGAAAGCAGATGATGTTAACATTGTTTTGTGTGACTATAAAGGAGGTTTCATATCCTCTTTTACTTTTCTGTACTGTGTAAACCCTTAAAAAGTTATGTGTACATGTTGCTTCTACAAATATATATTATATATTTAAAGATTTTGGTCAATGTGAGTTTTTATAATTAAGGTAGTATACTAGTTTGATTTTATTTTATGTGATAAAGCACTGACCAAAAGCAATTTATGGAGAAAACAATTTATTTCATCTTACAGCACATAGGCCATCGTCGAGGGATGCTAAAGCAGGAGCTGAGGCAGATGCCATAGAGGAATGTTGCTCAGCCTGCTTGCTTATACAACCCAGAACCACCTGCCCAGTGGTGACACTGCTCACAGTGGGATAAGCCCTCCCATATTAATCACAGGTCGGTGTGATGGAGACAAGTCCTCACCTGAGGTTCCCTCTTCCCAGGTGACTCTAGGTGGTGTCAGGTTGACAAGTTGACAAGCATGCGCACGTTAAAACATTCTTTTTCTTTCTGGTGCTGTGATGGCTCCCAGATCCTTGTGTATGCTAGGGAAATGCTCCATTACTGAGTCACATCCATAGCCCTAATATCTAGTTTAATAGCAGTATAATTTTATATGAATCAACTATAATTAGTTTAACCAACATCCCATTTTCAGACAGTGGCATGGTTTCTCAGTCTAGTATAGACAATATTGTGATAAATGTTCTTACAGCAAAATGTTGTAGTATTCACAATTATTTCACTAAGTTCTTAAAAGGATTTACAAAATTTCTATTAAACAAGACTGCTGCTTTAATTCATGTAGTAAAGAACACATCTGTCCAATGGTTGCTAATTTGTTTAGGTGAGTTTGGATAAGAACCCTTGCTCTTTAACAGCAAGCCACGCTCCTTAAATATGTAATAGTTCAAGACCTATGAAAAAATGAAAAAGTGGCCATTCTTATTTGCTCACTAGGAATATTTGAATAATTAGGCTATGACAGGGAGTCAATTCCATCTTAACTCATTTGACAAGAAGGGTACAGATGCAGAATCAAGAGAATGAAATGGGCACACAATATAAATATAAATATATTATATAACAACCAGTGCTTGTTATGTGGAGCTGGCAAGGAGGCAGAGAGCTGAGCTGTAAGCAGAGTAGAATGTCGCCCCCCAAACTGTCCCCCACTCCAACTAGGCCCTAACTCACATATACATACATACAATGTGTGTATGTACATATATAAATGTGTATATGGTCTTTACATTTATTGATTTTTCTTATGGATTCAGTTAATTCATGAAGACTTTTAATTAAATTTTTATTTTTTATTTATTCACTTTGTATCCCAGCTGTAGCCCCCTCCCTCATTCACTCCCAATCCCACCTCCCTCCCTCATCTCCTCCTATGCCCCTCTCCAAGTCCACTCATAGAGGAGATCCTCCTCCCCTTTCATCTGACCCTAGCTTATCAGGTCTCATAAGGACTGGCTGCATTGTCCTCCTCTTTGGCCTGTCAAGGCTGCTCCCCTCTCATGGGGAGGGGAGGGTCAAAGAGCCAGCCACTGATTTCATGTCAGGGAAAGTCCCTGTTCCCCTTACTAGGGAAAACCCCTTGGACACTGAGCTGCCATGGCCTACATCTGAGCAGGGGTTCTAGGTCATATCCATGAATGGTCCTTGGTGGGAGTATCAGTATCAGAAAAAAACCCTGTGCCTAGATATTTTGGTTCTGTTGCTCTCCTTGTGGAGCTCCTGTCCTCTCCAGGTCTTACTAATACTCCATTCTTTCATAAGATTCCCTACACTCTGCCCAAAGTTTAGTAATGAGTCTCAGCATCTGCTTTGATACACTGCTGGGTAGAGTCTTTCAGAGGCCCTCTGTGGTAGGCTCCTGTCCTGTATCCTGTTTTCTCATTCTTCCGATGTCATTCCCATTTGTCTTTCTGAGTAAGGATTGATCATCTTCCCCAGGGTCCTCCTTCTTGCTTAGCTTCTTTAGGCATACAGATTTTAGTATGTTTATCCAATTTTATATGTGTAGTATCCACTTATAAATGAGTATATACCTTGTGTATCTTTCTGCTTCTGGGATACCTCACTCAGGATGATCATTTTTAGATCCCAAAATTTGCCTGCAAATTTCATGATTTTCTTGTTTTTAATTGCTGAGTAGTATTCCATTGTGTAAATGTACCACAATTTCTGTATTCATTCCTCTGTTGAGGGACATCTAGGTTGTTTCTAGTTTCTGGCTATTACGAATAAAGCTGCTATGAACATGGTTGAGCAAGTGTCCTTGTGTACTTGAGCATATTTTGGATATATGCCTAGGAGTGGTATAGCTGGATCTTGAGGTAGCACTATTCCTAGTTGTCTGAGAAAGTGCCAAATTGATTTCAAAAGTGGCTGAACAAGTTTACATTCCCACCAGCAGTGGAGGAGGGTTCCCCTTTCTCCACATCCTCTCCAGCATGTATTGTCACTTGAGTTTTTTATCTTAGCCATTCTGAGGGGTGTGAGGTGAAATCTCAGGGTCATTTTGATTTGCATCTCCCTGATGACTAAGGATGTTGAGCATTTCTTTAAGTGTTTCTTTGCCATTCTATATTCCTCTACAGAGAATTCTCTGTTTAGCTCTGTACCCCCATTTTTTAATTGGATTACTTGATTTGTTGCTTTTTAACTTCTTTAGTTTTTTAAATATTCTGGATATTAGCCCTTTGTCAGATATAGGTTTGGTGAAGATCCTTTCCCAGTCCATAGGCTGTTGTTTTGTTCTGATGAGAGTGTCCTTTGCTTTACAGAAGCTTTTCAGTTTCATGAGGTCCCATTTATTGATTGTTGATCTTAGAGCCTGTGCTGTTGGTGTTCTGTTCAGGAAGTTGTCTCCTGTGCCAATGAGTTTTGGGCTCTTCCTCACTTTTTTTCTAAGCGATTTAGTGTGTCTGGTTTTATGTTGAGGTCTTTGATCCACTTGGACTTTAGTTTTGTGCAGGGTGATAAATATGGATCTATTTGCATTTTTCCACATGTAGACATCCAGTCAGACCAGCACCATTTGTTGAAGATGCTGCCTTTTTTCCATTGTATGGTATTGGCTTCTTTGTTAAAAATCAAGTATCCATAGGTGTGTAGGTTTATTTCTGGGTCTTCTATTTGGTTCCATTGATTCACTATTCTGTTTCTATGTCAATACCATCAGTTTTTATTACTATTGCTCTGTAATACAGCTTGAGATCAGGGATGGAGATACCTTCAGATAATCTGTTATTGTACAGGATTGTTTTGGCAATTCTGTTTTGTTTTTTTTTTTTGTTTGTTTGTTTCCATATGAAGTTTAGAATTGTTCTTTCAAGGTCTGTAAAGAATTGTGTTGGTATTTTTATGGGAATTGCATTGAATCTGTAGATTGCTTTTGGCAGGATGGCCATTTTCACTATATCAATCCTACCGATCCATGAGCACGGGAGCTCTTTCCATCTTCTGATATCTTCTTCAATTTCTTTCTTCAGAGACTTGAAGTTTTTTTTTTTTTTCCAACAGGCCTTTGACTTGCTTGGTTAGGTTCACACCAAGGTACCTTATGTCCTTTGTGGCTATTGTGAAGGGTGTTGTTTCCCTAATTTCTTTCTCAGCCCTTTGTCTTTTGTATACAGGAGGGCTTCTGACTTTTTTGAATTAATTTTGTATCCAGCTACTTTGCTGAAGGTGTTTATCAGCTGAATGTATTCTCTGGTTGAATTTTTGGGGTTGCTCATGTGTACTATCATATTGTCTGCAAATAGTGGTACTTTGACTTCTTCCTTTCCAATTTGTATCCCCTTCATCTCCTTTAGTTGTCTTATTGCTCTAGTTAGGACTTCAAGTACTATGTTGAAAAGATACGGGGAGCATGGGCAGTCTTGCCTTGTCCCTGATTTCAGTGGGATTGATTTAAGTTTCTCTCTGTTTAATTTGATGTTGGCTATAGGCTTGCTGTATATTGTCTTTACTATGTTTATCTATGTGCCTTGTGTCCCTGATCTCTCCAAGACTTTAGACATGAATGGGTGTTGGATTTTGCCAAATGCTTTTTCAGCTTCTAAGGAGATGCTCATGTGGTTTTTCTCCTTGAGTTTGTTTATATGGTGGATCACATTGATGGATTCCTGTATGTTAAACCACCCCTGCATATCTGGGATGAAGCTTGCTTGGTCATGGTGGATGATATCTTTTATGTGTTTTTGGATTTGGTTTGCAAGTATTTTATTGAGCATTTTTGCATCAATGTTCATAAAAGAGATAGGTCTGAGGTTCTCTTTTTTTGTTGGATCTTTGTGTGGTTTAGGTACCAAGGTGACTGTGGCTTCATAGAATGAGTTTGGTAATGACCCTTCTGTTTCTATTTTGTGGAACAGTTTGAAGAGAATTGGAGTTAGCTCTTCTTTGAAGTTCTGGTAGAATTCTGCACTGAAACCATCTATCCCTGGGCTTTTTTTGGAAGGGAGACTTTTAATGACTTCTTCTATTTCCTTCAGGATTTAGGACTATTCAGTCTATTTACCTGATCTTTATTTAATTTTGGTAAATGGAATCTATCAAGAAAATTTTCCATTTCATTTAGATTACAAATTTTGTGGTGTATAGGCTTTTGTAGTAAGACCTAATGATTGTTTGGATTCCCTCAGTGTCTGTTGTTATGTCTCCCTTTTCATTTCTGATTTTGCTGATTTGGATAGTTTCTCTCTGTCTTTTAATTAGTTTGGCAAAGGGTTTGCCTAACTTGTTGATTTTCTCAAAGAACCAGCTCTTGGTTTCATTGATTCTTTGAATTGTTTTATTTGTTTCTAATTCACTGATTACAGCTCTGAGCTTGAATATTTCCAGAGGTCTACTCTTCTTGGGTGTTATTGATTCTTTTTTTTCCTAGGGCTTTCAGGTGAGCCATTAAGTTGCTTGTATGAGATGTTTCAAATTTTTACTTGAAGCACTTTGTGCTATCAATTTTCCTCTTAGCACTGCTTTCATTGTGTCCCATAAGTTTGGGTATGCTGTGCCTTCATTTTCATTGAAGTCTAAGAAGTCCTTAATTTCTTTCTTTATTTCTTGCCTAACCCAGCTGTCATTGAGTAGGGATTTGTTCAGTTTCCATGTGTGTGTAGGTTTTTTGCTATTTCTGTTGTTGTTGAGATCCAGCTTTAGTCCATGGTGGTCAGATAGGATACAAGGGATTATTTCAATCTTCTTGTATCTGCTGAGGCTTACTTTGTGGCCAGCTATATGGTCTATTTTGGAGAAGGTTCCTTAAGGGGCTGAAAAGAGGGCATATACTCTTTTCAATTTGGGTGAAAAGTTCTGTAGACGTCTATTTGATCCATTTGATTTAGGATCTCTGTAAGTGCCATTATTTCCCTATTTAGCTTCTGTCTAGATGATCTGTCCCTTGGTGAGAGTGGAGTGTTGAAGTCTCCCACTATTAAGGTGTTGGGATTGACTTGTGATTTCACCTTTAATAATATTTCATTTACAAATGTAGGTGCTCTTGTATTTGGGGCATAGATGTTCAGAATTGTGATGTACTCCTGGTGGATTTTTCCTTTGATAAGAATGAAGTGACCCTCCTCATCTCTTTTGGTCAATTTTGGTTGACAGTCTATTTTATTAGATATTAGGATAGCTACCCCAGCTTGTTTTCTGGGTCTATTTGCTTGAAAAACATTTTTCTAGCCCTTTAGTCTGAGGTAGTGTTTATCTTTGTTGCAGAGGTGTGTTTCTTGGATGCAGCAGAATGTTGGATCCTGTTTCTGCAACCATTCTGTTAGTCTGTGTCTTTTTATTGGAGAGTTGAGTCCATTGATGTTGATAAATAATAGTGACCAATGAATGTAGTTCCTTTTTTTTGTAGAGTTGGTGGTGGTTCTGTGATTCATTGTTTTTCTTTTAATTTTTTTTTGTTGTGAAGTTATCTGTATCCTATGTTTTCTTGGGTGTAATTGTTTTCATTGGATTGGAGTTTTCCTTTTAGTATCTTCTGTAGGGCTGGGTTGCTGTGCAGATATTGTTTAAATTTAGTTTTGTTTTCTCCATCTATATTGCTTAAAAGCTTTGCTGGGTATAGTAGTCTGGGTTGGCATCTGTGGTCCCTTAAAGTCTGCATGACATCTGCCCAGGCCCTTCTAGCTTTCATAGTTTCTGTTGAGAAGTCTGGTGTGATTTGTATAGGTCTACCTTTATATGTTACTTGGCCTTTTTCCCTTGCTGCTTTTTATATGTTTTCTTTCTTCTGTAGATTTAGTGTTTTGTCTATGATGTGAAATGAGGAGTTTCTTTTCTGGTCTAGTCTATTTGGTGTTCTGTAGGCCTCTTATATGTTTATGGACATCTCTTTAGGTTGAAAAAATTTTCTTGAAAATATTTTCTGGACCTTGGAACCTGGAATCTTCTTTTTAATCTATTCCTATTCTTCTTAGATTTCATCTTTTGATCGCATCCTTGATTTCTTGGATGTTTTGTGTTTGGAACTTTTCTGATTTTACTTTTTCTTTGAGAGAATTATCAATTTCTGCAAGTGTATCTTCAGCACCCGAGGTTCTTTCTTCCATCTCTTGTATGCTGTTGGTGATGCTTACCTTTGTGGTTCCTGATCTTTTCTCTAAATTCTCCAGCTCCAGAGTTTTCTTTGTTGATTCTAATTCTGTTTTCATGCCTTGCACCATTTTCTTCATCTGTTTGAATGTGGATTCCTGTCTTTCTATGATAGCCTCTATTTTTTTGTTCCTTTCCTTTCTATTTGCCACTAAGTGTGCCTCTACTTGTTCTTTTATTTGTTTGGCTATATTTGCCTGTATTTCTTTGAGAGCTTTGTTCGTTTTCTGTTTTTTAGCCTCCATTTGTGTGGCTGTTTCTTTGAGAAATTTGTTTGTTACCTCTTTATGTGCCTCTAATAACTGGAGAAGCATAGCTTTAAAATCATTTTCCTGTGTTTCTGATGAATTGGAGTATCCCTTGATTTTGGGGTTGCTGGTGAAGCCATGATGTCCTGATTTTTGTTGGATGTGTTCTTATGCTGACCTCTGGCCACCTGCTTATCTGTAACCTTCACTATTTTTTCCTGGAGTCTGTACTTCAGACTGGGTCCAATTTTCTCTGGTGTCTGGAGTAATCTTCAGGAAGATGACAGAGGTCCACTGGTTTGAGAGTGTTTGTTGGAGTTTCAGCTGTATCTAAGGGAAGAAGATCTGCAGGCGCAGATGCACAAGTTCAGGCGAGCAAGCCTGTGCATGAGCATCGAAATATGCCTTGAAGGACAGAGTGTTAGAGAGTGTAGATGCCTGGCATTTGGGGCAGGGGGTGGTGCAGGTGCAGGAGGGGGTGTGGGTGCTTGCAGTGTTCCAGGGCACAATGCACATGTGCAGATTCCCTGAATACCTCAGTGGTCTATTCAGCTCTGTCTGGGCTCCAAGAGTTGTTTGCCTGGACTCCACTGGTAAGACCTGCAGAACAGGCCTCAATGTTGAGAATGCTGTCCCAAGAATCCCTATGTTGTCCAGAGTGGGTGTGTGGGTGGGAGGGATCAGATATCTGGCTGCTAGCATAGAGAGACCCTGGATCTGGGGCTCTGCAGGAACTCATTTGAAGGGGCACTCACTCTCTAACAGGTCTAATCTGAGAGCACAGGGTTCCCCCTGTCTCTACTCTCAGATTTGGGCCTGCAGGAGCATATGGGGGTATAGGAGCTCTATCAGCTCAGTGGTACTGCAGCAGCAGAACTTGGAGGCTGGTGTAGTGGTCCACTAGGAGTCTTGCCACAGCAGCAGAACTGAGAGGCCGCTGGTACAGGTGCCTGCTGGGAGGCCCTAGGGACTCCCTACTGTAGTCTGTGGACCTGGGTGGCCTGCTGGAACTGGGTGGCTCGTCCAGCTGCCTGCCCACCACTGAGGGACTGGACAGCCAGTAAAGTCACTGGTTGGGAGGCCCTGTGGGGTCCAAACAGCTGCTCATGGACCCGGGACCCTGAAGGCTGTTACCACTGGCAGCCACTGCCGAGGAACTAGGAGGCCCACCTCTGCAGTCTCAGTCACTGAGCAGGGCGTTCTGTGCTATGAGCTGCAGGCACTGTGGGCCGCCTCTGCCGAGGAGGAGGGAGGCCAGATAAGGGGAAGTGCAGGGGGATCGAATGTTTGCCACTCTCCGACCCCAGAGAAGTCTGAGGGTGACCTGGATCTAGATGGTCTCAGCTCAAGTATTCTCCCCTCTCGCTCAGGAAGCCTCATTGTCGATGTTCTGGGCTTCAGCTGTCCCTCCACTCACCAATTTTGGAGTTTCAGATCCTTTGCCTCTCAGATACAGTGTGCACTGGTTGCAGCCATCTTGGAAGTTCCTAATCTTCTTGACCATTTTAAATACTTTATTGTACAAGTAATGTAGCAGAGAAATTTGCTTTTTCAGTTATTGATATTCCTAGAGTTTAAATACTTTATCCTTTCTCTCCAAGACACACCTCCTAAAAAGTTTTCATGTGCCACTGATTGAAAATCAGCATCGAGATTAAACTCGCATGAAAAATAGTTGTTATTGGTCATAACGCCACCAATGCATGCATTCTTGGGGCTGCAGGGACCAGTAGCAGTGCCAGGTCTGCGGGTGCGAGGCAACTGAAAGGCAGGGAGCATTTGCTCCTCTGTACAGAGCTCTATTCCAGCCCAGAGACCTTCTCTCCTCTGCTTGTTCATGAGCCCTTCCCACCACAAATGATTTTTAGAAACAGACTGTCATGCACAAACTATCTTGTGGGAATACCAGCCCTTTTACTGTTTCACAAGTATATAATTCCAGTCATCTACTCAATATGCTCCTCATCATGATTCAAACAATCCCAATGAGTTAAAGGCAAAAAGTAAGCTATGGTTCAGTGGTGCACACTTGTAATCCCAGTACTCAGGGAGGCAGAGGCAGGTGGATCTCTGAGTTCAAGCCCAGCCTGTTCTACACAGAGAAACCCTGTCTCAAAAACCAAAAACAAAAAGAAAGTTTTTCTTTGTCACGGGGATCTTTGTTACCAGGTTAAGTATGTTCCTAGTTGCTGTGAGAAAATACTGACAGGGGCAACTTAAGGGAAGGAGGTTTATTTTGGTGCCTGGTTCAGGGACAACATTCTGTCATGGCTGGGGAGCCATGGGGATCAGCTCCGCCCTGGTGACAGGAACATGTGACCAGTGCTTATGTGAAGCTGGCAGAGAGCTGAGCTGTAAGCAGAGTAGACTATAAAAATTCCACAACAGCCCAAGACAGTGCCACCAAGAGAGGACCAACTGTGCAAACTCACGGGCCAGTGGGAGATCTCTCACAGTCAAACGACAGCAAATGAAGAAACATGAAGCAAAAACATCTACACCGGAATCCCTGATTTTACTATGACACAGATGAGTGTCTACATATGCTACATAAGCTGTGTTATGACCTGCCTTTTTCCTAACATGTTCATCGTAACGGACAGCTTGACATACAGGCATATCAGTATGAAAAACTGCTTTTCTTTTTATTTAAAAAGTGTGAGTTAGTTGTTCATTCACTAATCTATGAGGGTTGGAGATTGAATCCAGAGCTTCATGTATTCTAGCAAGTGCCTTTTCACTGAACTGTGTTCCTTTATTTTATTTTGAGGCAGAGTCTCATTAAATTGCTCAACTCTGGTCTCTTGACCCTCCTGTCTCCATCGCTGGGACAACAGATCCATGTGTGAGCCCTCATGCCTAGCTGTGTTCCCCCTTTCTAAACAGCTATATGAAACTCCATTATGTGAGAAACTCTGATTTTTTTAAAACTAATTTCTATTTGATAGACAGTTGGAAGCCTTGTATTGTCTCAAACTATTTTAAAGAAAGCAGATCTTACCCCCAAAAGACGCTTCCTGCTCCCGAACGGCAGCCTGTCCTCTATGGAAATGAGCAACTCTAGATTCACACAATTAGAAGGTGTGTGATGCGTGAATACGTCTCTCTGTTCTCCATTCAGCCTGATGGAAGCCAAACAGCAGCATCAGCATATGTTCCAACTGTTCACTTAGGGCTTCCTGTTTCACAGGAGCATCTTCTCTTGACTGGAGTGGGTGGCTGCTGAGGTTCTGCCTCACTGTGCAAGCCAGTGTGGCTGTGTGGCTGTTAGACACCTGTTCTCCAGAGGCAAAGGGGTGGTAGAATCAGTTCCCCAGAGCCTCTCAACTGAATGCCAGTCCTGCCCTACTTTAGGGCCTACCTGCTTACAGAGTTTAAAAATGCATTGGCATGGTTGCCACATATACACATATTACACAGTCACATACATGCATTCAACGTCATTTTATATGCTCTTACAGTCATGTAGACACATAGACACAGCTGTAGGCACAAACTCTTACATGGAATCATTTTCCAGTAAAGATCAGAGTGATGATTCTCATGCTGGGAGAGGGACTAGGATGGATAGGGAAAGGACCAGAGGACTACAAAGCCTGAAAGCCCATTCCTTAGCCAGCCGGCACTAGCCCCAGTGGCTGGCATCCACTGGCTTGGGGGAGCGGCTCCATGCAGCTGATCTCTCCAAGTACCTTCCTTTGGGGTGGTCCTTTGCCCCTTCCCATGACAGCCTTCTCAGAGTTGGGGCAGCTGCTAAATAGAAGGGCCACATCTGGTACAGTGTACCCTGGCTACTTACTGCTATTTCCTGTGCTTGGAGCTCAGGGGCCTACTTCTTCCAGGTCAGTGGAAGGTTTAACATTGGCAAGGATCATCACATCTGGTTGAATTCGGCTCATGGTTGCCTAAACATCTACTCTACGCAGGAGCTTTGACACAGTGGACCTGAGGCTGTTTCCGCTCTGTGCTTTCCTAGTGCTGTATTTCAGACATAGTTGAACTGCTCCCAGAAGCAGAACACCCCGTCATCATTGCAGTCTCCTCAGCACATGTCTGCACATGGAACTAGAAACAACACGTGGAGGGAAGGCAGGCTTTGAAGGTGGGCAGCATTCTTCTGATAGCTCAAAAGCCAGTGTTTGGATGTAGTGTTTTTAACTTTAGGGACATCTGGACACGATCCTCCAGAATTGTGAGGATCAGTTCTGGAAAACAGTTTCCCTGGTCCTCACTGTCTGGCTAAGTCTAGTGCTATTAGCCAGGTACTGGGTCTCGATGGAAAAGATGCTGCAGTCTAGAAAGCATGAAACACATGTCGTTAGGAGAAAGGGATTTCAGCCTGACTGCCATTCTAGAGAATGTGTACTGTGTCTCACAGCACTGGAACTCTGACTGTTGCCACTTTAGTCACATAAGGGAAAAGATAACGCATGGGAGGAACCAACCAATGAGTAGTGATAACTGCTAGGAAGAGAAAGAAGGGAACTAAGAGCACCAAGATGCACATACTTCTATTTTTCCTGAGAATCTTGAAGGTGCTTTCTCCACAATGGCTCCTTTATGAACACTCAAGTTAGTTACAAACAACCTCAGGCCAATCTGGAGGAAGAGGAATCTGACAGGGGATATCACATGCACCAGGGTCTCGGGAGAAAATAAGACTGACTTTCCTTTGGAACTCCAAGTGGACTGGCTGAATCACAGTGATCAAGAGATGCATGCGGAAGCTGGGTGTGGATCCAGGGACCTTGAGTGTATTTTAATTTAATGCAGAAGGCAGAGGAAGAGTTTGACCTTGGGCTCTGATTTTTTCTTTTCTAAAGAGGTGGTGTTTGTAGGTGCAAAAGGAGAAGGGATCAATCAACAACTGGTTGAAGGAGTTTAGGGATGAAATGGTAGCATGCTGGACCAGGAGACAGCAGCGGGGAGAGATGGCTTCTGTATTTGGGTGTGTGTGCAAACGTGACTGGGAAGCAGGAGCCGGGCTTCCACTGAGGGCCTATTGTTGCTGGCCAGTGAGGTACAGTGAGAGCCAGAGCAGCATCTGGGTGTGCAATAGCTCTTGTGTCTAAGGATGAAGTAGTAGGTGACTTTGGTGGGTGCTGTTGGAGAGAATAAAGTTTTATTTATTGCATTTATGTGTGTATGTTCACTTGCGTGTCTCTGTGTGCCACAGACTACACCTGGAGGTCCAAGGACATCTTTTCTTTCCTTCTGCCATGTGAGTTCCAGGGACTGAACTCAGGTCCTCAGGGTTGGTGGTATGGGCCTTTACCTGCTGAGCCATCTCTCTCGAGGGCCCAGGATCTTAAGTCTTTCTCATTTAGTAAGTGTAAGATAAAGTCCTGGCAGAAGAAATGCCGGATCCAAAGTTCACTAAAGCATTTGATGTTTTTTGTTCCTTCAAACCCTTTGCATCTCCACTAGCGCCACCCCCACCACGTTTTAGCCGGCATCTCTTTCCAGCCTGAAAGGGCACAGCTTTACCAGCCAGGCACTGTACTTCCCCTGCCATCCTGGCTTGAAATCCTCACTGTGGCCTGCTTTTTTCTTTTAAAAAATAAATCAATGATGCTTGATCTGATAATACTAAAAAAATTAATCAAAAATATTAAGTTACTATAGTAAAATAGGAGGCATTTTACAGTGTGGAAAACTCACATAAGACTAAATGCAAGATGTAATGGCCACTCCATGTTTGTGTGTCTGTACTAACCACAAATGCCAAAGTCCCAGGCAGGCTAGGTAGGCAATGGCAGTTACTCAGACTGAGTAAGCTTGGTTGCCGTTGTAGAAGTGATTTATTTGTTTATTTTTTTAAATGAGAAAAAGAACGAAAACCAAACAGATATCCACTTACCAAACAAACAAATCTCTCGGTAAGGATTGGAACCAGTGTCCTACAGTTACACAGGAGTGGCATTCTGTTTAATAAAGCCATGCAAAGCTCCTTTGTATTGATATATTAGTACATAAAGTAGATTTAAGTTCTGCATTCTGGTAGTCGTAGGCGTAATTTTTTTTCCTCCTTGAATGTCCAGAGGGGCATTTGAAAATCCTTATGGGACAGAGCAACTTTTGTGGGACTGTCCTGTTCCCACTTACTAAATGGCCCCACCGCCTCAAGTTATGACAGACAGGAGTTTTACCCCCTCGAAAGCTTGGGGGGGTGGGGTGGGTTGATTTGGGTGGGATGGCAAAGCTCTCCTCCAAGAAATGCTTCTCTGGGATCTGCCTGTGGAGCTGATTCCTTACACTAGGAGGAGCCAAGCATTTTAAGGTATCCCGCTTCTGGCTCTGTTTGCACAGACATTGCCATCTCCCCAGTAGCCCATGGCTGCAGGACATAGCACAAGCTCTGTAGCCAGAAGGGCTGGTGCTCCGACCAGCAAGGGGCAGTCTCATTTGGCTGGAGTCTGTGCTACAGCTGAAAGCTGTGCCTTGAAGTGTCTGCTTCTCCGTGTAAATAGCAGGATCCAAACCCTCAGCGTTGCATTAACATAGTATAAGGTGCTGGGGCTGTTCAAAGCGCCCTGGTCTGAGGCCAGGTGACCTTCCTTTAACGAAGTCTCTCTGGATCACTTTCTTCACCGGATGTTATGATGATGAAAAGGGAGGGGACACTTGAGTGGCAGTTTCCCAAATTCTTACACCACTTTGAGACACTAGGTCAGTTTTGAGCTAGTAGGAAATACTTAGTATATCCATCTTAATTTTAAGTGTACCAAGTTCTGCCTAAGACTGTTTAATAGTTACTAATTCTCAAAATCCTCTCTCTGGGTTAAGACTCTCTAGATGCCCTAAAATAACCATGGAGGGCACCTGTGGCAGGTGGCCGTGGGTAATGACTTACTCACCCACTGTGGCCATGACCTTGGTACCCTCAGGTGGCTGCTTCTGACTAAGCCCTATCATTTTGCTGTATCTCAATTTCTCATCAGTTAAGGGCACAAGACTATCAGGGCACAACGTGTGCTTTTTCTTGATACACACCGTTGTTGATCCTCTGTCAGAGTGTACAATCATATATTTCTCATTATTGCTTTTGGAGAAAGGCCTTCCCAGTGTACAAATCCTAGGAGGGCAGGTTGTCTGGATGGCTCATCCCCAGCCCCCACAGCATGACCTACTGTGTCTGTCTTGTGCAAGATGCTTGGCCCTTACTGACTGGCTGGACAGATGCAGAAGAAAGGCTTGTTAGCATACAGACGCCACAGAGGGGACGATGAAACCTTATGAATCAGGGCTGGTATGTGCTCAGGTATTCATTCACTCAAGCAGGCATTTAGAAAACTACTGCATCCTGCAAAAGCAATTTTCTCGCAGCCCCAATCTATGAGTATCAAAGCCATACGGACTACATGCCCTGGGGTCAGGCTGTGCTTGGTTCGGTTGGGAAAAGCTGGCATGCTTTCATAGGCGGAAGGTGCGCTCAGAAGCGGAGAACTCATTATAACCAGTTAGTCATCCACAGAGACAGTGCCTGTGGGCGGGGCCGCTGGGGGCTCTTCTGGTAGGCCTGTTCCTGGTGCTGCTTCCCTAGGTAGGTGTACGGCTGGATTTAAGCCCACGGAAGCTGGGGTGGGCCTGTACTCCGAAAAAGGCCCGGGAAAGTGTCCCTAACAGCCAACTCAATAATACAAACATCCACCGCCAAGATAACTTTTCTGGGGAGACTGCTGTGCAGGAGAGCTGGCCGGATGGCACCCAGGGGAAGCCAGAGCCCACCCTTACTTATTTCTCTGCAAACCTGGGGTGCAGGGTGACGGGGGGGGGGGGAAGAGCCTACAAAGTCCCAGAGTCGGAAAAACATACAGACAACGACAACAACAAAAATCATGTACAGAAGGAGAAACTAGGCGGCAGAGCGCTAGGAGAGTAGAAGAGGTCTGGAGCGCTCCAAGCCGTGGTCACCGGAGTTGCGCTCCGCCAGGGGAGGATGACTCAGGTCTTTACCGCCAGCCCTCTCGAGGGCTCCGCAAAGTTCCTAGTCACACCCTAGAGCTTGTATGAGGATGGTGACAAGGCTTTTCCAAGAGTGGGGGCCTCGGCGAAAGGGTCGCCCTGGGGCTTCCCCTGTAGGTATCCAGAATGCGCCTAGCCCTTGCTCAGCGGCTCCCCTGGGGCTGGGGCTGGGGCGGGGAGCCCCGGTCGGAGCAGTCTGTTTTTCCCAGAAGGATAATGGGTGGTTTGCTTCCTCTCCTGCCTGCAGAGCGGTGCGGACCCCCGGCCTCAGTAGGCTCGAAGGCACCCTGGCCCGTGGTCCCGAGCCCCGAGGCGGCCGGCGATGCGGCCGCCGGATGCCCGAGCCCGGATTCCAGCGCCCGCGCCGCGACTGCAGCGCCACCCTCCGCGCTTTCCACTAGGCGCCGCGGCCGGGAAGCAGCGCTGGGCGGCCACGCCGCGGTGCAGTCCCCAGACCCCGACCCCCAGGTCCCATCCCCAGCCCGCTCCGCCACAGAACGCGCGGGTCCTCCGTCGTCGCCGCCTGCTGGCCTCCCCCCGGGGAACCTCGGGGGGTCTGGGGAGGGGGGCTCGCCACCTCCAGGCTCCGCAGCCTCCTACCCTAACTCCCCGGACCCGCTCCCGGGGCTCCCGACCGGAGCAAGCGCTGGCAAACTGTGGCGCGCGGGGGCTCCCGGCCTCGACCCTGGTCCCCATCACCCACTCCTCTCCGGTCGCCAGGGCCCGGGGACCGCCCGGGGTCACCGGAGAGTCGCGCCCGTAGCGGCGGACTGCGGAGTTGTAAAGAACTCGGCGGCCGCAGTGGGCCGGGCCGGGCAGGGCACGAACCGTGGCGGCCAAGGACACCGGAGTTTGCGAGTCTCAGCCCGCGCGGCGCCTCCCGCCCTCCCGCCGCGGCCCGCCGGACTCCCGGGGGCCGCCGAGGCGGGGCCGGGCAGCTGCCGCGGCGAGAGGCGCGTCTAGCTCCCTCCTCCCGCGCCCGCCTCCTCCCCGCGCTCCCGCCCGCCTCCTCTCCGCCCTCCCCCACCCCACCCCCTACCCGCTCCCTTT
>NW_026591918.1:7331366-7348413 GCF_907164565.1 Psammomys obesus | reverse complement strand
GGGGCCGCGCGCGGCGGAGCAGGCAGCCCGGCGCTCGCCCACCGCCCGCCCGGCGCAGCTCTCCGCGGCCGCCCCAGTCGCCGCCGCCGCCGCCGGCGAGTCGGAGGGAGCCCAGGATGGCCGGGCCGGGCTCGCCGCGCCGCGGGTCCCGGGGGGCCTCGGCGCTCCTAGCCGCCGCGCTTCTCTACGCCGCGCTGGGGGACGTGGTGCGCTCGGAGCAGCAGATCCCGCTCTCCGTGTAAGTGCCCGGCGCTGGGACTCCCGGGGAGGGGCCGCCGGCGCCCGGAAGACCCGGGGAGCTCAAGTTTGGGCACCTGCAGGTGCGGCTGGGCAGGACCCGCGGCGGGTGCGGGCCTCGCCTCTTGCACCTGTCTCCCTGCAGCGGCACCCGGTCAGGGAGCCTGGGGTGGGACCTTCTCGCTCTTTCCCTCGGTCCGGGGGAGTAGGACCCGGAGAGGTTCACCTCAAGTGACAGCGCCAAGTTTAGAGCCTGTTTACCTGCAACTTCCACGGGCCGTTCAATGGTCCTCTTTTCTGTTACCTTACCATCCCACTTTTCCGGGAAGCGGGGGATGGGTGGATTTCTTCGGAGTAGTATTTGTCAGGTGATGCCCGTTTTAGGTGTTTAAGTCACCGGGCAATTGTTTCTCTAAAAGCCCGTGGTCTTTTCGGAGAGCCGGGGAGACCTAGCATATTCTGAACTCCGGTGACCCCCCCGACCCCCTCCCGCGTTCCGCTCTGCTTCTGCAGTTTGGTGCTGGTAGTTTGTAAGAGAGAGCTTTTTCTATCTTTGTTTCCCTTTTTCTTTAATGTTCCCACAGTCCGGTGTGTGCGCGTGTGTGACGGTGACACTTGGTGTTACATTTCTTCCTCTGCCCTTACTCCCCATAGAGTGAAGCTGTGGGCCTCCGCTTTTGGTGGGGAGATAAAATCCATTGCTGCCAAGTACTCGGGTTCCCAGCTTCTGCAAAAGGTAAGGTTTCTGTGGTGACAGACAGCGATGATTTTTCTAGCACAGAAAATGGAGGCAGATTTAGTTTTTTTTTTTTTTTTTCCCAAACAAACGTGAGCCCAGAGCTGCATCAGTTATCAGAGTAGTCTCTGATCCCCGGTTCTTGGCATTGTGCTGTGCAGTGACTTCTCCCTACCAACCGGTTATTTTTAGATGACACTTGATTCTAAACACAAAGAAAGGCAGGGTACTCACTCTCGCTGTCCTAGCTGGGGCTTGGAAACAGTGTGTCTGCCTGGCTCTCCTCTCAGTTGTCTATAACGCTGTCTCAGGGCGAGAGCAGATGCTTCCTTGGCCAAAAGATGCTAACTTCATCCAAGGGGCCGAGTAGGTGCCTGTTTTCTGAGCCTCCACCTTGCATGGGAGCGGTGGAGTTCAGGGTATCAGAGAGATAGCAGCTGCAGTGTTTGTCATGTCTGCAGTTGTACAATCCCATTATTCCCCAATCATCTGGACCCAGGGCTGGGGCGCATTACATCATTACAGATAAGGGGAATGAATGTGGCTATCTTTCCACTCAGCTGCACTGCCGAGCAATAGGCTGGGAGAGTGGTCCACAAACTTGAGAAATTGGTCGGCGTCCATGTATTTCTGTAGAGGAATGAGAATGGAGACTTGATTATTAGGCGTTTATCAGGAACTGCATCAATTTTAATTCAAATAGGCAGCACTATGCTTAAAATTCCATCGTGAGATATACGGTCCCCTTTCTTCCCTCTCAGATAAAGAATGAGCTGGTGGGTGGGCGGCCGGTAGGGTTGGAGATCAGAGCGGGTGAAGAGAATTTCAACTCAGCAAATTAACCAAATTAATCCAGATATTCTCTTGACAATAGAAAATAAGATTGGCCTTTGGGGGACAATTCTCTGAGAATGGGTATAAACAGCTAAAATTGTTAAGTTAACTTTTAAGCATTTTGAAATGTGTTTTTTGGGCCAATGTGCCATATGTGTTGTGCATGCTGCCTGGTAACCAAGTCCATATTTTATTTATGGCATTCCGTTTCGGAGAGTAGCATTTCGGGGCGTTATATGAAACCGTTGTCACATGAAATTCAAGTATTATAACAAAGCATCATCCAATAATGGGATGGCAAGGTATATTGGCTGAAAAAAAAAAAAAAAAAAGCCAGGCACCAGGTTCCTTGAGGCCATAGAGAAGACTGTTCGTCTGTAGATTAAGAAGTTCAGTGAAAGGTAGTCTGTTGATAAAACTTGATGCCTTGGTCTGTCTTTATATAAGGGGGTCATTCGCATACCTGTGGCCCTCCGCATTTATTAGAATGGCCTTTTCTCCTGGTTGTCTTTTAATTTGGTCCAGCCTTGCCTGTACTCTGGCTTTTCGCCTGCTTGTCAGATGTTTTATGTGACAGGCTCCGGACTGTGACAGAGCCTGAGCATTTGGCCCATGCATTGAAAGAAGTGAACATATTGTATAACTTTAAAGAAATACTTTTCATCTGCGTGTTGTAGACGTATCCTCAGTTTTGGTCTCGGTTGTACGTACGTAGCTTCTAGTGCAGATTTTGGGGTGCATATGAAATACATTTTTCTTCTCTTGGAAGTTAGAATACACACATGCTGCCCGAACTCCGTCAGCCCTGTTATTGGTTATGGTACAGCAGCACATTGGAATTGGCAAGGGACTTTGCTTACCTTCCGATCAGCATAGCTCCTGATATTGAATTCACCAGCCTTGCTCTGCCCTTGTCCTGTCTGCAGCTTCACAATTGTGTAATTATTTCCAGCTGTTTAATGCTTTGTCGCCCTTCCCTGCTGCTGTCTGGCGTTTTGTAACTGATTCGAGGGGAAGGTGAAGTGGTGCTTTCCGTTAGGGTCCAGGGTGGGTGTCTGCTCTAATACTGGGATTTGCGATCTTTCACAACAGAGGTTATGGGATACCCAAGGCTTTGGGTTGCTTGGCAAGTACTTTCATAAATGATCTGAAGGGTGTATTAGATTTGGGGAACGTTTTGCAGAAATCTTTGAGCCATATTGATCTCCAAGATATTACTGTATTCTTTAAAATGCAGAACACTGGTTTCGAGCGCTCAGTATGAATGGGAAGAGATATGGCACACTTGGAGTGTGGGAGACAGAATATCACTTTGAAAAGCAAGGATACCATCACCCTTCTTATTTTCAAGTTGCTGGCCACTTGCATTAGGGATTATTTCTCTAAATCAAAACAGTTTGCATCTATCCATCTGTATCCTAACAACTGAGGTGCTTTGAAAATGGGTTAGAAAATTCAATTGGAAAATGCATTAACACTGTGTTAAGGGAACTCACAGGTGATAATGCTGGGTTGCGTAATAGGCTGTAATTTCACTTGTAAGGTGTGGATATTTAGATTTGATTCTCAGTTAAGGGAAAATATACTGTATGCTACAATATAATCTTATATACTTATGTCATTTTCAAACTGGCACCTCATGTTCTGAATCAAGGTAGCATGTTCATTTTTAGAATGGAAGTTTTTCTTTCTTTCTTTTTTGATCTAGGGCCCATAAACTTTCCAAAGTAATCACTGTGGATATAAATTAAATAAGATTTGGCCACCCACTTTGAGGTGTTTGGAGACTGGGAGATCTGCCATTTTGGCAGCCCTCTTGGTTAGGGCTTGCAGTGGCCTCTGAAGTAGGCATTCCCAGGGGTCAGTGTACTCTGCCACCTTACACTGGACCATTGTTTTCTTACTTGTTTCTGTGTTTGGTGGCACGGCTCTGCCTGCCTTAGCTCGGGATACTACAGTAGGTCCTAAGCAGCCTTGCCCTCTTAGTTTCTTCTTTTTGCTTCTGTTGAACATGGGACTAGCCATCTATTCATGTCATTTGCAGCGGGCATTTTTGATCTTCTGAGGCATGCTGAGCTAGATATATTTTTACAGTTGTGTGTTTTGTCTATAGAGTGGAAGGCAGGCGTGAGTCCTGAGCAGCTTGGGGGTTGTTTGAGGGCCAGTGCTGGGGTGCCCCTGTGTGCCTGTCAGCTGTCACCCTCAATGGTGGGTACTGCAGGGCTTTCCATTCTCTTCAGCGTTAAATTACCTTCCTGTTTGACACATTCGTGCCAGTATTCAGCTGCCCCATCTTGCTTCATTCCCCCCCCCCCAAAGAGCGTGCTTTGTTTGGGCTCTTTCAGGGGGGCATAGTTCTGTCACCTCTCCATTCTGAGATTCGCAGAGGAGTATTCTAATAGGTCTGAGGACCTGGCTGTTAACCACAAAGACACCTTTAACATTTGCAATAAAAGTCATTAAACCCGCATGATTTTCATCCCCTTCTCCTTAAGGGGATTTCCACCGAGGCTGAGTTTTTCATTCTGTTTAGACCTGCATTCAGGGCATGACTGTTTGTGGGTCCTAGTGCCGTTTTTCCAGGCTCGTGATGGCAAGCACAGGTAATACTTGCTTCTTCCATTAACATCAACAAAGAGGCCACAGTTACCTTGGACACCTCCTGCAGCACTCAGGCCGTTTGATTCTTGAAATGTTCAAGCAGGCTTTTGTGTTATCAACTATTTATTGAGACGGCCATAATACATAAACTTGATGTCTCTCCGCAGGACAGAGTCAGCAAAGTAAGAGGCCGATTCCTTTAGCCATTCTTATAATTATGACTTTTCATCAATGTGGAAATCAATGGACTTTTAAATAATTAACAGTGAACATTTGTGAATTACCAGTTGGGGGTCCGTGCTGTGCTGTCCTAAGGAAGCACAGTCCTATAGACCATGAAGGAGCCTCTGTTTTTTAGAATAAAGACAATTATCTGCTGTCCCCAAAGATAGCTGTTCTGTGATGCTGATGGCCCGTTCACAGCATCACTTCAGATTAGTAGACTATCTCCTTTTATATTATCTTTTGACAGTTCTGAAATGACAGTTCCAGTCTTTCTGGTTAATTACTGGTCTCATTAGCCCTGTCAGCAGGACAGACGTTTGATAGGTGTCTGTACTCTTACTGCCCACAGGGTCCCTAGATGAGCTTTTCTATGAACCTCTTCGGTTTACTGTTTTTCTTTTTCTCTGCTCCTTTTCCTAAGGTTTCTTCTCTGTCAGAAATACCCTGCTTTCTTTCTTTTACTAGGAGTTGCTGCAGCCAGTGTTACTCAAAGAGATTTGCATATGCTCATTAAAATCAAGGGGCCGAAAATGTGAACGAAATTCTCGTTGGAGGCGAACTTCAGGTTTCCATTCCGTTGCAGTCATGTGTCCGGTATCCACTAGTACAGTGATTTCTTTCTGGTATTAATTAATAAACAGGTGCAGTTATTATAACACCAGTTTGGCTTTGGGCAGACATACGAATATCAAATTGTCTACTAGTTACGGCAAGCACAGTCAGTGTTTCCAGTTTCTGATGAAGGTATCGCTGGGTGGTTCCAGCAAAACACAAGAACCGTGAAGCCACACATCCGTGTACTGATGGCCGTACTCCCACTTCGTTTCCTCAGTTTGAGGCCCATTTCCATGCGAGTGCGGACTGGACTGCAGACTTTGTTCTTGATGGATCTCCATTGCTGTATGGTGCTCCCACAAAAGGCAGCCAATAGACGGCAGAGTGTGCTGAGCTTGCGAAAATGAGTGCACATCTCCTGTGAGCAGGGTCCTTTGTCTCGGGGTTGTCATTAATCCATATTTGCCATCATTGAAGCCAACCAATGGGCCTTTTCTTTTTCTGCAGACACAGGGTCTGTCAGTGCCCCTACCTCCTGTACCAGCGGCACCAGAGGACACAGCCCTAGAGCCCTGTCTTTCAGGACCTTTGAGGCATAGAGTGTTAGGGCGTGCAAGTTGCTTAAGATGCTATAATTTGACTTAAAGGTTTCGTTGTATCTGAGACTATAGAAGAAATTAAATACATGCTATAAAGTGTCAGTCTATAAATTAGCATATGAGACTCTACTTTCTTTTAATAGCATTTTTAGATGAAGACTTAATGCCCCATGTTTCATCTCGAATGACTGCGGTGAACTCTTGAGTACTGTCCACAGAGAGAAGTTTCTGAAACCTGGCTCCAGCGACCCTACTAGAACCTTCTTCTGTCCTCCTCAGTCCATTAAACAGAATGTACCTTTTCCTTCAAGGGAAAATGGGCAGTGAGGAAGAACAGCTACAATCCTCAGGCTCCCTTGAGTGATTAGCCAACAGCAGACTGTGTATGAAGTAGAGTCACAGTGCCCTTTGCAAGGCGGTGGTCTGTGCTTGGACTCACCCTCCGTGCCTTGGGAGGCTGGCTGTGTTGCTGATGTGTTATGGGATGGTCTGCCTGCCACGCCAGCAGAAAAATTATTGTACAAATAAACTGAAAAAAAATATGTTTCTAAAACATGACAAGTTTTTGTTTGCTTTGAGCAGCACTTATAGGGTACTTGATGGGTCAGTTAAATGAGACACTACTCTTTATAGTTTGTATTAAATGTATATGTTAGATAGCTTCTCAGTTACCCCAAATCAGGATTATGAACACATGCAACCTAGAGACTAACTTGGTGTTTCAAGGCCATATTGAAAAGGAAATTATTATCTCTTGACAAGGAGTGGCTGGCCATGATTTTCCCTTTGCATAGTTCAGGGCATTTATCTTGGTACCTGTTATTGGAAGATGGTTAACCCTCTCGAGGTTAAAAAGGCTGATATGTAGGTAAAGGATCTAGACTGGCAAGTTGAGCAGAGCCATAAATGCTGTGGGTTCGTACCACAGACCACTGGGTATGCATTTCAGGGGAGCAACTGCCAGTCAATACAGGGGCTTGCATCTGTCGGTACCATGATAGTTACCAGCTTCACGCTCGTGTCTGCGTCTGTGCTACCAAGGCAGACGTCACTTACAGAGTGTGCCCAATGTAGCCTGCTGATGGAGAGGACATCACCCTCTTGGGTGGCTAGAGAGGTTCATCAAACAGAGCAAACCAGGATGCTGGTACAGAACCAAGTGGCTGCCATTCATCAGGCATGGATTTGGCTAGCAGATAGAATGGTGCAGGCGCTGGATTGCGAGGAACTGCTAAGAACAGGGGCAGCTGCGGAATCTTCAGGGCCTGTTGGTTGATCACAAAACACCGAAAGCAGAGTGTTAAACTAAGTCTGGGGTCTACTGGTGCTTGGCTAACCCCTCCATGGGACAAGATGTCTTCATTTCAGCTTGCTGCTTTCCCTCCTGGGTGTCTCACCTTTGGTCTCATCGGTTATGGCACTTTCTCTGCCCATCCTTGTTCCATTGGAGAGCTTGGAGCATTTGCCGAGATACTTGTCCCTTAGAGAGGTGCTGTTAAAGAAAAGGTCACTGGCCTGGTGGGGGGGGGTTGTCTGCTTATCTTCTCTGTCATTACCTGTATAGCCTCGGGGAAGTTGCTTAATCTAATAGCAGACCCATGGAGCATTCACTCTGTAGTGGGATACAGTGGCTCACACCTGTAATTCCAGCACTGGGGAGGCTGAGGCAGGACGATTGTTCATTTGAGGCCAGTCAGGCTTATACAGTGATGTCCTGTCTCAAAAACACCAGCAGTAGATCTGTCCTTAAGGGCAGGGAGTACTGCTCAACCCATTTCACAGATTAGCAGGTGAGGCCTGCAAAGGTTAAGCATCTTTTCCAAGTGGCTTCTGTGCGTATGTACACATCTGGCCACATGCTTTATGCGATCTTTTAAAATGCAAGTTGCTCTTTGGGGAAAAAAGGTTACTAATACCTACTTTCTCTAGCATAGAGTGCTTTAGAGATGAAATGAGGTAACATCTGGGAAATTACCTCAGAAATAATTAAAACCAGAATAATGGCTGAGAGGACAGTCTTGGAGTCATAAGAACTTAGATTTGTGTTTTTTGTCTCCATTTCCTATCTGGGTCACCTTGTGGTATAACATTTCAGAACCTGTACCTTTAAATGGGAAAGGAGGCCAATACAGTCCATGGAATGAAATATGCAAAGTGCTTAGCACAATGCCAGGCACAGCAAAAGCTTTTGGCAACAACTCCCTGTGGGCATTATGGCTGGTATTACGAAAACAAAGCTCTATAGGTCTTTGCTAAAAGCTCTGGGGCCTGGGTCCCTAAATACCTGTGGATTTGGGAGTGGTAGTACAAGGGTTGGTGAGGGCCCCGTGGGAAGGTGATCCACCTGGTAGCTGACAGGGAACCAACACCATAAGCAGGGGGATGTGTAGATCTTTTCTACAGTACAGTTCCGGTCAAGGCGAATGCGATGTATACAGAACGAGGCTAGCTCCCTTCTCCCTAGACAGGAGAAGGTGCCCACAAGAGCTTGTCAGTCAGGGTCTGCCTAACTGGGCAGGGGGTCAGGCTGAAGAAGTGGCTGCTTCTGCCCCATAAAGAGAGAGGAGCACACACGAATCTGTGCACCCAGCCTTTACCTCGCTACAGTATGCATGCGGCAGCCACAGTGGACACCTCTTAACTCTGGTGTCCTCTTGGACAGCATGCCAGACGCATCCTGCTGGGACAGTACTCTCTGCCGGCCTTTGAAGAGTCTCGACTTCTCCCAGGGCCTTCCTGCGGAATGGTACTGGACATGAACAGGCTGCGGAAAGGGGTATAGAGAGGTGGAGCAGTATTTGGGGATAGCCATCTGTCACCCCCACAGGAGGCAAGGGCACCTGGTGTTCTTGGCTCTTCCTGATGGACCTGTCCTCTCTAGAGCTTGCTTGGCAGCCCTGCTGCTGTGTTTTGGCCTTGAGCATCTACAGACCTGCTCTGTGTCCTTAAAGAGGTGGCACGAGTACAGCTTGTACTACCCACCCCAGTCACCAGGGCCTTGAAGTCTTGAAGATGGCGTTTGCTGTAGTAACCGAGTACATTTAAACCCCTTCTGCACAAAGCTACTGTGAGCCGTGGTGGAAGTCAGCAATGAAAGAAAATCTCCTTTATTTGGGCCAATTGGCAGAAAGTGCTCAAGAGCCATTTGTTTTCATGAATGTCACAGAATTGTAGAGTCTGACTGGCCCCTGGACTTCTGAAAAATCTACCAAGGTCATAATCAGTCCAGGTATACAGGAATATGCCCATTGGGAAAGAAAATGGGCTCTTTTTGTTTTCTTTGACTGTTTGATTTGAGCTGAGCACTTCCTGCTAGAGTAGCTGGTGCCCATTTGGGTCCCTCCACACAGAGGCAACTGGCATTGTCTGCCTCACAGATGGGGCCTGAGGTTTCAGGAGGTGAAACAGCTTGGAAACAGGGTGTTTTGATCCTCAGGTCTCTGCCTCTCTTCGCATTAGGTTTGCCTATGTCACCTGACTCACCTGAATGTAGCTGCAGTCAAGTCTGTGGGGTCTCAGGTAGCGCTTGTGGGACAAGAATGCCTTCCCTGCTTATGCTCCCTCAGTCTCAGTCTTCAGCAGAGTGCCAAATCGCAGTCCTGGCAGTTTATTGGTGGCCGGGCCCCCATGATGAGGTCAAGCTGCCTTACCTTGCAGTGTGGATTTGTGTCTCACAAGGTTTGAGCAGTGGCTGAGGGACAGCGACAGAGCTGACTGATCAGATGGTGGTCAGCAGGGGCAATATGCTTCTAGGTTGCTCCAGCTGACAGGAGAAACAGTGACCTTGTGAAAGTGCTGACTAAGTGTGAGTCTCAGCTGTGACTTGAAGACTTAACTCTTCTTCAAAACCCAGGAGGGTCTTCCCTTCATGTTTTCACTGAAAACTCCCAACAGCCATTCATCTCTGCTCAACTTCCTACGTTTTTCCAGTGTGTGTGACTTATTTTCCTAAAACTTTGGGGTCCTGTTTACAAAAAGGAATGAAGGGAATCAGTGGCTCATGGAATTTCCAAATCTAGATCCAAATCTGGGCCCACACATGCTTTTAACATGATTTTGAATTTCCTTTTTTCCCCTCCCCATCTTCCCCTCCTTTTCTCCCTTCCTACTCTTCCTTTTCAAAATATCTTATGGTTTTTTGAGACATGGTCTCATAACAGCCCAGACTAGCCTGGAGTCTCTCTTTCCCTAGCATCCCGAGTGCTGGAATTATGGGCATGCCACTACACAGGCTAGTTCTTAATTCTCTGACAGCTATAATCCTTGGCTCTCAGGAGGGGACCTGTGTCTGGTTCTAGATTTCTCACAGTGAGCCTGCGACAATTGAGGAGGTTTTTGGATTGTTTGGTTTTACACTTGTTTTGGGGGCGAATTGTTCCGTATTAGTCACTAACCTGCTCAGCCCAGGTCTTGATTTGTGTATCCTAAAACAGCACAGTTAGGGTGGATGATGCAGCTCAGGGCTGAGAGTGCTGGCGCAGACTGGACGGAGTTGAGCTCCTAGCGGCCATGTCATGCCTCTTACAGCAGCTCCAGCTCTAGGAGCTGGAACTCACACACGTATGCTCAGATTCACCGCGACATCAGGCTCTGAGCATGATAGGGTCGTGTGTAAAGATGAACTCGTGGCCCAGGAAAGCCCTAGTTTTCTGGCTACTCTAGCACAGTTACTCTCCCGCTTCGTTATCACTGAAGAACAGGAGACGAACTTGAAATTATTGTCCCTTTGACTCCGTGGTGATAACGCTGAGGCCATATGTGTCGTGCACATCAATGGACAGAGGCATGGTGGCAAAAGAAGCACATTTTACACATGTTCAGGAAAGTGCTTTTTTTTTCCTTGTTCGGACTCTCCCCGTGTTGTCCCTTGCGTGGAAAAGGTGGGCAACCGTGGGGTTAAAGTCTGTTCTTGTGATATTCTCAAAGCAAGGTTCAAGTTAAAACTATCGGGCAAGTGTTTTGTTCTTTGTGCCTGTACCATCCACGGCGCCTTTCCCACTGTATTTTGTGGAAGCGGAGGTGGGGAAACACGTAAAGAGCAAGAGATGTGGGAGGTTGCCAATCTATCGGGTGTAGGTAGCGTTCAGCCCGACTCACAACGTGCAGCTCGGCACTCAGCCTACTCTGAGTTCCTGTTGTTAGTGGATTGTCCGTCAGAGCAGTGTGAATGTGCCATATTCGAACAGCTCGATGGGCAGAGACTTTTTCTCTCTCCAGAAATAAGTGCAACTCATTTGGGTTCTGGGATGGAGAGGCTGAAGTTTGAATGTTCTTTCTTAGCTTTGGCCTGGGCCTCAGTGGAGACACTGTCGCACTGTTGTCATTTGGCTTTATACAGAATTTGCATACTGATTTGCATATGTATTTGCATGCCGATTCAGATGACTTAGTTCAAGAGATTCACTAAAAGGCAACAAATCTGGGACTTTTGTGTTTGTATGTAGGTGTGTTTAATAGTCATGTGCTGTTTTCCTTTTTAAAGGAATATTGGTAACTAATTAACACCCCTCCCCCCTCAGTTTTGCTCCCAAATTTAAATATTGCAGAATATCAAGCTTTCTGGTCACTATGAAAGAAGATGTAATCCTCTCCATAGAGTGTTCACAGATACTTATCGTTTGAAAATGACGAAGAATAAATATTACCCAGAACAGGAGTTCCAGAATTATGGAGCCATAGCTGGATTTTCTACTTGAGTAATAAGCTTTGCATTTTTTCCTCTCTTTCTGAAAATAAATACCTTACAACTGATAGGAAATATAGAGAGATTTAGAAATCAGAGGATTGACTTAAAAATCTGCTTTTAAGAGAAGTAGTTGGTCTTGGGAACAGAAATCTGTGTAAAGCTGTGTAAAGTCTGCGTCAGCCATTCAGGTTGGGGTCTAGATGATACTGTTTAGGAGTCTCAGGGCCTCTAGGTCAGTTGCTCAACCTCACTATCTAGGAAATATACTTAGAGGTACCTGTTTCTAGGGTGGAGCTGAGAGGTCCAAGTGAAAAGACCCAAGAGGATGCTTGGAAATAAGTGTTTCTGAGGAAGTGTTCACCAAGGCAGACCATTATAATGCTGTTTCCATCATTATCGCTATTCCTGAGCCATAGTTTCCACCCAGCAGGAAGCTCTGGCTGCCTAAAGGCCAGTGGATGGCGAGGTGTCAGAGGAGGTGTCGGCCACTTTGTTTGCAGGCACGCATCAAGCTGCTTGTCGCTGAACTATACCAGGAATTCTTAGGAGGCATCGACAAAGATGAGATTGCCAGCTTTTTTTGTAGTTTGGGCCTTGTGTTTTATCTATTTGAACATAAGGTCATCTGTGTTGAAGATGCAGAAACAGAAAATGTAGATGTGCTCTGGGCCTTTGGTATAGAGGTTTCAACTCCAGTTCCTAGAGTGGGGTAGGGTCAGAGGGAGGCTTTTTCGAATTTCCTAGTACCAGCCATTGATTCCTTGCTTTGGTCTTTGTGGATACTTGACGTTAAAGATTGCAGGTTGCAGCTTCTTTCCAGCTGTATTTGTTGTCTCGTTTCTTGGATGTTTCGTTGCTCGCTTGTATAACAAGGAATTTAAAGGAGACTGGAAGGGAAGGAGAGGAAGGTCCACAGATCTCTACCTTTTCGTAGTTCTTTTTGTTATAATAGAAAGATGTCACTTGTCTTTGATTTTCCCCTGAGGATCTGCCCTCCCCTTCAGGAGGTTTGATGTCTGAGAATCTGACTGGATTAGGTTGACTTTGCTCTTGTGCTTTATCTATAGGGTTATTGGATGTTAGAATAGCCAGCTGGGGCTCGGAGGTTCTGTGACCAGACAGATCTGGCGTTGAGATCCAGCCTGACCTTTCTTGGCTTTGCACTGAGGACATAGGCTCCTTTTCTATAAAATGAAGCCATGGTAGGCTTAAGTAAGTACAAAGTCACACAATAGTGCTCATACGGAGCCTGGTGCCTGGAAAGTGTCTTGTCTATTTTTGTTTCTTGGTTAATGGGTTAGTAACATTCTGGTCCTATTATTTGTCTCTCTCTCCTGGATGTGTGCTGTGCTGGTGCCTGCTTTTTTGTAGTTGTGCACAATCAATAGCCACATTGAAGGCCATGGCCTTTTGACCCTCATGGTCAATTTCATTGTGTGGGGGTGAGTCTGGCAAACTCTTCCATGCCCCTGGCAGGTCTGGGGATGTGTGATATGTGGAGGCCCCCTTATCTCCTGTGAGGTGGGTGGGGTACAATGAGCAGGAGTTTGATTCCCCCCCCAGGACAAGCTTATTCGTTGTGACCTGGAGGGGTCCTCTTTTGGCACCTGGCATAGACCTACTTTTGGAACAGGACTCAGCGTTTTTCCTGTGGCATGCATCAGTGTTCAGATAAACAAAGGAATGCATAGCTTGCCCAGCCTCTTCCTTGTCCTTGCAGGCTAGTGAGGCACAGAATGCTGCTTAGCACAGGCGAAGGATGAAGGGCTTCTGCCTCTTTCTCCACTTACTGTTCACTGCCTGGTTTCTGAGCTCCGGTGTTAGGCTTTTGGATGCTGGGAAACCTGGGGGGCTTGATCTGGAGGAGATCTATCTCTGAAGCCCTGTGGGCAGGTCCTTCACCCATAGCCCTCTGAGTGCCAGCAGGCTGTGATGGCTAGATGACCCCCTCCTTGCCTCTGGGGAGCATCTCTGCCCTTCTGCATCAGTACCCCTAGTGCAGGGAGTATCTTTTGGAAGCACACAGCAGCCTGGCTGAGGGTCCTAGTGCCTCTGCAGCGCGGGGCCTGGCAGCTGCAGCAGGAGCACCGCAGTGCCGGGCGGGTGCACGAGGAGAACCAAGCGAGACTGATGGGTCCGCAGCCACTGCCACCATCAACCTGGGGGAGGCGACTCGGCAAAGGCAATTAGGAAGCTGCTGCAGCTAATTCCATAAAGTGCTCAGATGCCACATTCCCAATAACATTAGGGAGAAATGTGAATTTGAATTCCTTTCCTCTTCACCTTCCCAGGGCGGCAAACTTCACCTGTTTTTCTTTTTATCCTGGAGGCTTTTCCAGCTTGAACTTGCGTGCAGGGCATGGCCTAGACTTCTTAGGAAGGGTCTCCCTTTAATCTCTGTGTTGTCTGTTGTTCACATCAGTGCCACTAGATTTCTAAGTGGTGTGTTGCGTGTTGTCTGGAGGCACAGCTCTGCTGCTTCCTATAGCCGCAGACTGTACAGAGCCCTGCTTCCGGTTGACCTAGCCTGCACCAGGCTAGCAAGGGCCGGTTCTAGCACCTTTATGCAGGGAGAGAAAAGCTTGGGAGGAAGAGCCCAGGACCTACCCTGGGATGTCTCTGTTGGCATGTGCGTTCTGCAGGTTCACCTGTCTGTTCTTCCAGCCCATCTGAGAACCCTCACTAAGTGCAGACTCTGAATGAGTACAGGCATTTCTCTGGGGTGTGGGAATCAGGTGATATGGATTCAGTGGGAGGCAGGTTTTTCAAAAAGCTGTTTCTTCCCAGCCTTTCCTTCCCTCAATATCAGACCTAACAAGGTATGTGTGCAGAGGCTTGTGGTGGAGGTCTCTATCCAGCTCCTCTCAGATATGGGACTTCTCTATGGAGACTGCATTTCTCTGCAGTAGAGTACTCATGGGGCCCTGCAGTGATTAGGATCAGCTGTCAACATCCTACCTCCTGGCTGAGCTTTGCCTGTTCACTGAGATGGAACTTGGGAGTGGTGATATGTGTTGGGAGGTCACGCTTCTAGCCATGAATGTGTAGGAACAGGGACAGACCCTGAGCCTCATGGGAGGTCAGGGATGGTCAAACAGGAAGCTGAGTCCTGACCCCTAAGCCTGAGTTCTTGCCAGATATCAGGGCACTGAGGCTACAAAGGGAAGGAAGGTTTCCATGCCTCATGGGTAGGCTTCTTGGGTGACATGGAGAGGCAGTCCTGCGCCCTGCTGGGACCTTCCAAATACCTTGGCAGGCCTTACTGGAAACCAACTTCATTTGCTTTTGCAAAAGGAGATATTTGTGACCAGTGCTCAGTTAAATCATGTTTAAGCCAGAATTTCACCCCAAAGAGTCAGTTTCCTAGTGAATCTCTAGCAATCAAAGTAATTTGTCTCACTGGGTCATCAGGAAAATTTTCCATGATAAGCGAAATTGGGAGGAGACAGCACATTTTTTCAAATGTTTATTCAACATTCATAACCCATCCTGAAACCCAAGGCTTCCACCTTCTCCTTGCTTTCAATACAAGTCCAGATTGGACAGACGACCATGATATGGGCAGTTCTATTGCTGTCTTCTGAGGCTCACATGCATACATTTGCTTTTGGTGAAATGCTGGAAATGTCTTCTTCCTTCCTGTTTCAACAAACATCCACTGAATATTCCACGAGACATGCCGGGCTGGGATAGGGCGCCAGGATCCCTCAGCTGCTGTGGACACCCCTCATGTCCTCATCCTGAATGTCTAGGTGGCAATGCACTGTTCACAGTCTCCAAATGCATTTGGCTGGGTCACACCTCTGTGTCTCTGACTGTGCCATAACCCACCCCACTGCTCCCAGTGTCTGGCTGCTCAGCCCCACTTGGCAGGATCTGGCGTTAGTATGCAGGGTGTCACATGGGGGATCTTGTTAGAATGTATTGTTTCAAGGTCTTACACTAAGAGATTCTGATCCAGTGAACATGGACAGAGCCCAGGAATCTGGGTAAAGCACTGTCTCAGGAAGTTAGTAGTCCTTGGACCACGCTCTGAGAAGGCTGTGTATGTTTGTTTCTGGGAAGGCTCTGGCTTCCCCTAAAGAAAACTCCTCTCCTTCCTTTCTGGTCCATGCACCTTGGTTTGCTGACATCTCTCTGTGTGTAGAGTCTGTGCTGGGCTGGAGGCTATGGCTGCTCTGTTACAGAACAGGGAGGAACTCCCAGCTGGCATGGGGTCTGTCCTTCCTCCGAATGGCTAGCACAAATGGAGGCTTTCTCTGCAGTGGAAATGTAGACTTTGAAGCAAGCCAGACATTTCATCCCATAAGTCTGAAGGCAGCCAGGTGCACAGCTGATTGTTGAAGCAGTTTATTTAGAAATCACTGAGTGCAGTTGAAGTAGCCACTCTCCAATTTGAGAGATGGAGAGAAATTTGTTGACCTATCACCAATGGCATTTCTTCTTCACAAATAGGTTACAGGGACCTGTGGTTTCCAGGCCTTTAGCAGAAAATTGTTTGGTGAGCATCAGTAGGAAAGGTGCCATCTGCTTCCAATAAAAGGTCTCTCCTTATCCTTGTTCAAGCATTGCTCCCCCAGGGGCCTGATGGGTACAAAACTGCATGTTTCCCTGCGGCAGTGTCTTTCAAACTTTCAAAACAAACCATGGGCACACTACGGAATGCTCCTCACATTACATTGCTCCTCACACAGCCTCAGAAGTGAACCTCATATTCCTAATCACTTATTCTTATTCTCTGGAATGCAGTTTGCTATTAATTACCATCAGTCATCAATCAATCAGTCATCATCACCATCATCACTGAGACAGGATCTTTCTATATACCCCAGACTTAGTTTGAACTGTTGATCCACACCCTTCTGGGCGCTATGACTGTCACATTCCACAACCAATTCCTGACTGCAGTCTTGTGGTGTGTTTTATGTTCTGTTCTGCTTTACTCGCCTTGATTCTATTCTGATGTTACTGCCTTGTACCCTTATTCTGTTCTGATCATCTTGAAATGTTTGTTATGCCCAATACATTGATTTCATGATCCAATGTATACAAAACAGTGCGCTAGGTGTTAACTGTAAGTGCTAGTCCAGCTTGATTCCAGGACTAAAGCTGTGCTTTGTTCAATGACAACAATAGACAGTTACAATGTTAACAGTCATTTTACCATCCTGATAGTTCCACAAGGTAAGTACTATTATAATTTTCTATGAGAACTTAAGCTCAGGATGATCATTTCACTTACACAGAATGGTAAAGCTAGTAAGCTATAGCACAGAATCTTGAATGTAGGGCTGTATGAATGATGAGGCCTCTGCAAAGAGTCCCTGACCTATACCCATGGCTCAACTCGTAATTTTTCAGCCTGATGATGGTGTTATGCATTCAGTAGAAGCTGCAGTAAAACTTTAATTCTCTTCTTGTCCTGGGCTAGGGATATGCAGTATAATACTCTCAATGCTCTTGGGAGAGTCATGTGATCTTGAGGGCATACAGTTGGCACTCTTCAGTGGCATAGCTGCTTCTTCTTTTCTTCTTCTTCTTCTTCTTCTTCTTCTTCTTCTTCTTCTTCTTCTT
>NW_026591918.1:7304525-7331356 GCF_907164565.1 Psammomys obesus | reverse complement strand
TTCTTCTTCTTCTTCTTCTTCTTCTTCTTCTTCTTCTTCTTCTTCTTCTTCTTCTTCTTCCTCCTCCTCCTCCTCCTCCTCCTCCTCCTCCTCCTCCTCCTCCTCTTCCTCCTCCTCCTCTTCTTCTTGTTCCTTGAGAAAGGGTTTCTCTGTGTAGCCTTGGCTGTTCTGGACTCACTTTGTAGACCAGGCTGGCCTTGAACTCACAGCAATCCACCTGCCTCTGCCTCCCTGAGTACAGGGGTTACATGCATGTACCATCACGCCCAGCTGGCATAGCTTCTTAAACCATAGGTTTCAACCTCATGTGGGGGTAGTGTAACTGAATGTTGGGGCTGGGAAAAAATTTAGTAACAGTAAAAGGTTTGTAACCAAAAGTAAAATCAAAACCAAACAGTTACTAATTATGAGTTGTTCCTGGCAATCTCCTGTGCTGTCTCTGTGGCTTCGTTTCATTCTTGGTTCCCAACACAGAATGTGCACTCAGCACTGCGCGTGGTACCACACCATGCGGTACCAAATAATGCTGTGTAGTAGCACAGCACACAGTACCACTGAATGCTTTGTGAAGCGCCCTGGCTCTGATCGGGATCATCCTGGGTCACAAACCGCAGTGTTTTTACTGTACATACAAAGCTTTCTGCTCCTAGAGAAAGGTAATGGTTTAATTAGGGGAAACAAGACCTTTAATGCTTTCTGACTGAGGTCCACCAGTATGTAAGTATCAACATATTATTTCTATTTCTTTGAATTATATTGTGTTAGAGTGGTTGATTTTTAAAGTAGTTGTTTGAGTTGTGGATGAGTTTTCTAAAACAAACAAACAAACAAACAAACAAACAAACAAACAGGATAATTCTTTTGTTTTGGGATTAGGGCGAAATTTCCAAAATGACCCTAAACATACTTCTCTTATTTTTAGACCATGTATTTGTGTGATATGGAGTTCTCAGTATTCATGATTATAAAATGAAAAGAGTACTCAACTCTGGAAAGTGAACACGATTCTGTGTCCTGTAGTATCAGATACTCAACCACGATTTAATGTCTAATATGAAAACAAATAAGCATGTCTTGAACAGTAACTGACAGGCAAACCAAACAATTGTTTCAAAAATGAGTTTCCTAATGGTTTGTTCCCGGTGACTGTTTGATTTGTATACCTGGTTTTTACCCCTGGGGTACCCTGCCCCAGAGTGGGCTGTGTTACTGAGCTGTACCACGGTGCAGCGTGTGTGTTATTCATCTTACAGCAGATGTCTTGGGTACCATGCCATCGTATGTGGAGAAGCACCTGTATTCATAACTGTGTTTGTGTCTGCTTTCCCTTACTGCTGTTGGTCACCTCAGATGGCTCCTCAGGGCCTCTGCAGTGTGGTAAGCCCAGTGGGGGGCAATATGGAGAACGTCTGACTGGCATATGGGGAAGAGATCCTGGAAGACAGGAAGAAGCAGGGAGAGTGGACTTTTGGAGAT
Source organism: Psammomys obesus (assembly GCF_907164565.1). NCBI lineage: Eukaryota > Metazoa > Chordata > Mammalia > Rodentia > Muridae > Psammomys > Psammomys obesus. Next base: position 7,329,880 of record NW_026591918.1, on the reverse strand, counting down.
GGGAAGAAGGGCCTGGGCGGTGGTCTTAGGAATGTACGGAATGTTGCTTTCTTACAGAATCTACACATTGATTTGGCACCTGTGTTGTCCTGACACCTGAGAATTTTACTCTATTGATCGAGCAACTATTTGTTTGTGCATCTTCAGTATCGTCCATCTTTCTGAGGTCAGGAACTTGTTTTTCTTTATGTGCCAGGATGAGGCCTGAGGTAGCGCCTAACAACAGGTAACCTATGTGTGGAAAGGAGCCTTTCAGTTAGCTTTCTAGGGAGCTCCTGAATTGTAATGCTGCATGTAAGAAAACCAGGCCGAGATCCTGCAGTTAGGGGCAGAAGACCCTCTTGGATGGATGGCTCCACTGTTGATGCAAATGTAATTATTTTGTTCACATTTGTTTTGCTGTTTAAAAGATTAGCTTTATCATGTAACCCTTCCTGAGACTATCTCTTCCTGATGCTCAGGTACAGGTTTCTCCTCCTTTTAGTTGTTTTAGCATAATGTCTCTCTTTAGTTGCTTTGGCATGATGAAATCTCCATACAGGAGAGGGCAGATCTCTGGCCTACAGTTTGAATTTGATGCTTTCCCTTGGGTTTGCACATGCTAGAGCTTGAAGGTCCTTCAGTGCCGTAGAGCTCTGGGATCCCAAGGCCAGGAGGTCAGACCTCATTTTCCAGTCTGCTCTTCAGGAGGTCAGGGGCCCTTCTTCGTCTGATTTGGTCCGAGCACTCTGCCTTCCTAGCAGTGTCTTTTGCCTCTCTACTGCCCACACCTGGGATCTGCAGGACAGGGAGATGTGCTGTTGCTCCAGGCTCTATCTAGCTTTGTAGTCTGGCAGCAGACTCAGCAGGGAGGACTTAGCTGAATGGCTAAGAGGGGATTAAAACAGCTTCAGTATGATGGGAGGCAGAATGGATACTCAATTTTAGTAAAAATTTTCATATGACTGCTAGCATTCTCCCCCAGGATTCCTTGTACCATAGCCTCGTTCTTAGTGTGGTAAATGAGAATGGAGTCATCTCTGAATGTAAAAGGCAAGAATAAAGGGACTAAATTATTTGACACATGATGACGTTCTGTGATATTTTAGACAGTGAGTAAATTGGTATTTATATTCATTTCACCCGATCCACCCTTCCTTGAATGTTGACTTAATAACACGCTTGACTAAATGACGTTAATTGCTTTAAACTGCCAAATTAAAAAAAAAAAAAAAAAACTAGTCTAGATTCAACAAGTATGCTGTATTCACAGCCCAGGCTGAATGTGGGAAAGGAGAATAGTACTCCGAGTGGTTCAGAAGAGAGGACATAGACATCTCAGAAGCATTGTCCCTGTGAGTCCTGCTCCAACACTGGAGCAAAAGAATGGCGCTTCATGAGACTAGAAGCTAGTCATAGGTTCAAATCCTGCCTCTTCCTGTGGGCAGGATGTGGTCTCGCACAGATTCTTAGCTCTCTGTTTTCCTCATGTTCAAATGACCTCTATGTTACTGAACTGTTGTGAATATAAATTTGATCATGAGGATAAGATTTAGCTCAACGTCTGGAGGTTCTTAGGAATTCAACAAATAGAGAGAGCAACCATTATTTCGATTTTTGCTCTCTCTGAGTCAGTCATATACTCACTCTCCATGCTCAGCAGCATTGTTTTATCCCAGGATCACCTCAAGAATGTTTGTTCTCCAGAACAGGATCTTTGTCTGGCTTAGTTTTTGCTCTATTGGTTTTAACTTTGATGGCATTCACTGTACATAAATATTTGTAGAGAGCGAATGACCTTTATAGGCCGAAATCAATCGGATCATAAGGGAAAAGACAGGTCCAGACCAGGTTTACCCTGTCCTCAACTGTGATAGCTGGCTAGTTGGGGGTTCATTAGCTGAACCTCTAAGAGAAGTGTCCTCTGTTTGCTGTGCTCCCCAGATGAACTCTGTGTGTGTGTGTGTGTGTGTGTGTGTGTGTGTCTGTGTGTACATGCTTATGTGAATGTGTGTACTCATGCATGTGCACTGAGGTGTTATAGCAGGTGAGACTTCAGAGTTGTTTAGAAACTATTTTGATCAGTTCTTTTCCTCGGGTGAAAAGCCATGCTGGTAGCCCCTATTTTTTTTGGGGGGGGAAAGTTTGCTAACTTGCTGGTATGACTCCAGAAAGATGAAGTAATCCATAGCTATCTAAGCTCCATGGGAGGTGGTTTTGGTTTTGTTTTTGTTTTCTGTGACTTGGGAAGGAAAGCCTTTTCCACATGTGTTCTCTCTGTATGCAGTGGTGAGTTAAACCACCTCAGCCAGCGCTGTGAAACCATCACATCCTTGTTGCAGTGGGTTGTGGGTTGTAGAGCTGCACTGTTTGTCCTCCTTCTCAGACCCTGTTGGCTTGGCTGCAGGAGGAGCCGGGGTAAGGCTAGAGTATGGAGAGAAGCTCCTGTTCTGGTCCCTGTAGCGGCCTGCTCATCTCTCAGTCTTCTCAGCCCAATTCTTGAGTTCAGTATCCGAGTTCCTTCTGTGCTAGGGGCCTCCGTTGCCTTCAGAGCATCGTTCAGGTCATCCCAGTTGATCGTGGCATCCAGCTAATTGTTTGGTGATGCTTGGGTTCTTCCCTGATCTCCACAGGCCCCTTGAGGCCCCTTTGCTTTCTTCTTCCTTGTGGCTCCCTAGCACAAAATTCTATGATGATGGCAATGGTGACGTGTTTCTGACAACAACAGAATGCCATTTGTTGGGCATTTGCCAAGAGCCAGATAGCATTTAAAATACCTAGTCTATAGTCACAACAGCCCCATGATCAAGCCATTCCTCCTTACACATGAGGATAACCAACGAGGCACTGAGAGCCAGGTCCTAGAGCCACACACATCTGGGCTCAAGCACTGGCCTGGCTTTTCACAGGCTTTGTGGACTTAATCAAAGTATAAAACTTTATTGTGGTTTATTTTGCTGAAGAGAAAAAATAAAATCCACTCATTGGCGCTGTTATTAGGATAAAATGAAGTCATATATGTCATGTTTAGGGTAGAATTAAACAGTAAAGGCTCAGTAATGGTAAGTGCTATTTAATTATTTTCACTATTATTCTAGCCTTTAGACAGTGGGACTATAGGGATTCGGGTGATTTTTGAAAAACACTACTATTCATTCAAATTATGCTTTAAAATTTTCTACAGATGGGTTGCATTTGTTTTAGCTACTTTTTTTTTTTTAAATTCGGTTTAGAAAAAGATCTTAGGGCATATTTCTTCGTTGTTATTATCAGCTTATAAGATCCTTATAGCCAAAGATTTTTAGATTGGCTTGTACTGTTTTTCTGAGGCTGGCTTTAAAAAGATAAACTATGATGTAATAGTTTGCTAGGAGAGAGCAAGCTGCCTCCTTCAGCTCCCCAACGCCCTCATTTTAGCAGTCAAATAAATTAAGGGTAACAGTAATAACAGGAATTAACAACAGCTAATTAAAATAAGGTAATTATGCCATGATGCCTAGACTCTAGAGTAAATGCAGATCTTCACAGATGTGAGCTTGAGCTGCACATAGTGTCTGGGGCTGGGCTGTTGCTTTAGTTTTTGGAACCTAGTGCCTATCAAGCCACAAGCTGCTTGATGATGACTTGAGAACAGGGGGGAAGGGGGTGTGGATACGGTAAAGGATTGTCTGTTTCCTTTAAGGGACTATCCTCTGGCCATTTAATACCACCACAGTTACAGAAAGGAAGTGGCATGACTCCAGGTGCTTTCTCAGTGCAGGGCCTGGCTTTGTGTGGTATGTCCCCATTTCCCTGGGGGACCAAGGCTTGGGGCTTGGGAGTCAAAATGAGACCTTTGTAAATAGGAGCTGCCTTTTCCCACCTTCTTGATCCTTGGTGAGGGATGAGCTGTTCTTCCTAGCCATCCCACAGCCCTGCAATCTTGGCGCCTGCTCTTGCTTCACCAGGGGCATTAAACCCATCCAGCACCTCTACTGCTGTGACTTCTTTAACAGTACTGGTCCCAAATATAACTGAATTACAAATGTGTTGGTTTACTCTTTATTGGTTTGTGTGCTTTGGTAACTGTAGGTGACCTTGGCCTCTAGTACTTGTTCATGAGGCCTGGGGTAGAGCCCAGCCTGGCACATCCAGAGATGATGGATGAATCTAAACCTCCCTGGGAAGATTCCTCCACCTTTCCTGCTGTCATGAGAACGTAGGTGAGTAGTTAGTTCTCCATCCACACAGGGCGAGTGGCAGTCCCCCCTCCCTCATCCTGTCCTTCTTACCCTCCCCCCACCCCTCCGTCTTTGAGAAGGTCAAGGCAGCTGGAGCATGTGGTCTTCAGTACACACTCCCATCCTGTGTTCTGACTCAGGGATGTAAGGAATCAGAATCCCTTTCATGAGTGACCACCAAGAGCCACAGTGGCCTTCATGCATCCAGGTAGCCCATGACAATGAGTGTGGGATGTGGGAGTCTGTCTTTGCAACAGAATCTGCATCTTATTTTAGGGCACGAGATGCTGTTTGCCTCTGCCTTGAAGAAAGTTGATGTGATGATGAAGTCGCAAGAGGACTCTTTGTAAGCTCTCTGTGGAGACCAAGCCCTTTAGACTCTGCAGGTCCACTGTCTCCTAAGGTCTCGTGTGACCATTGCTCTATGAAGGCAGCTCTCAGAAACCAGGATATGCCCAGTGTCCCTGCCTTCCCTGAAAGCTGAGTGGAGCAGGGGCCTATCATTCCCAGCACTTGGATGGACTTCATATTCTACTCTGGGTCAAGCAGAGGGAAATTCAGAGAGCAGGTGACCAACTATGCAGGAGCCTAACGGGACCCACTCTTAAGTCTGACCTCTTAGTACCCTTAGGTGACTCATGCCCAAGCCTGGTAGACTCAGTTTGGCCTTGCTAGGGATGCAACTAATCTGTTATATAAATCTCTTCTAAATGAGGGAAACATTCCTTGGAAGAAGCACATTTAGTCTGGCAAGAAGACTTTTCCTTTCTCCTGCTGAGGAGAAATTAAAGATCCCATTGTCTGTTTGCCTTTCGAATGCTCCTAAAGGCTGAACTTTTAAGTACTGGGGGAGCCTAAAGTCTTCTCTGACAACCCTGGGAGCAGGGAGAGAAGTGACATGTGTCTCCTCCTGGTTCCTGTCAGTAACTATGTAAACTAATGCTCTTATAGAGCATTCTCTGGGAATAACAGAGAGCTGAGCCTGGAGCTTGGGTTGTATCATCCAATCCTCAACATACACCCTTCTGGGATAAGTGTGCTCCTATTATCCCTACCCCACAGGTAAGGCAACGGCAGCATAGGCTGTGTCCCTTAGTCTTGTCAGTAAGCCCTGGAGAGGATGTGGCAGCAGAAGAAGGAGCTTAATTAGCTTGAACCTGAATAGGGAGACATCATACTCTTGACAACAGCATGTTGGCTGAGTCCATAATTACTCACCACAGTGTGGTCTCATGTGCTTTTTACTTAATTTTCCCAAGCAGAGGACCACACGGTGGTTATCGGGGTCCTCTGGCTCTGAAAGAAAGTGAGATTCATTTCCTACCCTCCCCCCCTTCTTGGAAAGAGCATGATACAAGAGCCAAATGATGGGGCGGGGACCTGCTGGAGGGTGCCCTCTGTCACATACTTCTCCTGATGGTGTTCTGAGCACATTGCTCAGCTCCTTTCTGAACCAACCAGTAGGGATGTGGATGGTGATGACAGCAATGGGCCAGCTGGCATTTCCAAAGGTTCTGTTGGCTTCTAAGTATGCATTCAGACTCCTGTTTGGGAGCCTTGGGGCACACCCTGGAGAGGAAATACAGACCTAAGAGCCTTAGCAAAGGAGGTCAACTCTCCTTGAGGCCTTTAAGGTATGTCAATCCTGTTGCCACCCTCTCATTTTCTTTGGTGTCAATACTCAGTGTCTTGCATGTGCTTAGCCCACATGGTCTTGCTGAATGGCTGATGCTTAAGGACAGGCAGGAAGAGATGCTGAGGGATTCATTGGGGGCAGGGCATCTCAGTGTCAGGGCCCCCTGTCCCAACCTGTGCTTTAAGCCCAGTGTTTTCTCGCTTGCCATTGCCACCGTTCGTCACAGGGTGGCAGCAAGAGTCAGACGCGGAACCCACGTTTGCTGTAAGAGAGCCCTGGACAGAGCTGTGCTGGAGGCCTGCCTCTCCTGGGAGCTGGTGTGAGCCTCCCAAGCAGTGCCACCGACAAAGTTCAGGGTCACCTGCAGCCCTTTCTTGTCTGCATTGCAGGTTCTGGCTATTTCCCGTTAGTGAATAAAGCTGATGATAGCCCCTGGTTTCTAATTAGCCTTTTCTGCCAAACCCGTACGTTTCCCAGAAGGCTAATGCAAAGGTACCCAAAAAGATGGAAAAAATAAGTGTTAGAGGAATGGCTTGAGAGGTAAAACCCCGAGTTCCCAGTGCATGCCCTACTGGCTTTGGTATTCAGGCATGTGCCGCTGCTCTTCAGGGCCTTAGTGTCCCCATCTGTAAAATGGGAAGATCATTTCATCCTTGGCATAAGGCTATTGTCAGAAGTATGTGTCACATGCTTCTGTTACCATCAATTTAGCTAGAGGAACTTTTAGCTTTGCTCTACCACAGCCAAAGACAGAGCTGGGCCGGACGCATTTGTCCCCTCCTGGAGCTGTAGTGAACATTCCAAGGAAGGCCACCGGCAAAGCCCAGGGTCGTCCTTTCTTGTCTGTATTGCATGGTTTTAGAAGAGGGAAATTCTTCTTTTGCTCTCCCATTTCTCTTCAAGTCAGTGTTCAGTGTACCTGCAATTAGCAGAGGAAAGAAACCAGAAGAGCCATTGCTTGGAGCATTTCCCATGTAGCTCTTGGGAACGAGGGATGGAAGCAAGTCCCTTCTTCATTCTCTGCTATTGTTGGCACTTTCCTCTAGTAGATGAGGTCATGGCCCTGTGGTGTCTGACTCTCACATATCTGTGATGGAATTTCTTTGGTCTCTTCTCATTTTTAAAATGGGGGCTATCATAAGAGTTTTCTGTTAATATGGACTGGGTCTGCCTTATCTAAAATGCTTGGGAACAAATGTGTTTCAGATTTTGGGAAATTTACATAGTTTATGCATATGTAAAATATGTAATGCATCCATTTTGATCACGTCACTGTGCTCAAAAGGGTTCAGAATTTGGAGCATTTCAGATTTGAGAGTTTTGTGTTGGGAAATGCCCAGCCTGTCAAGGTTAAGCTTGGTGCAGGGTGAATGCTGTTTGCTTGACACATCTTGATTGACTCTCTGCCTGAGAGTCCAAGTGGGCTTTTCCAAAGTATTCAAAATGCATCATAGCCAAATCAGGTCATCATGGCCCAGGGGTGTTCACTGGGCATGGAGGAACTCTAGTCTCAGTTGTTACTTTCATTTTTGCTGTCCTCCCTGTGTGTTGGGACAAAGACAGTGAGCTGTAGTCCTCCTCATGAAAGGCTCATGGTACAGAGGAATGGGTAGACTTCAGCATAGAAGAGATACAATCCATTTGGTTAATTTTTTTCTGGGAAACTTTGGGACACAGGAACTCCCCCCCACGAAGGGGGGTAAACTGGATGTGGCAGCAGTTAGAACTGGCTTGCCTAAAGCAGTATGCATGCCAGTTTGGGGATCATTTGCGTACATGACAGGGGCAAGGTAAGTAGGGTTCAGAGACTGATGTGGTCCAGGTTATGTACATGGATCAGAGAGAAAGGAAAGGGAGGTGCAGTAGACAGGAGGTAGTGGATGACAGGGAGATTTGGTTCAAAAGGAGCTTTTGCCCTAGGATGGTCAGAGTTAAGGGTAGGATTTGACCAGTTTTGTGTTCTAAAATGACAACTGGAGCAGCAGCCAATATAGGTCATGGAGCAAACTCGGAGAGTCTGTGGGGGCAGGAAGTCCTGGGGTGATGGTTTTATATGAGGACAATGAAAATGAAATGACAATGAAAATGTTTTCAGGAGCCAGGGAAGGAGCGAGAAACGGACTCCTTATTTCTGTAATGGCAACTCGTTTCTCTTTTCTGTCTGTCCTCCGGGCCGGAATCTGCACGGCCAGAGAACTTTTGCACACCCACGTGATGGCTGCACTTCTGGGCTGTGGCCACCACCAGCCATCTCTTGGTTGTCTTGGATGAGAGGCTGTACACAATGGCAGTGTCATCTGCTTTCTGGAGGACCACTAGAGAAGGATCCTACGGGTTCTGTAAGAAGGCTCAGGGTATTCAGAGTTGAAAGATCACACCCAGTATGAGGCATGTGAGGGGAAGAGAATGGCTAACAGGTTAGCAGGACCTCCAGGGACTGAGGAGGCTTAGGATCCCAGCAAAGATCCCAGGAAGGGGAACAGTTTGTAGGCTTGCTCATTTTCCCATTCCACAGGCCCGAGGGTATACTCTGAGGTTGGTCAGAGCTGCAGTCCAGGGGATAGGCCATGCCTGGATCTGGAATGAGTGCTGGACTTCATCTTATGGGAGCAGAGAAAGTGTTCCTGAGGGACTTTATCTGTATGTCTCTCTCAGATAGACACACACAAACACACAGGGATAGACGAAGATTTGGCCTTCTCTGGGGAAGTTCAGTTTAAGTATCAGCATCCTTCCTAAGAGGAAAGAAAAGGAACAGAGGAAACAATGCCTGGGAAGAAAAACCAAAGACATCAGTTTTGAAAATCCCCTGGAATGCCTGTGAGTTAAGATGGAGCTGGCCCACTGGGGGTCAAATTTGTCATTTTCCAGTTTCGCTCTTCAGCTTCTTTTTATATGTTAAAGGGCTAAGCTTCAGGGAAATCCTTTGAAGATTGTGAAGGAGAAATATAATGATTGTGAAAGGCAGAAAAGGATCTTTTTATTCTGGAGTTAGGAGGAAATCGGGAGTGTATGAATCCCAGAAGTCCCTCATTAGCCCTCTGCTGTTCCCAAGAATACAGGCAGGCACTGCACAGGCCTGGACCTCTGTAGCACAGGTGCCGGTGAAGCCTAAGCTGAGAGCCTTCTAAGGACTCACCCAATAATCAGCATTTTTGTTTGTTTGTTTGTTTTGATTTTGGAGTCAGGGTTTCTCTGTGTAACCTAGACTGTCTCAGACTTGCTTTGTAAACTAGAGGGGCCTCAAACTCACAGAGACCTGCCTGCCTCTGCCTCCCTGAATGCTGAATTACAGGCCTGCACCACCACACCCAGCTGGTAAGTGCTTAATAAATGGTTACATAATAATTATGTCAGTCACTGCCTTTGGTTCAATTTAATTCTTTTATGTGGTAGAGTCATAGTCAAGCTACCCTTATAAGCATAATTCACATATTTAAAAAAATACCACAGAAGGATAAGCAAAGTGATAATTATAATTCAATTAGGTCAGTTGGGGATTTTTCTACAGAGAGTTGACTCTTAAAGTAGTTATGAAACTGAAGTTTCATAGGAGATGGATGCACGGATGGACAAATGGGTGGATAAGTACATAGGTGGATAGATGAATGGCTGGATGAACAGGAGGATAGATAGTTGAGTGAATGAATGATGAATGGTTGGTTAGCTGAGTAAGCATGTGGCTAGATGGATGAGGGGATGATTAGGATGGATGAGTGTTCGGGCAGTTGGCTGAATAAATGGATAGATGGGTGACTACATAAATGAGTAGGGATATGGATAGATGGATGAACAGAGGGAGGCAGGGGAGAAGAGAAAGTAGTCATGCTTTCTGAACATTAATATATGCTTCAAAATTTTTTGTATTCTGTTCTCAGGGACCTTGGGACTCTTGGCTATTCTCCTGCTCACTTGGCCAAGTTACAGACTTCTTGCTTTGTCAGTACTATGACACCAAAAAAGGTCAGCGGGGGCAGTATGTCTCCTGTTAAAAGGAGAGCTTTCTTGGGGCAGTTCTTAGACGATGGCGTGCTCACAGATGAGGGAGAATTTGCTTTCCTCTCACACCTGGAAGCTTGCTTTTCTGCTGTCCATGGCTTGTACTGTTCCTTCTACCACTGCAGCAGTAAAGATGCTGTGAAGCCTATGACATCATCCTTCTGCCTTTCCCTTACCCCCCTGCCTTGGAAGAAACCTTCCTCCACCGAGGGGATGCCCATGGATTCTCTGACCAAGGCTCCCTGAGCTAGTAGCTGGTAGCAGATCAGGTTTCCATGCTGCCTTCTTCTCTGGAAGCTTTTGTGGCAACTCTGGGTGGAAAGATATGTCTATGTCACACTGCATGGCTCATCTGCTACACGTCCAGGTTCTTCAGGGTATGACACTCAATTATGCGAATCCCCATGTGTTCATGTCCCTTAAATGCTATTAAAGATGGATAAAGTAAAATAGGACAGTCACATTCTGAGGTCCCGTCCTGCCATGGCTAGCCACTTCTCTGTGGCTTTAAGGGACACGTGCCCCCTGGGAGGGAACTTTGTCTTAGTTAGACCTGGTGTACTAGCTAGTTTTATGTCAACTTGACCCAAGCTGGAGACATCAGAGAGGAGGGACCCTCAACTGAGAAAATGCCTCTGTGAGATCCGTCTTGTCTATAAGGCATTTCTTAATTAGTGATTGATGAGGGAGTGCCGTTGATGGGTTGGTGGTCCTGGGTTCTATAAAAAAGCAGGGTGATCAAGCCATGGAGAGCAAGCCAGTAAGCAGCACCCCTCCATGGCCTCTGCGTTAGCTTCTGCCTCCAGGTTTCTGTCCTACATGAGTTCCTGCCCTCACTGCTTTTGACGATGAACTTTTATATGGCACTATGAGTACAATAAACCCTTTCCTCCCCAAGCTGTCTTAGTCTTGGTATTCCATCGCAACAGTAACAACTCTGATTAAGAAACCTGGATAGGTAGCGTTAGTTATTTAGGCAGGAATCTAGGACCTTGCAATATTATTTCATTCTCTTTCTCATGGGTTCACTGTATCATGTAAATGGGCCACAGACTCACTCAGACTGCAGTTTCTGGTTGGAGAATGCACAGTTTTCTTTTTTTTTTATACCTTTATATGGGTATAAAGGACCCATAGCCTGGGTAGGGTGGGCAGATATATGACCTTGAGAAGTGTTTATTCTTTCTTCTGGGGCTGAGCATCCACATCCGGATACAGAGCATGGTGGACCTTCTTGAGGGTCAGCGTAAGATGGCATTAGAAAACTCTGCCCATAGTAGTTGATAAAACAACAGGCCAACATCCCAGGCTTGGGGGAGTCTTATAGTTGAAGACAGAGAAGGAGAAATGTTCACATGTTTATTCTACAAATCAGTGTGTTAATGGGGAGGTGAATGGCATCTGGGTTGTGGGGCTGTAGTTCAAGTATTTACTTGATCAGCAATTATAGAGTGTCCATTGTGTGTGGAGACTACGCCCCTGCTGCTGCTCCCCAAAGGAGAACAAGACGAGCATGGCGTCAATGGTTTCAGCCGGGGCAGGGTCCAGGATGGGCAGGTGCTGAGGAGACAGCAGTCGTGAAGAGAAGCCTTAAAGGGATGGGCTGTGGCCCATGTTTGGAACTTTTTAAAGTGAACCACAGTAAGAAATAGATTTGCCTAGCAAACCGGGCGCGTGCATAGCTACTGTTTTCCCCAATATGTGCACCACACTGAGATTTTTATTCTTTTTATTGTTTTGAAAAGAAGTTCCAGCCCACTAAATTAATTTTATTGTCTAATGTCGGTTTGCCACTGCAGTCTGAAAAACTTCTCTCAAACCACACTTAACCTTTTCTTCTGGGACTTGGCTGGTGCACATCTCCCAATAAAATGCAAAGCCATATAAAATCTTTCAAAGCCTCCCTTTGGGCTGCACGGGCATTCAGCCAGTGCTGAATTAGAGGCTAAGTAATCAAATCCTGAATTCTAGACCCAGAAGCTATAAAATATGAGTATTTGTATCAGTGCACACACAAACATGTATGAACACACACATACATATATATGTTCTTTATAGTATTAATACTCTAGAGTAGATGAACAAAGAGTTGATTTAATCTGGCCAGCTGATTTTGAATGCTGTTTTTCGCATTTTCTTCTATTCACATTCAAACAGTGTTTGCTAAGCTGCTGGGGTACCTTTCATATGGAGGGCATTAATTTACACTCAGATGTAACTTTTAATGTCTGCAGTAGCATTATTAGGAAGGTTCTACTACTGCCACCTTAACAACAAGAACTGAGGCTTGTTGAGGTTGGATAATGTGGCTAATACTGAGTGTCAGGCTCATATTTGGTCCATGGGCTCAGAGAATAGGGATCCATGTTTTAAAATTGTGTGATTTTTCTAACTTATTAAAAATTAGTTTAAAAAACTCACTTGCAAATAAATTTGCCTTATTAGAACATTATTATTATTATTTTTTTTTTTGTTGTTGTTGGTTTGTTTGCTTTGGAGACAGGCTCTTGCTGCGTAGCCCAGGTTGACATGATCCTCTTGCCTCAGTGCTGGGATTGTTGGTATATACCACAGGGCATGAGCACATTTTTTTAAACTTCATGTCCTGTGCTCCAGTCTCCTCACCTCTCTGCCAAACGATTATAATTTTCCCTACTTTGGGCAATCCTGGGTTTCATTTTTCCTGTTCTTAGAAGCCTGTCTCAAGGACAGAGATCTCTGTGGCAATGTTACTATTCTCATCCACTCTCAGAGCCTACTGACCTGCCAGCCCTGTAGAGGCCGGCTGGGTAAGGTATTGCCCACCCTAATTCTGAGATCACGTGGGAGCACCCTGTGTAGCCACAGTTTAAACACACACACACACACACACACACACACACACACCTATTTATCTGTCTATCATCTATCTGTCTGTCTGTCTGTCTGTCTATCTACCTACCTATCTATCTTTTGTAGCTTTATAGTGAAGTCTCATTAGACAGTTTCGTTAGACAGAGGAAGCTGTGGCCTGGTGGTATCCCTACATTTCAGGTGTTGTTACTTTCTTGGCTTCATCTGGTACATTCAGCGTCTTTCTATAAGTTGATTTAGCCTTTGTTTCTAGTTTCAGAAAAATTATTTAAATATAACCCTGTGTTCATATTACAATTACTTCCAGAATCACCAGCTATTGTGGAAGTACTTGCCATGAAAATGGCAGCCTTTCATTCTAGCTGGTGTAATTATTCTTTTGAACATTAATTTTTTTATTGTACACACACACACATATATATATAATTGTGTTGGTACATATCAGAGAGCCGCTTGCAGGAAATGGTTCTTTTCTGGTACCATATGAGTCCAGGAACTGAGATCAGGTTGTCAAGCTTGACAGAAAGCGCCCTTTCCTCATAACTGGTCCATAGCTGATATGTTAGTCTACTGAAGGCCTGTGCTCTGGGCCTGGTGTCTCTTCGTAGGTATTTTTGATAGGTGTTTTTGATAGTCTGGCTTTGCTATCTTGGCTGCTCAGGAGGACTTCACCTGGGGACCCCTAAAAGTCTTTCTAGGCTGGAGAGGTCTCCAGCATGTCCATCCTGCATCTGCCAGGTTGCAAGATACCTCTTTATAGTGTGACCAGCACATCACATGACCTTCCTGGTGGCTCCTGGGAGGGGAGAGAGTAAGGATGGAGACATGGTGGCTCCACTTACCTTACAGTCCCTACTGTGCCACCAGCCATAACTGGTTACAGCGCTGCAGTCTAAAGCCAGGGAGGTGTAGAAATAAAGTGGAACATGGGGTTTGTTTGGATAAAGATAACTTCTGAAACGACTGAGGAGGCCCTTGCTTTCCTCTCAAGAATTGACGCAGGGTTTCAGGAGGCACCTTATGTCCATATGATGTGAATTTGTGAGTGGATAATGGGTCTGTTAGTATCACCTCTTATTCCAGGTCTGTAGGAAACTCTGCTTTAGCAGGTCACAGCAGCCAAATCATGATCACAAGGCCACTGAAGAAGTCTATTCCAGAGCTGAGCAACTTTCTGGAGCAAATCTCCAGTCTGAGCTCATTTACTCACTGTGGGAGCAGAGCTCCTGAGCTTGTCCTTACTATACTTTTAAAACACAAAGCTTCTTCATTTTTGTTATTAATCCAAGAACTCTCTAGTTTTCAGGTGGTCTTGTCCTTGCCAACTGACAGCTTTCACAGTGTTCTATGAAAGCACATGCCGATATTAGTTTATAGCTTGCTGTTTAAAGCGATGCCGAGTGGTTGATGTTTGCCTGTTCTGTGGCCAGAAGAAAGCGCCATGAATACAGGAAACTTGGACTCTGAATCACCTTCAATGGGTTCCTGAAGGCAGTCTCTGAGTTGGGGCAGTACAAAGCCAAACTTTAGAAGTATAGGGGAATGGAGAAGTAAATCAAAGACAAGAATACATCTACCTGGCAAAGGTGTATCACCAACCCTTTTGCCGCTGTGTAATTTTCTAGGGAACTCTGGGAGCCAGTGCAATGCACGCACTATGGAATTGTCCCGACCAAAGGGTAGAGGACTTGGGAAACGATATCTTAATGCCTCTTAGTCACTAGCTGAGGGCTGCTCCTCAGAACGTCCTGTGTCTAGTTGGGAGTTGGATGGCCTAGTAGGGAGATACTTGTTGTACCTGATCGCTGGTCTCCAGCCCCAGTATTGACTTCTGAGAGTTGATCTCTATCTAGTCTCATGGGTCTTTTGCTGTGGGGGAGTCACCCTCCATGCCGTGAGAGGCACATGTTGAGGAGAGCCAGTAGCTGGCACTGACTTATACAAGCCACATGAGTGAGCTCCTTTGAAAGTTGATCTTACAATCCTGGTTAGCCCATAGAGGTTACAGTCCAGCTGAGCTCTGATAACAGGTCCACAAGAGGCTCCAAGTGAGAACAGCCTGACTGAACCTTTCTCCAGCTCCTCATCCACAGAAGCCACAGGAAATAAATTAGCACTGGTTAAACCATCAGGTTCTAAGGTAACTTGTTATATGGCAACACATCACTCAGACATTCATTGTATTAGTAACTGCTACACCGAAATATCACAGCTCGGGTGAAGTAAGCAATTTGAATTCTGTGTTCTTCAGGTTGTGGCAGCTAGCAGTCCAGGTTCAAGCAGTTCCATGATAGTTTCTGCAGAAGGGACTCTATAGGCAGCCATCTTCTTACAGTGTTCTTACCCCCATACTACCCAATGTGCATGTGTGAACAGAGGGGAGAAGGGATTGAGATCTGACTCTTACTCTTCCTATAGAGCCCCCAATATTTTTGGCATAGGGCTCTATCCTTATGGCCTTATTGAGCTCAATTTCCCTCCTAAAGGTTATAATATTATCACACTGGGGGTTAGAACACCATTGCATGGGTTTAGACACAGTTTTCTCTGTAGCATTCACCATCATCTTTAATGCTTGGCAAGTCAGCCTCAGTCCACAGCTTTTGTCTTCTTCAAGTGAGGCTGACATCCCAGACAAAGGTGCGACTTTGGTAGGAACACAAAGAAAGATGGGGGGTGGGGGACTGGAAGCAGAGGGCTTCTCTTCAGCAAACAGCTTCCTTGTAATCACTACATTCAGCTGTTCTTAGGGAGGGGAGAGAAGCAGCTTACAATTTTAAAAGGAGCCTCACTATTTCAGAAGGAAATTGCCACCCAGTGTGGGAGGCGCCGAGGCTTCCTGGTGCTAGAAGCATTGAAGATTGCTCTCCTCCTGTGTTGCCTGTAATCTCTGGCCTCTGCTCCTCTGTGATTCTCTGGCAGGTGCTGCGGTGGTATTAGGAACCCCTGGTTTTGTGTTTTGGGGCCCTTTATTTGGACGCTGTTGGGGGTGCGTTTTGCAGCAGCAGCAGCTATGAGGTTACCCTGGGCACAGCCAGATCCCCACACCTGTAATTTCCTTGCTTTGTGAGCTGTTCCATTTCAGATGCCTTCTGTAGGAATGTCCCAGACTGACTTGGAAATGTTTTTGCTATTGATTCTCTTTAACAATATATAAGAGTCCCATACTTGTCAGAATGGCAAATGGGTAGAGGAGCCCGCCAGGAGCATCACAGCAGTTTACAGAGGAGGGGGGGTCTGCTTCCAGCCCCCTAGTCACAATAGCATGGATTCTTTTCTCTACAGAATAAATAGATTTTCCTTTTGTATTAAAAACTTATTGCTCCATACCAAGAATAGTCTAAATGCTCAATGAGACTCTTAGGAATAGATCCCTCCACCCCCCCATCCCCACACACATTCTGGGTCCCCAGAGTTGACATTCCCTTATCTGTGGCTAGCTTCCCAAATGACCTCACCCCATACCTGTGTCTGTGTTATCCAGGGTAATGGACAGAGGCAGCATTTCATTCATGAAGTAATTTTCATGGGCCCTACCCAGCAAGTACTTCTGTCCCCGTGTGACTTAGAACTTCCTCTCAGGCCCTTCCATTTGCATTTACGGATGCACCAATACTGGCATTTGTAAATACCCTATTTGCGTTGTCTCTGAGTGCATTGGGTCCATCATTCCTCCTCCTGGAGAAGTGGCCACAGGGCTTCCTCATGTAGAATATGGATGGAGGGCCATAAATGGCCACTAGGAAGTTCTCAGTGAATCCTGGATCAGACACACTGCAAGGTAGTTGCCGTCTTTTTAGGTGGTATAAGCTTTGTCTCTACCTTTGGGCCTGGCCCTCTTCAAAAGCTCCATGTCTGCTTGTGTTATTCTCTCTTGTCGGTGTTCTGATCAGTTCAGCCCTTGTAAAAGCAGTGCATGATCATTTAAGAGAATTTGGAAAATGGGGCAATGTAGAAAGAAAACGGAACCCAAACAAGCCAAACACCATTGTAGGCCATGTTTGAATTTGGTTGCAATCATTTATTATGTATGACTTCAGATTTTGTCTCTTTAACGCTCTGTCATTTTTAGTCTTTATGCGAGTCCCTTCCAGGGACTTGTAGCATGGAAGGGATTTACAATCAATTTGAAGTTTAATATCACAAAACTTACTTTCTGTATTACTGGAGTTTATCCAGTACTTGGAGGAAGGTATAAGAAAAGGACAATGTATGGGTTCATCCAGTGCCTGCAGTCCTGGGCTTGTCCTGGGTGTTGGTGTGGAAACAAACGCAACAGGGCTGTTCAATTTCCCTGGCCTCCGTGAAGATCAATATTCATTTTCTGTCTATAGGTGTGCCCCTCCCACATCTTATTCAACTAATGGAATCTACTTATTTGATAAGTTTTCCTTTGGGCTGGGGAGATTGCTGAGGAAGCATAGGGACCTGAGTCTGGAGCCTGAGAACCTACCTAAGGCAGAGGCGCTAGCAGGCCTTGCTCGTAACCCCAGCACTTCTGTGTCGAGGTTAGAGGCAGAGGCTTGAGAACCTCCACAAGTCTGCAGACCAGCTAGCCTGCTGTATGCAGCAACAGGTCACAAAAGGACCCTGTCTCCATCAACGGTGAAGAAGAGGACTGGCACCAGAGGTGTCCTCTGGTCTCTACACAAGCTCCATGGCACATATGTGTCTACACACACACACACACACACACACACACCCCACACACTGTTCTTTTCTCTTGAAAGGACATTAGCATATGCAGTGTTGGAAAGAAAGCACTTTATGACGAAGAACATAGAATTAGGAATAGAAAAGAAATCAGAGTACATTATTTAATTTGAATGCTTAAAGTGCCAGTTATATAACAAACATACCAGAAGCATTATGAAATCCAGGCAATAAACATGAAATGATTATTGTTTTAATTAGCTGCCTAACACACTCTGTAATCTCATTCCTTTCTCTGCTTTTGGCGGACAGTTTGTTGAGCAGCTCTTCTGTGGATGGCGATTTTGTGGTATCTTTTTCTACAGAGGGAATAGAGACGAGCCATTGATTCACAGCCGTGGCTCCCACAGGGCTCCCACAGGACTGTGCAGTGGGGGCATTGAGAAGCTTGGTGGTGTTCAGGATGGGCCCGCAGACCCTGTAAGGCAGGGTGGCTGGGATCCTGGTATTAGTACTTTGTGAAGGCACTGGCGAGAACCACAGCTTCAGAATGGGTGCCGGAAGTTAGACTGACATTGTTTTCTCTTGTTCACTGCTCATCACAGACATTTTCAGGTTCATCGTCAAATCTGGGGAAATTAAATTCATCAAACCATAAGACTTGAGGGCTCTTTAAGTCTTCTGTCCAGTCACTAATCTTAACTTTTCTCAGTTGCCAGCTTACTTACAATCAGTATCCCTCTTTATTTAGGTGTTTGTGAGCTTTATGCTATTTTTTAGTGAGATCAGTGTTTTGTGTCAAAGAAATAAGAAATTAAAGGGTCTGAGGTAATGAGATGGAGTGAGGTCATTTTGCCAGAGGAGGAGTGTGAGCAGAGGTAAGTTGTGTGTGGATAGCTCTGTGTGCGGTAGCTCTATGTGTGCGGGGGTCGGGGGGAGGGCTGGAGAGGGTGGGTTGCTGTGGAGATGCCAGTAGAAGATTAGGCTTGCACGTAGGGGACGAGGGCTGGGGGATGGGCTCTGTGTTTAAGATGTCAGCGAGCACGTAAAAGACGGCACCATGCAGGGTGAAGGCTATTCCCTTCAGGCACACGCATCCGCTTTGTGACTCTCACTTTGCACATACGTCTAACCAGCGATGGCCATGCATGGCTTCCTGCACACACTCATACTGACTACACCAGTGAAAATACCTCTCTGTCAGACCATCACCAGGCCCGTGGCCATATGAAGGTCTCCTTCGTGGAAGGAGGAGGTAACGGGTGCTAATGGCGTGAGAGTGCCACCCTCATGATGAGGTTAAACTAGCATATGTTATCTTGCTTTGCTGCTCATATGCATGTAAACATACACCATGTTCTGTTGGATGGAGCTCATATGAGTGGGTCCAGAATATTGGAGTCTTTTCGGCCTCAGAGTTAACCTCCCTTTACTTCTATGTGTAAATTATGTAAACTGGTGACACTGAAGTTCAAGAGGGAAAAATGAGAGAGAAAGTTTCAGCTTAAGCACCTTAAAAATGCTTCTAACTTTTGTGCCTTTGCTTCCATTTCACCGTGATGGACAGGACCATTGCTTTTTGAGGTAGCTGCTTCACAGACTGCCCAGAATCATGATGTACACAATAGCTGTCATATATGGCCATTTAGTTTTGATTGTGTCCTTGACAGGTGACTCCTTTAGGAATGGCGGCGAAGGCTGAGCTGAAGCCACCCTGCTGTGGGTGTACGTGCCTCCTCATTTCCTGATCTTAAGATAATGGCAAGCATTCCTTGGAGAGTGACCGCTACATCTTTATACCTTTCCAGCCATGAGTATAGACTGCTCTCAGCTCACAGTCTGGTTCACTGCACTCTCATGGCCAGTCAGAGCTATCTGGACCCCTGGAAGTCTGGAAGGGCCCTCTCAGGTCATGCGTAGTGCTCTTCTTAAGAAATGTTGGAATTAAGGCAATGTGTAGAATGCAGCCTGGATCAAGAGGTGAGGACTAGGGACCAGAACCAGGTACCACTCAACAATATTTACTGAGGTTCTGCTAAGTGAAGGTTTGGGTCACATGGTATCGATAGAGATGCTTTAGCTATTATTTCCCAGTAGCTATAACCCCTCCCTCCCCTCCCCAGCAATAAACAACCATGTGCCATGCTCAGGGATCATGGAGTGAGGGATTTGAACATGGAAGGGTAGCCTCTGCATACCTGGAAAGATGGAGGCTGAGGGTTGGAATTATTGGTAGGCAGATTGACTTATATGTATGTGGGGGATCTTAGCTGAGCTATTGGCTGAAACCCCTGCAGGTGATTGCAATGGGGCAATTGAGTTTCCAGAACAAATACCCAAGGAGATGAAGGTAGGGTCCGTGGCATATGAGGACCTGACTCCATTTGTCATCACTTATGCCATTTTGGTTAGTCTGTCTATGTGAAAGAAGAAAGAGTGGTAAGATCTTCAAAAGAATATGTAGTTGGGAAATACCACAGCAATGAGTGTGAGAAGTACAGCCTTTCTCAAAGGGATCCATACAGTGCCCTCATGGATCTTATGTTCTAGTAGGGAATATGGACATGCCTTTAATTACTCAATAAATACATATTGAACACATAATATGGCAAATTCTCTCTTAAAGATTTAGAGGTACAGAAGGCAGCTATTTTTCCTAACTCTGAAGGTATCCCATTGGTGGCAAAATGATGAGAAGTTATAATAAATAAGGACATATAATATAATGATAAGTAAAATAAATGGGATAAAGAGGTAGGGAATACTATTTAAGATAGAGATATTGGAGAAGACCTCACTGGATAGAATCTAGGCAATGGTGGAAACAAGTGGGAGATCCAGAGACAACCATTCCTTGCATGATTGAGAAGTGATCAGAGAACAGTATAACCAGAAGGCAATGAAGATGAAGAGTGGTAGAAATAAAGTTGGGGGAGAAGTAAGGAGTCAGTGGGTATAGGGCTTCACAGCTTGTGATGGGGATGACAGAAGCCTGTAATAGTCTGTTTGCTAGGTGTTATCATTATTCTTCCCAGGAAACCTGATGGAATCTGAAATCACCTAGCAAACAAACCTCTGTGTATGTAGGAAGGGATTTCCAAAGAAATTTAACTGGGATAGAAAGGTGGATCACAGAATCCATGGTCTGGGCAATTCACCTGTTTCCAGTTCCTGACTGTCCAGCCACCTCATGTTCCTCAAACCTCGCCCTCACTGCCACAGTGGCTTGGGAAACTGACCCCAAATGAACCTTCCTTCCTTAAGTTGCTTTTCAGATATTTTTTCAGAGCAAGGAGAAAAGGATCCACCATCATAGATTCTGCTCTGATCTCAGCACCGTCCAAGAATCCATTACGGTGAGTACTGTGAGGAGAAATCTCACAGGACACCTCAGAGAATGGCTGTGGTCTACTCCAGACATGGTAACCAAAACCCCTATGATAACACGGCCTGCGCAAGTCAGCTGTGGCTCTGCTCTAGATCCCCTCAGGGTTTGAGCTGAGTGCCAACTTCTTCCCTGAGAGGTTGCTGTCTTGGTGAGAAAAGAGAGGAGCAAAGGTGGAATCTGTGGTGGCTCATGAAGAGTACACGTGTGTGTGTGCCTAAGTGATCTAGCCAAACCATTTATCAGTGAACGAGGAGAGATAACCCTATGAACCCCTACAACTGTGTGTGTGTGTGTAAGAGAGATAACAGAGACAGAGAGGCAGAGATACACCCACACTCAGAGTGATATGTATCTTTCCTGACGTGTTTGTAATGTGCAGGTTGGTACATATATTCATGTGCTTCTGTATGTGCGTGTGGCCAAGACGCTGCATCTATGGATCTCCATCTTACTTTTGGAGACTCTCACTGAAACCACAGCTCACCCACTAGCTGGTCTGAGCAGCAAGTTCTGGAGAGCCATCTGTTTCATCCCCTTCTTCCCAACGTTAGGGTTAGAGAGAGGCGCCACCACTCTTAGCTTTTCTGTGGGTGTTAGGGTTCCGAGCTTAGGTTATTGACTCAGCCATTTATCTAGTCTGAGATTTGCCTTTTAAAACAGGGATTTTCATGATATCTGGGGAGGGAAATTTTCCTATGTGTATCTGTCCACACTAAATGCCACCCCAATCCCAGCTGTTACCACTCAAAACAATACTCTCTTCCAATTTTTTCTAAGTATCTCAGGAAGTTGGTAATGGTCCTCTGCTGGCTGGGAATCAATTATCCTCCACTCATGATGCGAAGGCCTGTGTTAGTAGGGAAGGAAGAGCTCAGCAAGGTGAGCGAGGCACTGGCCTCAGGGACTCTGTATATGTGCTTCTGGGATGGCCGCTTCTCTGGCTCAGCTGTTTCTTGGACCCACATATCAAGGAAGGAATGCTCTCAAATATGCAAAGAAACAAAGCTGATTCTGTGCCCAGGATCCCTCTTTGTCCCCCGGTCATGTTCTTGGCAACAGATAGAAAAACCCTCTTGGGGTGGCAGGAAAGTGACCATGTGGCCACTAAAAATACATTTGACCTCCAGTAGCATGACTTGAGGTGTGTGACCCAGAAAAGGGAGTCACAGAGAGGGACCTTGAGCTCTCTGCACAAAGAAGAGCTCAGGCCTGGGATGATGGTAGGTGAGTTCCTGAAATCCATATTGCCCTGTCTGCTGAGAACACAAGAGATGGACAGGGACTTAATTCAGCTCTAGGATGCACGCTGCTTCTACTTGGAGCTGGCCACCTTTCCTTTCAGCCTGGTGCAGCATTCAGGGAGAAGACCACAGGCCGGGGTTGGACTGGACTTTTCTTCCTCAGCTGAAGTTGCAGTCCTGAGAACCCCTGCAGCTTAAATCCATCATGTCCCCTACTCATTTGTTTTCCCAAGGTCAACAGCTCTAAATTATAATGCTGCCTGCTCCACACCATTAATCTTAAACAAGCCTCATAGCGCAGGTTATTAGCTGCTCACCTTGGCATCCTGTGAGCAAGCAGAAAAATTCAGGCCCTGAATTAACTGAATATGTGGGAGAAGAATGGAGACCGCCGAGGCCAGGGGCCCCTGAGAAGGAAAAAAAGGGACTTTTTCAGGATCCAGGGTTGTTCCTTTAATTTTATTCCTGAATGTCCTAGTTAAATTATTCAAATTTAGCAGTGTGGGAAAGGTCTTTTTTCTCCCCCTCTTTTATTGTATTTCTCTTTTATTGAGAAAACTGTTAGTAATGTCATCATCTTGGTGGTGCTTAATTTATAGAAATTACCTTTTGGTGAGTGGTTTGGTGTGCGTGCATGATTATATGAGTCTTGGTGTGTGTGTGTGTGTGTGTGTGTGTGTCATGTGCATATGTAAATGCCTTCCTGAGGTTGACTTCTAGTGTCTTTGATGGCTCTCTACTTTATTTATTGAGACATGCTTTTTTGCTGACCCCAGGGCTCAGATTAACTAGCTTGCCCTGGCGATTTCCTCTTTCTGTCTCTTAAATACTGGGATTAAAGATGGCTGCCTATGACTATGTAGCCTTTTGTGTGTTTGTGTACTAGAGATCCCTGCTCAAGACTCCATGCTTGCACAGCAAGCACTTTGCTTACTTAGGCACCCTTGTTTAGCATGTCCTTTCGGTGGCCTGCTTTTAACCAGGAAGAACCACATTCATGTAGTCCTTCCTGGATCTTTGGTTCAGTATAGGTGTAGATTTTTAACATGTTGATGTGTGCATATTGTACTGTGTGCACACAATGTATTTTCGTCATACTCACCCCCATTCCTCCTGATAACTCCTTCCTGTCCGATCCCCCTGAACTTTAACCCCCTCCTCTAATAGCCCACTGAGTTCCATTTGTGCTGCTCATGTGTGCAGGGTGTAGGACCAATCCTGGCCTCTCTCTTCCCCAGCGTCATCAGTTGTCAGTAGTTCCTCATGAGCCCTCCCTACTCCATGCTGGATGCCGATTTTCCCAGTCTTGTGCAGGTCTTGTGTGGACAGTGATTGCCACACAAGTGTGTTACCCACAGAGCCACCTTCCAGCCCCTAGAAGACAAAGTTTGATGTATTTGTTGCCAATTTAATGAACCTTTGGGACATTTTCAGAGTTTTTAGATGACTGTCCATAACACATTCTGTGTATCTCTAGTGCAGACGTGAAAATGGCTGACTTAATGGTCTGAATAATATGACATCTTTATTTACATTTGACTGATGATTGATTTTAAATAATTTCTTCTAACAAAAAATACCTGAAGAAACCTAGTATTTTAAGGGAAAAATTTTAATGAACTTTAATTACCTGAATTAAAATTTAATTGAGTTAAAAAAAAAAAGAAAAATCCAATGGCATTGTTTTAGGGAAAAGAGTTCTGACAGTCTTTAGATGTTGGGGACAGTTTCATTCCTTAAGCAGGATGAGAATTTCTGCTGCTGCCCAAGGCTCCCACTCAATCACCCCACCTTGCATTCTTTTGTTTTATTTTAATTAGCTTACAGAGCTGCAGCTGTTCTTACAACGTTTTCATTCATACTTTCTTTCCTTTATCACTTTCCCTCTCACCTCTACTTAAACTTTTCCCCAGTATTTCCCCTTTCCTTTCATATCATGTGTTCTGTTACTCTCCCATTCCTCCCCATTAAGTCCCTTTTTTTCCTTCTCAGGGGCTCCTGGCCTTGACATGCACTCACTCCCTCAGAAATGCACACATACAAAAATTACATCCATTCTTCAGCTGAGGGGCATCTGGGCTGTTTCCAGCTTCTGGCTATTACAAATAAAGCTGCTACAAACATGGTTGAGCAAATGTCCTTTTTGTGTACCTGAGCCTCTTTTGGGTATATGCCTAGGAGTGGTATGGCTGGATCTTGAGGAAGCGCTATTCCTAGTTGTCTGAGAAAGAGCCACATTGATTTCCAGAGTGGTTGTACCAGTTTACATTCCCACCAGCAGTGAAGAAGGGTTCCCCTTTCTCCACAACCTCTCCAGCATGTGATGTCACTTGAGTTTTTCATCTTGGCCATTCTGATGGGTGTAAGGTGAAATCTCAGGGTTGTTTTGATTTGCATTTCCCTAATGGCTAATGAGGTTGAGCATTTCTTTAAGTGCTTCTCTGCCATTCGATATTCCTCTACAGAGAATTCTCTTTAGCTCTGTTCCCCATTTTTTAAGTGGATTACTTAGTTTGTTGCTTTTCAGCTTGTTTAGTTCTTTATATGCAGAAACTGTGGTACATCTATACAATGGAGTATTACTCAGCAATGAAAAATAAGGAAATCATGAAATTTGCAGGTAAATGGTGGGACCTGGAAAGGATCATCCTGAGTGAGTTGTCCCAGAAGCAAAAAGACACGCATGGTATATACTCACTCATATAAACATACAACATAGAATAAACCCACTAAAATCTGTACATCTAAACAAACTAAGCAAAAGAGAGGACCCTAACTAAAATGTTCAATCCCCATCCTGAAAGGCAAAGAGGATGGACATCAGAATAAAAAGAAAATAGGAAACAACCTCAGAACCTGCTACAGAGGGCCTCTGAAAGCCAGAAGAAAACAGGAAACAAACTTGGAACCTGCCACAGAGGGCCTCTGAAAGCTTCTGCAGTATAGACTGTCAAAGCAGATGCTGAGCCTGATGGACAACTGATGGGCAGAGTGAATGGAATTTTATGTAAGAAGTGGGAAATAGTAAGAGCTGGAGGGGATGGGAACTCCACAAGCAGAGCAACAGAACAAGATAATTTGAACACAGGGAACTTCCCAGAGACTCATACTCCAACCAAGGACTATTCGTGGAGATAACCTAGAACCCCTGCACAGATGTAGCCCATGGCAGTTCAGTGTCCAAGTGGGTTACCTAGTAATGGGAAGAGGGACTGCCTCTGACATAATCTGATTGGCCTGCTCCTTGATCACCTCCCCCTGAGGGGGGAGCAGCCTTACCAGGACAATGCAGCCACTTTTGATGAGAACTGATAGACTAAGATCAGAAAGGAGAGGAGAACCTCCACTATCAGTGGACTTGGGGAGGGGCATGCATGCAGAAAGGG
>NW_026591918.1:7263337-7304425 GCF_907164565.1 Psammomys obesus | reverse complement strand
GGTGGGATCGGGAGGGGAGGAAGGAGGGGCTTATGGGGGGATACAAAATGAACAAAGTGTAATTAATAAAAAACTAAAAAAAAAACAAAACAAAAATTACAAGCTAGGATCTGCATATGAGAGAGAACGTGCCATGTTTGTCCTTCTAAGCTTGGCTTTATTTTAGTGGAGTTATGTAATCATGTGGTAATGAGTTATACTAGGTCATAGGGTCATAGTCATCCCCAAACGAGGCACATAGTTGCTCTACAATAAACTGTACCCAGAGAAGACTCGTTAAACAGAAAAAAATACATGCTTCCCCTGTCCTATAAAAGCACTGATGGGACTAGATGACCCCTAACTCTGATCAATGTATTTTAAGCCTTCTACCTTCATTTTTTTCTCACTGGGTTCTTCAGACTTCTCTATCATTTGTCATCACAGCAGTGTCTGTGGGACTGTGTGACAACCTGGCTCAAACTTGGGAGGCAGTGGTGTTTAAGTTGGCTGGCTTCAGAGCATGTTGGTGAGGTCAGGGATGACCGCATTCAGGTCAGAGGGCTCTTGATTTAGTGTGGAGCCAACCTTTGAAGGCCTAGAGGTCACCTTGTTCAGCTTCTTTGTTCTCTTTTGGGAGGAAGAATGGACAGAGTTGCCTTGTGTTGGTGAGTTCCTTATCCACATAGAGGCTCCTGGTCAGCTTTTGGTGCAGAGGCTCTTAAAGGGCCCCTTAGCTAGAGAATGCTTCAAGCAAGCCTTGCTTTGCTATGGAATGAGCCTCCATTGGGCTCACAGTGTTCTTTGTGTTTACTTTTCTTTCCCCCGTAAACGGTGGGCCTTCTGTTGTTCTAGGTCTCTGCTCTTCATGTGTTCTCTCATTTTTGATCTAAGCTCTCTCTTGTTCTGCTTCTCATTTCTTTTTCTTTTCTTTTCCCTTTTTGTGTTTTGCTTGTTAGTGAGTCCTTCAGTTGAACAAATTTACAGCTGCTATAATTTGCTCATATGTTGGTCCCTGCCTTTTACCTTGTTTTTTTTTTTTTTTTTCTGCTTGTGCCCCAGGCTTCCAGGGATTCTCCTGTTCCTCCTCCCATCTCCCTATAGGTTGTGGTCTTCCCTCCCGTTCCCCAGAGCCATTGGCCACTGGCCTTGAGGACAAAGGGAGTATGGAGTTCAGACGGCCATGAGTACAGTAGAGAAATCTTACAGGAGTACACTTTTATTTTATTTTATTTTTTTCATCTCATTTTATTATTTCGGGAGTAAGGTATATAAGGATTCTTAGTTATGACTGATTGGTCACATTGCTGAAGTATTGAGCCCTCTTTAAAAACTTTTCTTAACTCTTTTTTTCATCTGAAAAGGAGACTCCAGGCACCCTTGCCAGGGTCCACAGCCTCTTCAGTGCTCCAGCCTGTGTTACCCTGTCTGGCTTGGGAGCCTGTGTTCAGGAAGGCACTGCCTTTAGGACAGGTTTTCTAACATTCTGTAGTTTTTTTTTAATTAATTTTTTAGACTAATTATAGTTTATTTACTTTGTATCCAAGCTGTAGCCCCCTTCATCATTCCCTTCCAATCCCATCCTCCCTCCTTTATCTCCTCCCTGCCCCTCTCTAAGTCCACTGGTAGGGGTGAAGTTTGTTTTGTTTTGTTTTGTTTTTTTGGCGAATGAATCCACAGATTGTTGTAAGTGAGAAATGGCTGGAGGGGTATTTTTCTTGTGGCCTGTGCTAGCCCTATGCTCCCCAAATCTAAAACTCAGGGAAGCAGAATGGCAAGGCCTTATGGACTTCAATATTCAGTGATGGGACAGTGGTTGTTAGGACTTCTGCTCCCAAGGATGATTCCCTGGTGATTGGCCTAAAATCCTTTAACTTGTCCTGTTTCACCCTCTCTTAGTTTAGTATTGATCGCATGAGGCCAAGATGTGATGAAGTACAGTTTAGTTCAGCAAGTATCACATGGCTTCTAATGTTGTGAGATTGAAACAGATATTTCTGGTTGGTCAGGGGTACATCAAAACTGGATAAGGTGTTGCTTATCACAGGCGATGTTGGTTGCAGGCTGTTAGCCCCCAGGAGTCATTTGTCTATATAGATACAAAACCAAAAACCAACAAAAAACCAGCAGAAAGCAGTTCTCTGAGTGTCCGCCAAAGTATGGAGGCTGAGAGAGATTTAGTGTCTGCTCCAGAACCTGTAAATAAAAGCTAGTGAGAATTGGGGCAGTTTTCAGGACTCCAAGCCCTAAGCAAGCGGGTGTCTACTTTGGCTATAGAGGTTTCTGTTGCCCATTAAAACAATATATTGTCTCTAGGTTCATGGAGATGGATCAGGAACTGACACGGATTTTGTGCACTGGGCCATGGACTCTCATGTCTGGTCCTGTTTTATGTTTAATTCCCAGTTTATTATTGCAGTTTTACTCTGTAACCAGACCTTGGTTCAAATGGATCTTATAGTTTAGTGGAAAAAATAGAAAACAAACCATTTAAAAAAAATGGTGACAAGGCCGGCACAGTAAAAGTGGCTCCTACGTATGCTTGAGGAACTGATTTTAGAGATCAGACACTCACATGAAAGCCAGCCTGGCAGCAGAAGCCTGTAATCCCAGAGCTCTCCAGGCAAAGACAAGAGGCTCCCTGGGGTTCACTCTACAGCCAGTTGAGCTGAGCTTAAGGTTCGGAGTAAGATAGAGAGCAATATAGGAAGACACATGATGTTGACATATTCTTATGAATACATATGTGCCTCTCCATGATGACAAGGACAGTAAAGGAAATGGAATAGAAAATCATCTGGGCAAGTGACAGTGGGTCAAGGGACTTTCTTATGTAGTTGAGAAGGGAAGGTCTTTGTCTGAGCAGATGGTATTTCTGTCAAGGTCTGAATGATGAGAATGAATTTTCCGGTAAAGAATGAGTGGATGCTGTGAGGAGAGGCCAGTCCAGTGACAGGCACTCTGAACCAGGAACATTATCCCAGATCCATCAGCTTCAAGGTAAGAGATTTCTGGCCAACCAGGGATAGAAAGATGCTCATTTCTACTGAAAAATGGGCCTTTGCATAAAATTGAAAGAGTTAAAATATAAATGTATTTGAACAAGTCTTCATGTGCATATTTTGATCTGAGACATAGTTTGAAAGCATAAGATATCTTTGCTTCAAACCTCTTCTGCGATCATGATTTGTCTTGAGAAGGCCTAGGGCGCTCCCTCCTCCTCCCCTTCCTCTCCTCCTTCCTTTTCACTCTCCTTCCTGTCTCTCTCCCTCCCCTTTTCTTTTCCCTCCCTTCCATCTTTCCTCCCATTTTAACAGTATCATCCAAGGTTGAGTCAGTGAGTTAAGCTTTCTCCAATTGGAATCAACTTCATTCCATAGAAGCTTTTGCCATGAAGTCTAGCAAATACATATCTTAGAGCTTCTCTTCCGTTGAAGAAACAAAATTTCCATGAAACTCAAACTCAGCTGGGAAGATGAGTAGATTTTATCATTTGCAGTGTTGATAGAGTTTAGGTCTTCTTCAGTCGCTGTCAGGTGCACCAGTCAGCCTCAGACAGCAGAAAGAAAGACAGTAATTCCCATGAACACATTAGATTGAGTACCTGGAGCTGTTACGTGTTGATAGGCAGAAGCAAGACTGTGAGTTGGCAGTCTGACCGGGGGAGGGGAGTCTCTACAGAGCTCCTGAACATAAACAACAGATCTCACAAATATCCTTATACCATTGGGGATCTCCCATTTTAGGACTTTTTATGGAGTTGTTTCATGAGTCTTTGGTTCAATTTAGTTTGGCAATTTAAATCATTTTTTGTGTTGTATAGTATGTCTGTGTGCCAGTGAGCATGTACATGTGTATCAGTGCATGGGAAGTCCAGGGATCAATATTGGATGGCTTCCATCATTGCTGTCTACCTTGTGTTTGGAGGCAGAGTTTCCCTTGAACCCAGAGCTCACTGATTCAGTTACGTTGGTTGATCAATGAGCTTCAGGGATCTGCCTGTATCTACTCTACCCCAGAGCTGGGTTATAGATGTGTACCCCCATTCCTGGATCTTACACGGGTCCTGAAGATCCAAACTCATGTCACTCATGTCATCCTGTTTGCATGGTAGACACCGACTGAACCATCTAGCCTTTTTTTTTTTTTTTTTTTTTTTTTTTTTTTTTTACAATTTGAGGATGATAATCATTTCTTAGAAACAGCTGGCAGGCCAGCAGACTTTAGTGAGGATGTAGTTATATTATGTCATATATGTCAAATTATGTTATATATATATGTGTATATATCTCACAAGGCATTCATTACCTTGCTTTACAAGTGTGATCCTGGTAAGTGCTCCAGAGAGCCACAGAAGGGCTTTACTTAACCTGTATCTTTGTGTGATCTGGATATGCCTGCACATTGTGGCCGTTTTCTTCAGTGGCAGGACTGACTCCACCAGTGACAAGAATCAATTAGAGATACATTCAGAGATGGCAGAGTGCAAGACAGTAAGGACTTTACAGTTATAGAGAAAGAGGAGGTTATTCACAGATTTCTGCGTTCCACATATGAACTAGTCTCTGTTCAAAGATATAGAGGAAATGCAAATAAGAAATGGGATTTAACTGATGGAATTCAGACATTCTTGAGACTTAGAAGCACAAATGATCACATCAAGTGGTATTTGAAATTTTCTCCTAGACTGAAACCCAAGAGCCACCAGACAGAATTGAGGATGGAGTTCTCTCTTCCAAAAAGCTGTTCTATAATAGGTACACTGTTTCTTCCAAGGGCTGGCTGGCTACTGAACTTCCAAGTGTTTGAGCCTATAGCCTCTGCCTCTTCTCTCTCTCTCTTCTTCATTATCTCTTTCTATTCATTTTTTCTTTAGTCTTTGGTCTACTTACTTCCAACCTGCACTTCTGGCTTTAGGTGTCTTTCCTCCCTCACTAGAGGCTTAAGGAAACTGTAAGTAGTAGATATTTCCTTGTCTCCTGACCTCTGGCTGTCTCCTGTAAGTGGCAAGCCAATAAGCAACTTCCGACATGTTTGGAGAAAGCTGGCCTATCTGGCTTTTTTTTTTGCCAAGCTCTCTTGCACAGGCCACAGTCAGCCTTCCCTGTGCCTCTCTTCAGGCATCTGTCACCTTCTGAGAGCAGTGAGGCTCTTGTCTTCTCTGGGTTGCCAGTGTAAACCCAGAGCGAAAGTGTTTATTTGATTTGGCAGAAAATGTATTATTCATTCTGGACACATGTGCTCGTTTTCTGTTGAGCCTCTGACTTACAGGCCTTGGCAAACTCTGGTTGCTAGGCATAGCATTGCTTTAAGCTGCTTGGATATGACAAAAGTGGGGGCCTTTCCACTCTGGAGCCAGAAAAACCTCCCTTTATTTCTTTGTACATTTTAAGAGTGCTCTCCCTTCCTGAATGTCTCACTCTGTGTATGGGATGTTGGTGAAAACTGAACTGGACAGCACCTAAGAGGTCTTAGAATTTGATACTGACTTGCTGCTTGGAGAACTGAGGTTCCCTTTGAATTTTCATTAATAAAATAAGTTTTGAGTGGACTCAGAAAGAAGCTCAAGGATTGTATTAGAGTTTGAGAGAAAAACAAGAGGAAATATTGAGAAAGGCCAGTGTGAGGGGAGGAGCTTTGAGCTGTAGATCTGAGTTCAGAGGGTAAGTGCCCTATTCCAGGCTCTTGTTTTCTAGGGAAAGTGTCACAATAGGGATGTACTGTTAGACTTAGAAATAGGGCTTGCTATGGAAGGAGAGGCTGGGCTCTACTACAAAATGAGCGTGGGCTGGAAACAGAGCCCCCCAGAAAGCTGACCCATGTGGCCCATGAGCCTTTTGTGATTCCCCCAAGTTTGCAAATCACAGGCGTAGACTCTACTCCACATCTGCTCATCAGAAGAAACTCAGCTCCTCCTCTGTATCTCTTCCATGTTAATCTTGGTGTTTCAGTTCAGGGCCTGTTCTTCTGCCACAGGAGTATGGGGAAGGTGGCCAGCCAATTTATGTTAAGTATCTTGTAGTTCTAGAAAAAAAGTATGGGTATTAGACTGAAACTTGAAATTCTTACTCTTTGATCATTTCAGCCTAGAGGACATTTCATAGACTTGGACCTAGTAATAACAAGCAAATAGGAAGTGAAATGGGCTTTGCCTGAAATGCTCCTCCATCTCTGTCAACCACATTAATTCATTTACTAGACACTTGTTACACATCTTGTGCTCAGCATTTTGGTAGGTGCTGTGTTGCAGAGAGAAGTCAAGCGTGAGTCCCTCCTCCCTCACCAGGAAGAACAGCTTTCTGCCAACTCCAGTGTCAGCCTTAGGGGCTCGGTGAGGGCAGGGTGGGGAGAGAGGCTGCCCCGGGTGTCCAGGACTGCTCCCGTCTTAACACTGAGAAGTCCTGGGTAAAATGGGCTTGAAAACCAGTTGAACCTAGGCCACCTGGGCAAGAAAGGCGGCAGAGTGGTCAGGGCTCTAGATGAAGCCGATTCCTCTGCCTTGACAAAGGCAGCTATTAGTAAGATAAAGCCTGGGGAGGTCTCAGAACAGAGAAGGCTGTACAGTTTGTTCAACCAGGATTTTTTTCAACTTGATGACTTTGGGACTCTTTTTGTGAGAACATCTTTGGGTTCTCTCCTCTTTGCCCTTTGGTGGGGGGGGGAATCCTTCTCTATCCTAAAGTGAGCATTATTACCTTGTGTTCTTAGTCAGATCCGTAATTCAGGCAACAATTAGCATTAAAATAGCACTGCAAGCAAGTCTGATAGTAATGCAGTTTGGGGATTGGAAGGTTTCCAGAAGGGCCGCTAACACGCTGTGGAGGGTTGTGAGTTGCTGGGAGCCTATCTTTTCTTTCAGGCTGGTACATAAGCAAGCTGGGTGCTCCCCGCTTTCTGCAAGTACAGATTCTGTCTCACTCAAGTCTGAATCAAGTTGTTATGGAAACGGACATGATCTGCCCCATCTTAGAACAGCATCTCACTAATAATTACAGAGCATGGCTGAGCAAACTCGAGTGGAAATGGGACACGTATGCGAAGTTCCTGTAGTTCTAAAAGACGAAACAGGTGGTGTTTGACCTTTGCCCCTATCCACCCAGAAAGGTTTTTTTTTTTTTTTTTTTGTAAAGAAACCAGGAAGTGCAAGCTTTGTATTTATTATTGTTATTTTTAAGAAAGTCCACCTTTAAATGCGATGGCAGTTAGTTACCTTAAATATTGTTCTGGTGCAGGGCTTTCACAACCATACATGATGAACTTGACTCTGTTTTGAAGAAAGACCTCAAGTGGAGGTAGGGGCATGGTAGTAGTGATTGATCGGTTACTGCCCAGTTGCTGTCCATTTTCTCTCCAGTCCCACTCACCATATTGGCTGAGTTCCTGTACCACCTGCCTCTTAGACCTTGCCATAGAGGTCAGGCAAATTCATCCCATCCTCACTTCTGCATCTAACCAACTTCAGACACAAAAACTCTTCCAGGGTGCAAGTAGGTTCAGCAACTTGGTATATCTTGCTTTACTCAAGTGCCTTCATAGCACAGACTGTTCTTTCTCACAGCTTTGAAGGCGCTTTGGTTAGGAGAGGGCCCCGTTGTATACGAGCTCTAGGTCAGCATCAGAGAGTAGACCTTTAGATATCTTGTATCAGACCAAGTGTGGTTCATTTGTCTTGACTTTATGTATCCACCCTATTGCGAGCTCTTCTGCTTCCCTTCCTCTGAACGCTTTGCTTAGTTTCACAGTTTCTTTTTATGTGTTAGAGAGGCAGCTCCTCAGGCACACAGCCGTGTCTGCCCTGCCTAATGCTGCTTTCGGCTCCTGTTTCTGCTCATATCCTTGAAGCTTTTTCCCTCTGTGTCACAGCGATTCCTTGCTATTATCTTTTTTTTTTTTTAATTTATTTTGTAGGGATAATGATGGCGGCCAAGTTGTGCATTTTATAATGTTTTAATTCAGCCACGCTCCTGCGGCAATGTGTGCTGGAAATGCAACGGTGTGGCCCTGGCTGTTTTCTCTGGCTCAGCCTTAACAATCGACCTCCCCAGAGGGTCGGACCTGTCTGTTGTAGCCATTATCTTAGGTGATTAGTGAAGTTGCAGTCGCTTCACTGCTACCAAATATGAGAAAATTTTCTTTAGACATGATTGTATTCACTTTCCACACCTCTTTACATCTCTTCATTACGATGTGATTTAAGGCTTCCCCTTCTTAAGGGTTATTTTATTTTTTAAGCAACCCAGATTTTTCCATGTTTCCTAAATATGAAAAATTGTGCTTTGTTTCTCATGTATCATTTTCTGTCTTTTTAAAGAGCTTGTGTCTTATCTCTTTAAATGTTTATGTTCTGTTGTAATGTCTGTGCTTGAGTGTGTGTATGTGCACACGTGCTTGCAGGTACCTGTGAAAACCAGAAGAGGGAGCCGGATTTCCCTGCCTTGACATTTTCGGTAATTGTGAGGTGCTGTGTGGATATGGGTGCTGGGAGCTAAACTCAGATCCTCTGCAAGAGTAGCAAGTGCTCTTAATGGCTGATCCATCTGTAGCCGTTAGAACTTGCTTTTCTCCAATATAATTTTACTCTCCATCCAAAGAACATTTGTCTATGCCTTTGGTGGATAACAAGAGTCTTTTCCCTAGTAGACTTTTACTCACCATGCTCCTGAAAGGCCTTGCTGTGCCTTTGGTTGGGAGAGAGTACGCTGGAGATGTTTGGGTGACTATTTCAAGCAGGCAGCCAGAGCCAAGGAGAGGACCCGGTTAAGTAACTTGGTGCCACAGCATCGTTCCTGTTACTCGGGATACCGGTTCTTATGTGGGCTGCATGAGATGCCTGTGATGTGCTGAGCATAGGCCTCCAAGAGAACAAGTCTCTTGTGCACGATGGCTGTGACCACACTTCCGGGAAGCGGGTGGGTAAACCCTTTGTATCTGTTCCACAATGTGAGTCTCTTTCTAAATGCTCTGCCTTTCCATGTGCTTGGCAGAAGTGCCGTCTATCTGAATGTAGCAGCTCTCATGAGCCCAGTCTATTTTTGACCTGAAGTGCTGTGATTTGTTACCGTTTCAGCCTCCAAATCCAGGTTCTTTTACCCATTGTTCTTTATTTTGGGTCTTGGGCCAACATTATGTCACAAGAAGGATCTGGCAGGTCACCTGTGGATTGCTAAGTTACGCTTATGCTGTGGAAGCAGCCAGCACGCCCACGTTGCTGCCTTTGGGTGTTGGTGACAGTCTTGCTGAACGGTCGGGATGCTCAGTGCTTTTGCTATGGAGTACTTTGGTCTAGAAAAGTTTTGGCTTTAGAGACTCATCCGTCTCTACATTTGGCCTTCCTATTGCAAAGCTTCATTTATATTTGTGTATGTGTGTGTGTTTGTGTGTGTGCTTTGGAGTGTGTAAGTGTATGAATGAACATGTGTGTGTTTGCAGGTCAGAAGACAACCTTGGTGTCACTCCTCGGACACCTTCTACCTTTTACTGGAGACAGTGTCTCTGGATGACTTGGCTGGGCCACCTGACCAGCAATATCCAGGGATCCACCTACTCTGACCTTCAGACTCATGCCACCACCTTGGTTTTTAGTGTGGGCTTTATGGATTCAAATTCAGGCTCTTATGATACTGGTGAAGTGAGCTCGTTGCCAGCCACGCCATTTAGTTTCTGTGGTGAAAACTATCATATGTGGTGGGAATTCTGTAATGAGAGCTGAAGGCTAGAGGCATGCTTGTGGTTGGTATGGAAAGTTCTACTTGAAGTTCTTAAGATTAAGATTGCTGCTGAGACAATGTTTTCTTAATTTTGCTGGTTTACTGCATGGTCTCATTCTTACTTTTTTTTTTTTTTTGTCTCTTCAATTTGCCTTTGACCTCAAAAGAATGTCATTGCATTTATACTTTATGAACACTGTATATTCTCAAATTCCAACTCTCTGAAAAATTAGGTGGAGGATTTTTCTTTTTCTTCTTCATTTTACTTTTTTTTTAAAAGGATTACCTCACTTAAAAATATTACCTTATTTCCACCGATCTGTCATCTGTTTCCATGGAAATAGAATTAGAAGATGGTTTCTGATGATCATTTTCAAGGCTGGCTCCTGACTCCCACTCCAGTTACCATAGAGATGGAAGCAAAACTGAGGAAGGTAAGGTGAAACAGGGGCCATGCGGTAGTAAACAGGGGAGCTGCCGCCTGGGCCATGCCATGTTCCTTCTCTGGGGTTGCTCTGTGTTCAGACTAGTCAGAGCCTCTTGGTGAAGGTGAGAGAGCTGCCTCCCATGCATCTTTGTCTTCCCAAGTCAGCTTTAGATGCAGCCCCAGGACTCCTGGATCCTTACCTTGGCAGCTTTTTACAATTGTTTCTGAAGCTAAGGAGACAATCACGTATTGATTACTTGGCACTTGTGGTACCTCTGCCTCAGGAGGTAGGCAGGAGAGAAGGTATCTTTTGTCTGCCAGGAGCTCAGCCTTCCTGAAGCTTCCCACTGGCACAGGTTTTCATATTTTCCGTGTGCCTTACTAAGTACACATGCACCACACGCGCACAAGCACACACACACGCACATGCTCATGCACCAGGCTGAGTGGCATTGTCGATGACTGACCTGCATTTTCCATCTCTGGCTTCTTGGTCTAGAAATCACACATTTGGCCTTATCTTTTTCTAAGCCCCAATCAGTCTGCATCTTTAACAGAACAGTTGGACAGAAGTCAATTAATTGATAGCATTAACAGAAATAATCTGTCAAAGTAAAAACCAATGTTTTTTACGAAAGTGCTTGGAAATAAATGGTGTGAAAGGGGGTGTTTGAGTAGGATTTTCTTCCTTTGGATCCAGATCTTTTGGTACCATGCTTCAGAAAAGCAGAACCTTAGACCCTCTTAGATGAGGCTCCTGTAACTGCTTGCTTTCAGCGTCTCTACATGGCCTCTGTGTGGGAACCACTTGAGGTGAAGGGTCTAAAGTTTCATGTACGTAACCATCATGTTTCTTAAGATTTCATCCCATTGCTGATTGGCAGTGGGGACAAAGCACCTCCAGTAACCACTTGGTTAGCCTTTTGGGGAGAGACATCAGCATCTGTGCTTAAAACTCCACCTTGAGAAGTCATTGGTAGTTGACACTTAGGAGATATTTTGATCCTTTTCAGATCCTACCATCTTTTACATTTTTTAAAAATAAATTAGAGTTGGGAACCAGTCATACAGCTACCAAGGGTTAACCCATATCACCGAAAGGAGAAATTAGCTGCTTTGCCTGTGAATTACTGACATGCAGAACGATATAGAATGCAGAGCCCTCCAGAAGTTTTGCTCTCATTGTATGATCTGAAGTCCCTTCTGTGTGATGCTGCCAGTTCTCTTGGACACCTATCCTTTGTGCTTCTCCTCAGACACAGGGAGACTCTTGAATCTTCAAGGCACTCGGGTGTGACATTCTGTGGTAGCTGTTGGCATCCTCCTACCCTTCCTGCCTGGAGATGAGGAAACCTGTGTCAGAGGAATTTTGCTGGGATCCTGTGCTATGTTTTGAATTCTTGTGTCCTGTGCTCCCCTTTATATGTTAAAGGCTGATTCTGAGGTGGGGCCTTTGGGATATAGTGAGGTTATGAGGAGAGACTTGTTACAATCAGCACCCTCCTAAGGAGTGAGGTCTTGAAGACCTGGTGAGAACATCAGCATTCCAGGAAGCAAGCACTCACAGAGGACAGAACCCCCTGGCACTGTGACCATGGACTTCCCACGAATGCCTGCTGCCTAGGTCATCAGTCTCTGTTGTTTGGTTATGGTGGCAGGAGCTGACATCTGCTGGTGTTCCTAAGTGAAGTCTCTGAACCACTTCCTAACTGCTCCTGTGCCTGTCTCAGAATCTCTTAGGTAATGTCCACACCATTTCATGGCTCTTAGTTTAGTTTTTTTTATTTTTTTTTATTTTTACCTTGTGCCATTTTTATTAAGAGAGAGAGAGAATAAGAATATGAAGATGAAGATGCTTATATGCACTTTGGGGCCAGAGGTAAATGTCATATATTTTTCCTCAATTACTTTCCATCTTCTATTTTGAGATTCGGCCTCTCATCGAACCCAGAGCTCATGGATAAGGGCAGTCTGACTGGCCTTCGAGCCCCAGATATGCTCCTGTCTCCACCTCTCCAGCACTCAGCACTCCAGCATTCAGGTGTGACTTAGGGATCTGACTTCCGGTCTTCCTGTTTATGTAGCAGACACTTCACCTGCTGAGGTACGTGTGGCAGAAAGGCCGTGAGCACACCGGGATCCCTGCTGCACTTTGCAGGTAGGAAACCGAGACAATGAACACATAGCTGAAACCCAAGTCCAGCAGTCTGCTTGCAGTTCACATAGCTGAAGCCACAGCTGTGCTGCTGGGATTGGAGCTCAGGTCTCCTAGCCACCAGCTGCCATGGCCATTGCCAGCAACTAGATGGGCACTTACTGTGTAGTTGGTTTTGGACTCCAGGTGCCTCCCTTTTTGGAGTCTTTCAAGAACCAGGCCTGCCTCCCGCTCAGCTGTCCTGCCTGCTCACTGGCTCTCCAGAGTCTGCTTGGTCAGTGGCTCTAGAGCGTTGTGCTCACACACCGTACCAGGAAGGCGGGGAATGCAAAGCCTGAACTTCTTATTTCACACCCAGGAAGCGCCAGTGGAATGAGGGCATCCAATAGATGGTAGCTTGTATTAACTATCTCTGAGCTTCTCAACCGTGTGGGAATAACAGAGCTCCCTAGGCTGAGACCTCCACCATATGCAGCAGGCATCTTCCAGGCCGTGCCTCTCCCGCGTCTGTTCCCAGGGCAAACAGCAGAACAGCTGACATGTACAGTATTCACCCTTCACTTACTGCAAAAACAGGCTTTCCTTGTAGTACCGTAAATCAAGCTGTCAGGTGAAGCATGATGCTCTTATTTATTATATGAGGAGGTACTTTATAAGGAAATTGAACTGTGTTGATAAATAGATATCGGACACCGATTATGTTACTGCTATTAATCAAGATATTCATATTTAGAAGCCGTGGCAACCACAAAGGACTGTGAAAGTAAGTAAATTCCCTCCAAGACGAATTGCCCTGTGGCGTGATTGCTTTGCCATTCAGAACACCAGCTACTTACAAACCTGACTTTAAAAGTTAGTAAAAAGCCTACATTTGGATAATAGTAGTGCTCAGGCGTGCCAACATGAAGGAGACATCGATAATTATTTTTAATTACTTCCAAATCATGTCCTGGGTTTGAAACGTATGCATCTCTTAAAATCTACACTGACCCAAGCCTCCATTAAATGATTTAAGGCAGTCTTTCACAAGCTCCGAGAGGTAGGATTTCCATGGTTATACCCGTGGCAGCCAGGTTGGGATTTGAACGCTTTACTTACATCTCTGAACAGTGATTTGGTATCGCTAATTTGCTTACTTTTAACCAGTTCTGTGAACCGTCCTGAACCACACATCATCTTACTGGCACTCGTTGACACAGGTTCAGAGTTGATTCCTTGTTTTGCCCGGTGTTCATGTGATAAGAAGCCCCAGTGGCAAGGGCATAATTCTTAGTGAGAAACGGAACAAGGGCAGCTTGGGAACTGAGTCTGGTTTACCAGGCTGTCAGAACTTAGTTTGCTTCAGATCATACTGTATGTAATTATAATCTCTAAAACTAAGAATGAAAAATTGAAAAATTGCATTGCAGTGATTTAAAGCACACACCTAAATTTTAAAGCTGATTTTTTTAATGCCCTTAATAATCTGCTGTGCTTGAAATGTCAATAAATATACTCTCCTGGGAATGTACTTTCAGGCAATGATATTTATCAAAGTTAGACTTTGGATTGCCCCGAAGCTGAAGTTATAAAGTAATTGTAATGCAAATACTCTGTTTTCACACTAAGACTGATGAAAAATGAGGGTGTTTTTGGGTAAGCCACTTAACAGTACAACCTTGTCCGAAGCCGCTGGGAACACATCAGCATTCAGCGGCCCTAACAGGATGGAAACATCTATTTGCTTTAAGTGAGATTTTGCTTGATTGCTATTTTTATTTTGAAAATCCAATTTTAGCTTTTTGTCTCACATAATAATGAGTTTTTTGATAAATATTGTCACCCTTTATTCTAAGTGTAAAGGAGAGGTAACAAATGGCATTCTGTGATGAGATAGTATAATAAAGAAAAATCAGATGTTAGGAGTCCACTCATCGTTGGTGCGACTAGACACATCCCTCTGACTGTGCAGAGGGGAAGGGGAGGTTGGTTTTCAGTTTGGAGAAATTTTATGCTGTCTTTGAAACTCTAGAGAATGACTTTGTGAAGAGAAAACTGAAGTCTCAAACAATAGTCGTACCTTATTTGATTTAGAAAAACTGCCTAGATAAGTTTTTAAAAACCGTGTATGTGTATAGTGTGTAGGTGTATGTGTGTGTGTGTGTGTGTGTGTGTGTGTGTGTGTGTGCTCATAGCTACATATATGACTGTGTGCTCATGCATGTGGAAGCCAGTGCCTTATTCTATTGTATTCCTTTACTTACTAAGACAGGTTTGGCTAGTCCGGCTCAGCAGCTTGCCCTGAGCGTGTTCTCTGTGCCTCCTGTGGGCTGGGATAGCCGGCATGGCCGCTCTTCTTTTCCTTTTTTCTTTTTTCAAACTGTAGGTGCTGGGGATCCAAACTCCAGTCTTCATACTTCCACACAAATGCTTCCTGAACCGGGCCATCTCCCCAGCCACACATAGATGAATTTACTAATTAACTCTGCTGGCGCTTTGCTAGGTAGCGGCTTGCCCATGCGGCGGTGGGTACAGGAAGTGGGCCGTCGACAGTTAATTCCTGGCCGTGGATTTCCACCGAGACGGCAGAACTACTTATCAAGACCCAGAACAGAAAATAAGTCCTGGAAGGGCCATATAAGTGAACTAACAATTTGAAAATAATCAGAGCAGCGAATGGAAGCTGAGGCTGAAGCTCAGCTAACAAGTACAGGAATGAATCTGTCAAGCGCTGGGTTGAAATCCTATTTCTGAGTTCATTTCACAGTACCCTATGACAACATCTCTCCAAATTACAGTTCATCTCCATCTAAAAGATACCATCCACATATTATCATGAGAAATTATCAGACAATATTTTACTCTGTGTTTTTCCTTGTCACCTTGTCCCCCCCCAAAAGACTTTTTTTAAATAAAAAATATTAGAAATATAATTTATGGAACCCTGGTAAAACTGGAATTAAAAACTATCACAGCTACCAGTGGGTGAGAAAGTAGAATTGAGTTTTGGAGAACCAGGGCTTAAAAAATATCATTATTGAAAAAGAAGGAGACTCTGTAATTGTGTAGTGTCAGCGTTGGGGATGGCAGACAGCTGGGGGGCATAACGGCTATCCTCTTATTATTTGGGCGCATAGTATAATATATGAGATCACATGCTGTGCCCCTTGACTGGACCTGCGTGGAGACCTGCATCCTGGGAACTGTTGGCCTCTCCAAAATTCTTTCAGGAAGCCCGTTTTTTTATTTTGAAATCTCAGAGTATCATTTTCTTGGTTTCTAGGTTCCCGTTCGCCTGAGTTTAGCAGGAGCTGAAAAGCAAGTGACCCTTCACGGGCACTTGCAATGACTGATGGAGCCCTTCTCTCACGTTAAACATCCTTCTCTCTGGTGTAGACATGTGGATGGTGGAATTGCCTCTGTGGTGTGGTCCACTGCATTTTCTAAGGAAATCTGTCGGCTTGCACCAGTGACAGCCACTGGAGGTGAGGTGCAGTTGCCAGAAGTCACGTGCAGACGAGGTACTTGTCTGAGTGCAAGCACATGTCCACATCAGTGTGAGTGTGGGGACACTTAGCCCTGTAGAGCCGGGAAGCAGAGCGTCTTCAACCAGAGTCACTGTGGCTGGGAGTGCAAGGTTGCACCAGAACAGTTGCTGCACAAGGAGAGGCTTTGAGGGCAGATGTTGTCTCTCTCACAGCTGCATGGTCAGCCTGTGGTAGGAATTAAAACACACACACACACACACACACACACACACACACACACACACACAACATAGCCACTTCCTATGGATATTCTCTATACCA
Source organism: Psammomys obesus (assembly GCF_907164565.1). Classification (NCBI taxonomy): domain Eukaryota; kingdom Metazoa; phylum Chordata; class Mammalia; order Rodentia; family Muridae; genus Psammomys; species Psammomys obesus. Next base: position 7,288,369 of record NW_026591918.1, on the reverse strand, counting down.
GGCTCAGTGTGGAGGTCTTACGACCTTCTCCCCCAAATTATGGTGGAATGATGAAGTCTAAAGTGCCTGGTAAGTTTTGCAGCTCACAAGTCTGAGTCCCCAGGTTTAGATTTCCATCCAGGCTGTGCCTCGCTCTGGCTTTAGGAGAATGGAATGTGGTAAATCCCACCGAGAAGCGTGGGTAACTGTTAGTACAGCCCTGGTCTGTTTCCCTCTCCCTTGTGGCTGGTGCTCCTGGGAGAGGAGCCGTCCCACGAGAAAGTGCTCTATATGGTACACATGGGCTGCTTTTAGGGTTGACGTCCCTGAGTCTGTCATAGTAAACACTTCCTGAGTTCACATTCTTTCATGGCTCACATGGCTTCTCATTTCAGTGCATTGACTGAGCAAACAAGGAAGGCTTTTTTTTTTTTTCTGGGAGTGGGATTCTAGGTTTTCCTGGAGCTCCTAGCCAAACACCACAGTTTGTCTCTGTCAGCAACATTCTGAGCTGGTTCACCCAGCCTCCTCTAGTCCTGCTGAGGACTGCTGAGTTACTAGTGTCAGCTTAGGCAGAGGAACCCAGGAAGGAGAGACTTCATCTCCCAGGGGCCAGGGCTGGATTCCAGGGTACTGGAGCAGAGAGTATGTGCGTGCTGCCTGGAGATGATACCATGGGGCATGGAACTTATCTATTGTCTGGAAGTGATGAGGGACAGTTTGGAAGGTGTAACAACAGGGCAACCTACTTCAGAACCACATGACACGTGGAAAACCACATGTTTTCCAGATTTCAGTTTTTAGTGGCACAGATTCCGGACATTCCCATGCTGTTTTACTCTAAATATAAGCTCTGTAAAGCACAGAAGTGCTTACACTAGCATCAAATACCTCTTCACAGAAGCGTTTCCATCCCCTCACATACATTAAAATGGGTATTTCAAAGCAGTTACACATGGGAATGCCTACTTTTTAGATCGCCCCTACCTTGAAAATTGTCTTTCTGCATACTAACAGCTCTGAGAAGTCTGAAAAAACATTTTAATTTTACCCTGGTAGCATCCACAGTTTTGATTTGCTTGCAGCATGCTTCTAGAAATGGGACTGTGGAGTTGTAGAGGTCGATAACATGCCATAAAGCGATAAGGGATATGTGCTCAGGAGTGTAGTTTTCTGTAGCTCCTTCTGGAGCAGTGGTTCTTAACCTTCCTAGTGCCAAAATCCTTTACTATAAGTTCTGCGTGTTATCGTGAACCCCAACCATAAAATTATTTTCATTGTTACTTCATAACTGTAATTTTGTTTCTGCTGTAGATTAGAATATAAATATCTGATAAGCAACCCCTGTGAAAGGGTCCTTCAATCTGCAAATGGATTGTGACCCATAGGTGGAACACAGCTGTTCTATACCAAAAATTAACAAACATTCTCTCTGGAGGGCCAGAAAATAAATATTTTGGGTTTTGTGAGTCAAAAGTCTTGGTTTCTATTACTCAATTCTATAGTGATATAGAACAACTATAGAAAATACAGACACACACGTAGCTGTGTTCTGATAAAACTTTATTTACAAACACAGATGACATCAGAGTAGGTTTGTCTTGAACATCAGAGTTTGAAAATCTCTTGTTGGATCCCTGATATTCTGGTTAGTTTGATGAATATTCTATGCTGTTTCTATTTCCTGTAATTCCTCTTTACAAACTCAGGAACTCCTATTTAGCCTATGGCTCAAGCATTCCTTCCTGCAAGGATGTATTTGGGTCCTAGGACCACTTACAATCCTGCTGGCCCCTCTTAGGCTCTCTGTGGCATTCTCTGTCATAATGAAAACCAACTGGATTTCCATCACTCATTTCTTTCCCTGGCTCTGCCTGCCTTTGAACTGCATCTCCAGTCTGAGGACCATGAGGGCACTATACCTAGCAGAAAGCAGGGGCTCATTGGAAGCTTGTTTACCGAATGTGCCCTCGTGATGGCTTGCTACTGGGGCATCTCATTTTGTTTGGGTAAACTGTTCGGCGTTAACAGTAAGTACAGCAGGAGGATGTGCTCTCTGCACATTGCAATTTTAAGTGTCCCAAAGGACACAGGTAATTTGGATGAATCTGGTTGTGAATTCCTCATTCTCCCAAGACATATGCTTCTCTGGTGAAGAAAGAAAAGAATTTAGGCTACTGTGCACTGTTGTAAATTATTCATGTGGAGCAGAAAAGCAGAGTGGGAATGATAATTTAGGGGGCAATGGGGAGGTATTTGAAAGATCTGGAAGGCATATTTTTTTCTTTCTTTCTATGTGTATTAGAGAATGAATGGTATAGGTCTTTCCCTTTTCTTATCCAGTACCTTAAAATATTTTTCTAGTAATTTTTCTTCATATTACATGACTGCTGTAATTACATCTCCAGTTTTAAGATAATAGAACTGCATTTTTAATGTGTTCTCTCCTGTATCTGGATTTATGATATCTCTCCTTTCCTATGCCTTCTGAAGGAAGAACGTTAACTAAGTTAATATTAAAATAAAGTAGGTGAGTTAAAGGGGAATGAGCCTTTAACATTGAAGATCCAACCCAAATGCTCACTTAATGCTGCCCTCATCTCTTAGGCTGGGGTAGGGAGGCGATGCTGCTACCTACCTCCTTGGTGAGGCGTCTTGACCACCAAGCATGACCATGATCCTGCCTTGAGCTCAGAGAGCAGGAAAAGGAAGGCAAAGGCTGACTCAGTATTCTGTAAGGCCTGACCTACCTTTTCCTGGAAAGGACACTATGGTAGTGTTTTCTACATCCTGTTAAGAATCTTACAACTTGTCAGCAATTGGATGCCCTTCTGCTGTCCCCATGAACACTTCAGGGTATAATGACTCTCAGATGTCTGAATTGGAGAATATACCCCACCCTTATACTGCTGCTGATGGGTGAGGTGACCTTGGGCATGTGGCCTGACATCTTAGCCTTCCAGCTCCAATGACTCCATCTATTTCTGAAGTGGTCTGTTGCTTCTCTGGGTTGTCTTAGAGGTTGAGAAAGGAAACATCATACTCAGCCTGCCTCTTGTGTTTGTTGGTTTTGTAAGAGCAGGAAAGAAAGGAATGACTGAGATTTCAAAGCTTTGACAATTGAAATGATTGAACACTACATTTGTGTTCTTAATTTTGTGAAAATATAGACCCTTCCTTAAGGAGCTCATATCAGGATCAAGGACTCAGGCATCCACTTCGGGGATGGATGGAGTGGGTGGGAACAGTGGGAGAAGGAATAACTAGTTGTCTGCCTAAAATGAAGACAAGACGGCCAGGAAGGGCTTTCTTGGTGAGGTCATGTTTAAGGATGACCTGATGTGCACTGCAGAGAGATCCAGGGCTTTATCCATCTTAAACAGACAGACTTGAACTCCCAAAGAACTGTCAGGTCTGCAGACAGAGCATCCGGCTTGTGTCCCCTCAGCCAGCCACTCAGAAGGAAACTCTAAGGAGCACCTGTATTTGTGTGGCGTGGGTTACTTGTATTCAGAAATTCTTGTTGGAGATTGTTAAGGACAGGTAATGGTGGTGTTAGTTTCTGACTATACTTTGATCAAACTAGAGAAGACAAAATGATCTGAACAGCAGCCGAAGTTGTACAAGAATGGCCTGGGAGGAACAACAGGACTGAGACCAGCCGCTCGTTCAGCACCAAGGACAGCAACAAAACCATGGCCTACTACATCTTTCACTGATGGTTAGAGATGTTGAAGATGCAGAATAATATTCTTCGGCTGGAGTCTGTGTGTACCATACCTCAGGAAAGCCATTGCCTGCGTGGTAGTAGCCTGTGACATAAGGGTTGACATTCCCCTGGCATAGACCTCTTGGAGTTGAAATCACTACAGGGTTTGTACTGCCCTTTGAAGCAGATGTAGGGCCACACTTGCTGGCTTTCTGTTAGGCAGTTGGCAAAAGGTTATGATTTTTCTCCTGGATCCTTTGTGAGGACTATCTATGCCTTTTCTGGGTCACAGGTAACAAACACAGGGCCCCTTCTGTAAGGGGCCACAGACCCCGGACTTCTAAAACACTACTTTATTATTTCTCAACAAAGTTACATTAGTGATGGTATCAGCAGCCAAATCCTGCAGAATGCCACTTAATTTGTACTTGGCAGGACACTCTGACATAATTTGTAGTGTTTGTCCCAGCAACTCTAATGGAGCCAGTCTTTGACTGACTTTAATAAGTCAGCAGAATGTTTTCCACCCTTCACACAATGATTCAGCCCAAGTTGGAAGTGAAACACTGATATTTAAACCTTGGGTGAGATTATGAATATATGTATCTGCAAATATGCATTTATATATGTAAATAATTTTTATAGACATAACTAACCTCTGTTCTGGTTGAAATGAAGGCTCATGTTTGTGGAAGGAATTCTTTGAATTATGGGTCATAAGTCCTGACCTTTTCATCTTTACTTCATCAGAGGCCTGATTGGCCCACCTTTGTGCTGGACTCAGTTCCCGGGGGAGGGCTAATGGTGAATTATATTTGTTGTGTGTAGTCATAGACAAAGGATTAAGGAAAGACTTTCGTTGAAGACAGACTTTCGTTGCGGAGTGTCTCTGGTTTTGAAATGTTTTGAGCACTAAAACTGTGGTTACTTTAAAAACAAATTGAAGGTGGTAGATCCTGCTCTGAGACCATCAAGATGGGTTTGACGCAATCAGGGCCAGCTTTGTGGGAGCATGGCCTGCACAGTCACACAGGGTCCTTCCTTAGAAAGACGTGCATTTGGGTTCATTTGATACTATCAATCACTTTACAACTGGCTTGTTCTTATCTCTGCAAATGATGTAGCCAGCCTTGGGGACTTACCTAATGCATGAAGATAATAACAAGCAGAGTGTAAGGCTTTTGTAGAGATTCGAGGGACTCCAAGTTCACTGAAGGTGGAGGCAACAATGGCTTTTAATAAGTTTTTGCTCCTTAATCAAGGCTGCATAACTGTCCTCTATACTTGGTCATCTGATCGTAAGCCAGTTAGGGACATTGAGTGATCTTCTAGACCCTTCAGCAGTCTGATTCCTTCTGTTTCCCTGATGTCCAGCCCATCCTTTGTCTGGGTCTCAGGGTGGCAAGGAGGGTCTCAGTTCTCAGGTAGGTGAGTGTTCTGTGTGAGGTAGAGCAGGCTGGCTCTGGGCTTAGGATTGACTGGTTCCTGCACTAAACGCTACTGCTTTTCTGTCTTCAGGACACAGTTGTTGATCTGTTATGGATTAGAAAGACTTGCTTCAAGGTCTTTCCCATCTCTTTGGGCAAAGGAGTGAGCCAAAACCTGGTCCAAGAAGTTACAGTCTTTAGCTCATGTGCTCACCATAGATTGTTTATAAAGAGATTTTATTCTTATATAATTAAAGTCAGTAAATCATATAGTTTTTCAAATTTTTAAAATATTTATTTATTATTTATATAGCATTTTGCCTGCACGTATGCCTACATGAGATGGAGTTTCCTGGTTGTTGTTTCATGGGGTAGATGGCCACATTAGTGCTCTGGGGCCTGTCTTATAGGAGCAATAGCAATTTATGAGGGCTCTGCCATCATTTTGGACTAACCCCTCCACTTCCTACAACCCATCACCTTGGGGTAAGGACTTCACTATATAAATTATGGGGCACAGCAATTCAGACCATAGCCCCAGGATTCCTTATACTATTATATAGGCAAAGCTACCTTCAAGGTGACAGGTAAGGTGAAGTGGTCAGAATGATATTTTTCAACTTGGTGTCCTATACAGAAGGGAAAGAGAGAGGGAGGGTGTAAGCTTTGGGCTCATTAATGGTGGCTAATGAGTATTGCTCAGGTGAGGGACATGCCATTCTTTTTTTCTGCACAAACATAACTTTCTCCTTTACCCAAATCTAAAGGCTTAAAACTTCACATCACTCTGACCTTTGAGTTCTAGCAGGGTCAGTTCCAGAACACACATGCCACTTTCATATCTTCCTGTGATGGGAGATGACATTAAAATAATGATTTTAAAATGAATATTGTCTGCCTTCTAGCTATACTTAATGATCTCATGTTTTTTTTCAATGCCATCAGCACCATTACCATCATCATAATACTCAGTGTTTCTGTTTATAACCACTGTGAGCCGTCCAAACTGTTCAGTGGACCTTGTAGTCTGCTATCCAGGGAATGCCTGGGAAGGTGAGAACTGCTCTTTGTATTTTCACATTGAAATGACCCAGCATGCAGAGCTTGGCAACACCCTCTCTGCTCATGCCCACGCCTAGTGACAGGTAAGTCACATGGCAGATGGAAGCACTTTGCATGAACATACTGGCCTGGGATTATTTAGTTTGGGAGTGGACTTAAGTGCCCCAGCCATTCAAGTTGAGGCAAGTTATGTAACTTCTCTAGACCTTTGCCTCTCAATGGTACCTATTGTTGTAAAGGTTAGAAGAGGGGGCCACTGTGGAGCCCAGTCCTGTCACGAGTAGAGTAGTTCCCTGAAGGTGAGCTGATGACACTGCAGAGTGGACCTAGACTGGGGAGTGGAGGCTTGAATTGACTTGGGGTGGGCCTGCAGGAGATCTGGGTCTTTTGGGGACCTCTTTGATGCCTTCTAGAACATCCATATCCTCTTTGAAAGTTTTCTTTAACATGTCTGTGACATGACAATGATAAACGTGGGGCACAGAGATTTTTCTTTTCTTTCAGAAAATTCTGTCAGTCAGAAGCATCAAGTAATCCAAGAGTGGGTGGCCCTTCTTCCTCCCACTTCCAGAAAGTTTCTTTAAAGACTACTTGGGGGTGTAGGGGAAAGTCTTTTCTTTTTAATACAAATGATGTTTTGACAATCATGCATCTCCGTGGTAGTGAATATGCCAGAGGGGAAGAACTGTTACTGATGGTGCTCATTTCTTCTTTCATTCGTGTTGACACTGAAATTTTGGTTGCCACATGTGGACAGTGATTTGTGAATGAGACCGAGAGAGTGTGGACTGGACCTTATTCTTTGGTGGTATTTGGAATCCACAGTGATTTACAAACAGATTCCTGGGGTGTTTAAAAGTAAGAGCTAGAGACATAAAGGCAGCATCCACTGAGTGCAGCAGTTTGGAGTCTGGAGCTTAGGTCTCAGTGGTGGCCAGGATCTTAGGCAAATGACTCTTCTGAGTTTGTCACTCCCCCCAACCTCCGCCATGTGATGTTTATGATTGGTCATCAGTTTGACAGAATCTAGCACCATCTAAGAAGCAAGCCTCTGGTATGACTGTGAGGGACTATGTAGATTAGGCTGGTCACATAAAGACCTGCCTTAATAGTAGGTGGAAACCAGAGGAAAAACCAGCATTCACTACTCTCTGCTTTTGATATAGTATGGATACAGCATGACCAGCTGTCTCAAGATTCTACCACTGTGACTTCCTGCAACATGACAGATTGTGACATAAAACTATGAGCTGAACCTTCCTCTTTTTAAGTTGCTCTTGTCAGGTATTTTGTTATAGCAACAAAAGAAGTAATGAATATACCCTGTGAGTGAGGAATGGGCAGGAGAGATGTGAGACAGGCCCAGTTTCTTATACTGAGGGGAGAAAGATAGATGGATGGATGGATAGATAGATAGATAGATAGATAGATAGATAGATAGATAGATGATAGATAAATAAATGATAGATAGATGATAAATAGTGAGATGATAGGTAGATGATAGACACACAGACAGACAGACAGACAGACAGATAGATAGTACACATACATCTGCCAGTTATATTGTGTGCCCTGGTGCTGCCATAGCTGGTGTGAAGAATGAAGCCTTTAACTGAGTAGCTGCTGTGGAGCTGGCATTGCTGCTCAGTTCTCGTAGAGTCAGAGTGTACAGGAGACCACCATGGCAGGTAGGAGCTTTAGCATGTCAGACAGGGAAATGATAATTGTCTTAGCCCTTTGGACTGTTCTCCAGCTGTCTCTCCCAGTGTCTGCGATGAGCTAGTGTTTCTTCAGTGTGTAATGTTGGCCAGGTCCTCTGTTACATGCCTTGATCCGAATGCTCATGTCAGTCCTCTCTAGAGGGCCTTGGGAGATGATTATTATTGATCTCCATTTTGCCAGTAACGGCACAAAGCTCTAACCAGTGAAATGCTACTCCTGGTCATGTGGTGAGGCGGAACGTGGTTCAGGGATCCTGCTTGTCCTCAGTCTCCATGGCCACAGGCCTTGCTGTGGTGTGAAGGGGCCCCTGCTGATGTTCCCATGTGGTCGGAAGCTGTGCAGTCCCTCAGCAAGAGACAGCAAGCCGCACAGGTTTTGTTCACCTGCCTGTGCATCACCTGTTGTAGCCAACACCTTTTCCACAGTCTGTTTTCTCTGGAATTAACAAGGCCTTTTCCCGTGTCAACAGGAGCACGAGACAACATAACCAGAGCAAACACCCAAACAATACTTTCTAGGCACTTGCCTGAAATATTTTCTAAGATTATTTGACTGAATCTACACAGCAGCCCTAAGCAGGTATAGCTCCAGAGGAGGAAACTGAGTCCCTAGCCTGGTGCATGGACCAGTCCTGGACCCCTGGGTGGCTCTTTTAACTTGGACTGCTTGCCACAGAGCTTCCCCAAGGATTACTGAGCAATGCCACTCCCCGTAAGGGTCCCATGACATGAGCAGACATGTTAATAAGAACCCTGAATAAGAACACTTTCAGAACAGCGTAAGTGTTCTTATTCTCGTTCTGAATCAGAGTATATTGAACCTTGGCACTTAGCATCCCAGCTGGGCTTTAATTTGATCCTTCACTTATGGGTGAGGTATCCAGAGCCACTTTCCGGAGGAAGTGAGAGCTACTGAGATGACCTCTGCCGTGTCTTGGTGTCAGGAGGAAGTGGTTGGTGGCAGTGCCTTCACTCATATCTGTGTGGGCTTGTGCTGTCACATGGTTGCAGCCACTGAAGGAACTGGGAGTACAAGGCTCATCCTGACAGGCATTTTTTCAGTATGCCCATCAGTCCAGCCTCTGGAGGGAGGAGTCCTACTCCTTCTGTCAACAGCAGATACCCTGTCAGAACCCTGGGCAGATGGAAAATCGGTGGAGATTCGCCTCAGCCTAGGTCCTAATCTGAACATGCACCTGTGTTTCTTGGCTTTAATAAGGACTTAATTTTTCAGGAGCAGGTCTGCCATATATCATTGAGTTATGCACTAGTTTTTCAGGAGTGACTTCACTGAGGGTGACAGTCATAACTACTAAGACACACTGTATCTGTCTATATTTTGTACTTTCCATGTAGGGATGAAAATTGTATTTCACTGTGACTTTTTAGCTTTTAATTTTCATTGTGTGTGTATAATCCATTGCGTGTATGTATTTACTTGTATGTGTGCATGTGTGTGGGTACAGGCCGGAAGCTGCTCTCAGTTATCTTCCTCAATCACTCTCCACCTTACACTTTGAGGTCTGGTCTCTCACTGGGCTTGCTTGGCTAGGCTGGCTGGCCAGAGCTTTCTGGGGACTGACCTGTCTCTGTCTGCCCCCACACTGGGATCACAGGAGGACACCTCTATGCACAGGTGTTATTTGGGTGCTGGGGATACAATCCCAGGTCCTTGCATTTTCATGGCAAGGGCTCTGGCCTAGTGAGCCAGCTCCCCAGTCCTCACGATGCTTTTAATGCAGTCATGGGTAAGCTTGGACCTACTAAACACACCACATGGCTTTCTTATAAACCATTTTCTGTGAACTTTCTTTTATATTAGAGACTGGGCCTACTTTTTTTTTTTTTTTTTTTTTTACCATGTGGATTTGTATGACTTTCCTTCCAGGATAGTAAAGAAGAAATTACAAAATGAGGATTTAAAAGGAGTTCTCAAGTCTGACTCAGATTAAGAACAAGGCTGCAGAAAATTCTTCAGGGTAGGAGGGTCTTAGGTTCTGAGAAGTATGTCTGATAGGCGAGTCTTCCTAGGAAAGTTGCGAAAGGAGAACTAGAGTGGGAACGCCTTTGCTAGACCCCAGCTTGCCTCCTGCCCACACACCACAGCCTCCCAGCTCTCTTTGAGATGTTAATTTGTTGCTATGAAAATTATCTTGTCACTGACAAACGGAATCTGGAGGAATCAGCTTTCTTACAAAGTGGTTCCTATGGTATCTGCAGGGCTTTGTCAGTTTGCACGTTATGAATATTTATGTCCCCTGAAAAAAAAATTCTCATCTAAATTGCATTTTCTGTAATTTCCCACTTAATTTCACCTAGGAAATAATGACATTTCCATCCTTTGCCTAGGTGAGCATCTTTGGAGATGGCATTTTTGCACATAGGTTCAAGGGGCAGTGGAATTTACTGAATTCACAACACAGATGCTCTCCTGCTGCCCCGCAATTGCATCTATATAAGATGACGCATGTGCCCGCTACATTATCGACTAGAGATAAATGTCAGATGTGATTATGGTAAATTAGACCTTTTGCATTATTTATGAGGCGCAGTGTAAAATGTGTTTCCCCTTTCCCTGCGAATGTTTGTATGAAAGCCATAATAGGACCTGTTAGTAAACAGTTTTACCATTTATTGCATGATGGGTTGTGTTTTCAAATGTGCTCTGGTCTAGGCGTCCTTCTTTTCCCACCTGTGAGGTTTGTAGGCAGAAAAGTTGATCTGACAGAGATGCTATGGGATGTGGACATGAAGAGCCTGGGGAGGCTGAGGCTGGGGCGGAAGTGTCACTTGGGCCTGGAGTCTGCTAATCCTTGTCACATTTACATCAACATCTGTAGGGAAAGACATCACCTACAGCGCACCCTTACCCTCTCTGTCCCCAGGAAGCCATATAAGGCCTGGTTTCAATGTCACTCCACTTTCCACACTTCTTCCATATTGAAAATTATCAGCAATTTTTATTTATATTTTTCTGGTGCTGTGTTCTTTCTCTGGTTGCATTGATCTCTCAAAGGGAATCGGGGGGGGGTGAATCCTCTCTCGGAGGTAGATCCCTTGATTTTTCGTAAAGACAGCCAGGCTCTGCTCTACAAAGTGCCACAAGCCACTGTCCCAGGAGCTGCTATAGGCCACTAGGGCTCCCGTGGGACACAGAATGTGTCCATATCCCTTCTGCCATTTCTTGATTTCCTGACATTCTTTGGTCAGCTATCTCTGAAATTACTCCTTTCCCTTTCCTATCTCCAGCCTCAAGTTAAAAGCTTGTAGCCACTGGGGCTCAGGGCTGCCCTTGGTCCTAGCTTTCCTGTGTGGAAGCATCCTTAAGCTTGGCTGTGCTTAGAGAATCAGTAGTATATGGCTCTCTGAATACAGGCCCAATGGAAGCCAGAATAGCACAAGTGAAGTTCAAGGGAAAGAATCATAGGTCAAGCAGCACTGCTTTCTTATTATATTTTGCTTTTTTTAAAACCTAAAATATCTGAAATCCCGTTTCTTTCCTTTCACTGTTGATGACAAGATGGAACAAGTAACCCACTGTCTCTGTGTTATACCTAAGAGTCCCATTCCCTGTGGACTCTTTGTGACTGTGCTGGTACAAAGACAAGGGGCCTGTTGCAGTGAGCTGCTGACACAGAAGGCCTGACCCAGTTGCCACTTTGTCTTCCTGGGGGGCACTTCAGTGTCTTTAGCCTTTTTCATTCTAGTTTATTAGGGACAGTGGCTTGAGCCTCCACCTTCCTCTAGTCCCTGAAATTTCGGCAAACCAGCTGGAAGCTGCGGGCCAGGCTATCTCAATAGCAGATCGGTAGCCAAGCTCACAGTGGGGTTCAGTTTGTTAATTTATGCCATTTGCTCCTTTGTCTGCTTCAGTTCCAGCACATTTAGACAATGAAAATTAAAGTGACCCATCTCTAGCACACTGAATGGCTTTGTTCTTCAGCTTTGGCTCTGAGCCTCCTGTGGAATTGTTTAAAGGGAAGATGTGCAGCTTGGTTGCTCAGTGGAATTCAAGGTTGCCTGGCTGTCAGTTCCAGGCAGCTCTGCTGCCCATCAGACCTCAGTGGCGCCAGCTCTCGGGGTGTACCTTGTGGTTTGGTCCACAGCCTCAGGCTTTGGCCAGGCCTCCCTGCAGCTCCACCCTGGGTGCAAAAGTCTGGCTTGGCAGGGCTGCTCACCAAAGCCTTTGTTCTTTGGATGACTTTCCTGTGATGAGTGGTGGCTGCCACCAGGACCTGTGAGGTGTCTTGTGGAATGGAAAGCTATTTATTGGCTTTGCTTTCCCCACTCTTTTGGCCTTGTTTTTCGTCTTTCCCCTTGGCTTTTCTCATCCTAAAGCTATTGCTCTTATGCTGTACTTTGGTGGATCATCTTTTACCTTTAAACTTTATATATTTTAAACACATGCTAACGTGTCCACATTCTGTAGTTGTCAGCTCCCACATACCTCAGGTTTCATCAGTAACCCCATCTCCACCCCGTACTAGCACCATGTTGAAACGACTTTCAGACACCATTTCATGTCACCTTGCAGTATTTCAGAGTGCATCTTTAGAAGAGATGCAATATACAAGAGCGCATCTTGTATACTCTTCTGAGGGAGAGCATCCTAGCATCTCGGTTCTTTATTTAGAAGCTCCTGTGGGTCACTACAAATATTATTTCTCAAAGCGCTGTTATACAGGGTGATTGAGAATGGTATCCAGTAGTTAAAAATATTATTTTATATTTGTTTCCATGAATACCATTTTTTTGGCAGATAATATTGATTTCCATTAAAATATCAGCATCAGATAACAAAGAGATTCAATTTAAAAATAAATATTATTTGAAAATAGTATAGAGAGGGGTCAGGAAACCATGACCTGAGGTTCAAATCTAGTGCACAGACTCTTTTATTGTAAGTAAAGTTTTGTTAGAACACTGCCTCTCATTTGTTTATATGTTGTCCTTGTTTGATTTTGTGCTATAGTGACATTGTTGAGAATAAAGATTGTCTGATTTACAAAGCTGGAATTGTTTACTTTCTGGACCTTTATAGGAAAATGTTTGCCAACTCAGCATATAGCAAGGATGCAGAACAAGTTTTATGACCTTGGTACATGAGTGACTACACTTTGAAAAATTCCCATCAGGCCCACATCTTGCTTTGTAGCTGGTGTAGCTGAGAGACAGGGAAGGGGAACTTTGTTTCCGATGACTCAGCTCTGAGACAGGATGGAACAGGAATATCTCTAGCACTCCTATCCTTGGATTTTTCTCACCCTAATTCCCTACCCTAAACTCTGTGCTGACATCTTCAAGTATTTCAGATTGAGTTTACACCTCATGTTGGGTAGAGGTTTTATTTTTTATTTTGTTTTTCAAGAGCAGAAATCATTTGTACTTTTCACAAGAACATTTCATATTAAGTTTCTCATGGCCAGTCCCATATATTATTGTGTTTCCTAATAGAAATGCTGTGCTAAGGAAATAAGAAAGGCACTCGTGAAGCTGGATAATTTACCACCAAATAGGAGAGACTGAGAGTCTCCTAGAAGAATGCCGAGCTGATTTTCTTCTGTGATATCAATCCACCTCTAGCTTTATCATTGGTGGTACCCAGCTGGGAAGAAAGCATTGAAGTAAAATAAAATGCAAACCGTTTCTCCCATGGACTGGTGATTTTCTCATTTTAGTATCTATTCCTGATGTAATTGTCAGAGTGAGAGCCATTCCTCATGGAAGACTCTTAGAGAATATTCCCGAGTTTCACGCCATCATTTGATTATTTAGGATGGGAGAGCTAAGAGATTGTATTGACAGAGACTTTTTCAAGTCCTCACACTTTAGGCAAGTGCTTAGAAAAATAGAATGTTTTGGGGTGAGGTTAAGATTTTAAGGTGAAGTCTTCTTTGTGCTGCATAGATTTGGGTTAGTGTGATATTTTGTGGAAGATCCTTTTGTGGCTTGCTTAAACCTGCAGTAGCTGCTCTGATAGTCACTGGGCTACATACAACAATAGAACATTGTGAACTGTGTTAGATGGAACAACAGAACATGTGGCTACCATGTAGCTGATCTGGGTGGAGGAGGGGCAGCAGGATTTGAAGACATGACACAATAAAAAGAATTTAAAATATTTCCTAATTTCAAATATTGATTGCATAACATGAAACATTTTAAAGTGTTTTTCATTAAATGTACTATACCATTGGAATTACTTATATCTACTTTCTTATTCTTTTTTGTGGGTATTAGGAAATTTAAGATTATATGTATCATTAGTGTTATGTTTACTTTGGCAAGTGTTGAATATTAAGATGAGAATAGGGAAATCTTTTTATTGTTGGGGTAATGATGGGGAATCTTGACTCATGGATATTTAAGAATAATGGTATCATGTTTAAAGCTACAGCAACAAAAGGACTCTAACACTAGGAATCATAAACAGGTAGAAGGAACAGCCAGCTGAAGCAACATTCAGAATTTGTGTAGATGCAAAGTCACTTTGAGGCCTCAAGTCACTTTGAGGGAAATTGGAGGTTATTTGGTAAACAAACTACAGCTTATTAACTGTTTGGTAAGAAGATCAGAGTTTGAGCCTGACTTAATGCAAGTTTCGGGTAGACTAAGAAATGTGAGTAACTGAAGCAAACTCTAGCATCATCTAGTCAAGGACACATTTGATCTGCAGGAAAAAAAAAACCAAAACAGCTGGAAGAAACTACAGAGGGGGAAACTGAGTTGGCAACAGAAAAATCAAACTGTTCCTTAAAAGAAATTTGATAGAATTAAATGTTGAACAAGTCAGGCATAAAAAACAGGGAGCCCACCTAGTAATTCCCGACATCTAAAAGGCATAAGATAAATGACATTTAATGTACTTTGGATGCCCGTGAAGGCACACAGCCTGTGCCTGCCAATCTCCTGTTCGTTAAAAGGGTTGTCAGACTTAACAAATTGAACTATGGGTACCTTGTGAAAATCTGAGCTTCATATAAACAACAAATTGTTTTTTCGTATAAATGTATGCCATGCAATACTTTTACTAAAACACGATCTATTTAAAGTTAGTGAGACATTCTGTTATCCTTGGCCACCCTAGCCTGGGAATCCCAGTCCCCTTAACACAGGAGGAAGGAGAAGCAGAGATTGAGTGACTATTTGGACAACACCCTGAGAAGGGGCTTGTGTCCAGCTGCCCTGTGACGGGGTGCTAATTAGTTGTCCGCATTTAGCTGTGCATGTCACTGCTGACTTCTAGAACATAGGCTTTCTCTGAATCTCAGACTAGGATCCTGCAAGATCTGGTGGATCTCAAATGCTGCAGTGACTCATCAGACCAGAATGCAGCCCCAAATCCAGTTAGCTACCCCCCCCACGTCATGCCACCACCTAGCATGTGTTACTCATTTGTTTTAGCTCACTCCCCAACCTTATACGATGAGTTTTAGCCACTTTATTCCTTCATTCTTTTACTGTTGTTCCAGAGAAGTAGAGAGGTGTGGGATTTGTTTATTATGATGAATACGTGCAGTCACGTTCACTGAAAGAAAACTTGTGTGTGTGTGAAGTGAAAGTTCTGTTGATTCCCAGTTCCTTGCGGATGGTTCGATGTCTCAGGAGAGTCACAGTAGTGACCCGCTGCTCACTCTCCAAGGAGTCTGCTTTTGGCTTTAATAAATGACCCCGTCAGATTAGGTCTGGGGGGTTGTGCTCCCTGCAGCCAGGGCGTGAGCTTGCTAGGTAGAAGTTGGGGAAGTCTGCTTAGGAGGGAAAACAGCAGACCCCCGGGAAACTGGCGGGCCAATCAGTGTACCGCAGTAGAACACGGAGGAGAGGCAAGCCACAGTGGGACATCCATCCATCCTTCCATCCATCCTTCCATCCTTCCTGTACTGTAGAAATCTCAGTACAGTTTGGAGCTGATTTTTGGTAACTTTAAAATAACCTTGTACTCAGCTGAGAATGTTCCCGTAGGTGAACCTCCACCCATAAGTTGACCACCCAACACACACACACACACACAAAAAAGGTCACGTCTACAAGCCACTGCATCCTGGGTACCCGAGTCAGCACTGTCAGGGCCCAGAGCTTCTGCTCTCCCTTTTTCTTTTCTTTTCTGTTCTCTCTCTCTCTTTCTCTCTCTCTCTTTAATCCTCTCCTCCTCTGTGTGTGTGTGTTTTAATTTGTGTCAGCATCAAAATATGCAGCTCTTCATGGTCTGGTCTCAGATTTGTAATCTTTCTGCCTCAGTGATGTATTACCATACCCAGTCTGACACTTCTCCAAAAACAAATATGTATTTGAAGTAGAACAATCCAAATACAGGAGTATAAGAGGTAAAACTAAAATCTTTTCCCTTTCCCAATGACACTCCAAGAGGCACCCATAGCTAAATTAGCTGCATTGTCTTCAAACCTTTCAGTGTACAATTAATTATGGGTTCTGATTGCTTCTAATCAAAGTAACACAACAAAACATATTAAGCAGCAAAGCTTGGTTTTCAGTCATACTTCAATTTCATATAAAAACAAATACATTTTTATTACTGCATTTGTTATTGTTTAATTATTTGTTTATTAAATGTGGGGGGAGAACAGGCACGTGGGGATGAAAAGGCAACTTGTGGGAGTTGGGTCTCTCCCTCACTATGCAGGCTCTGGAGCTCAAACTCAGGTCTCCAGACTTGGTGGCGTGCACTTTAACTTACTGAGTCATCTGGCCGGTGCCAATCCCATGAACATACTCACTCAGACTTACAAGGTATTTGTTGTCTATCTGGAATTCAGATCTAACAGGGCCCTGTTAACTGAAAATCCTAAAATCATCATTCTCCTCCACAGTAATTGGCTGTGCTGGGCCCTGTGGTGTTTGGGGGTTGGACAGCGTCTCTTAAATGGACATCTATGAAATAGCTGAATCTGTTGGGGAGAAAGTCCTATTGCTGAAATCAACATCCCCCTAAGTTTGGGGACTCTGCATAACATAGATTTCTTTCTTAGCTGAGATCATCTGGTAGGATTTTCTCGTCAAGGGTGGCTGATTTGAAGACCTGGACTTTTCTCTGTTTGCCCCACTGTTCCCTCAGGATTCCTTTAGCCTCTAGCAGTTCTTATCCTACAAGTCACCCATGAAAACATCAGAAAAGCACATTAGAGGAGCCAGGCCTAAATATTCTGTTCATTTTGCTTCTATCCACTGGTAAGGACCTGGTCACATGTACCTAACCTCACCATAAGGAATGCTGGGAAATGTAGTCTTCTTTGGACCAGGCTATGTGGACATGCCACCTGTGGGGGGTCATACATGGTCACTAGAATGACCTGGGTGCTGATGTCATGAAGGGAAATGAAGACCTCCTGTTTATGTATCTTTGTCCTAAGATTTGAAAGTAGGTGTCACTTGACCCAAAGCATTTAACTTTGGATTAATTTTGCAGCATGTCTGTTCTCATCATAGTCATCCATTATCTGCAGAAGTGATCCTCAACCCAGCTGGCTGAGCAGCTGTGGGAATTCTACCTCTTCCATCCCTGTCATTTGAGCCTAGTGAGTTACACTCCTGGGGACGTTGGGACTACTTAGTGCCCTTGATTCAATTTATGATGATTTCTTCTTCAGTCTTTTTCTAGACAGTTTGGATGGTGAGTGGGTTCTGCTGCTTCTCGGGTCATTTAGCAACTGTCTTTGAAGATGTGGGTCTTCCCCAAAGCCTCACCAGGAAGTCTGCATCCACAGGAAGCCCAGCATGGGTGGCTCTGCATGGGCCCAGGAGAGCTTGTAATTCTGACCAAGTACCGGGACTCAGCCCCTCCACACCATACTCTCTCTAGGTAGTGACTGTCTAGATCTAGTCTCTTCATGATCTTGCTGGTGACAGGCCATCTCTCTGTCTCTGTCTCTCTCCTCTATTTCTCTCTCTCTATTCATATATATGCCTAAATATATCTTAGAAAACCCCTGGCTTAATGCAGTTATTTTACCCAATTATCTCAATATATTTGGTATGAAAATGCAATAAGGAGTGCAGTTTCAATGCCTGTTGTGTTCCTGCACCAAGGGTCCACACAATTTTTAAAGGATTTAAAAAATAATTGGAGCTGAAGTTGTAGAGATGGTTCAGTGACTAAGAACACTCTCTGTGCTCTCAGAGAACCCAGGTTTGATTCCCAGCACTATATGGCTGTTCTCTGTAACCACAGTGCCAGGGGATCTGATGCCCTCTCCTGGCCTCTTCAAATAACAGTAATGCACTTGGTGCACAGACATGCATGTAGGCAAGAAACCTACACACACAAATTAAATAAGTAATTTTCAAAAAAGAAAAGAATTAGAGAGTCTTAAGACTATAGAAGATAAAGAGAGTGGGAGATACACAGCACTGAGAAAACTTAGGAAAGTTTTTGTTTTGTTTTGTTCAATTTTTGGGACAGGATCTGCTTATCTAGCTGAGGTGATACGTAGCCCACAAACATAGGCTGGCCTTGAACTCATGGTCCCCCTGCCTTAGCATCCCAAGTGCTACAATTAGGCGTGCACCTCTATGCCCATTTCAGAAGAGTCTCTGAAGGAGGCCATGTGTCCACGCCCTTCAGCTTTTTTTAGCTTGCCCCTGGAGACCGTGGTGAAGATGAAGCTCTGCCTAGTGTCATGGGGTAAGTGAGAGCTTTCCACAGAATCTTCAACTAACAGAAACAAAGGTCAAAAGCAATGATTCTCGTCTCTTTTCTGCACCAAGTGAGGCTGAAAGGAGTTCACCCATTAAATTACATTTCTGGAGCTCTGTTTCAACATATGCTCCTTTACAACTTTATTTAAAGAAAGCATAATGTGAACAGCTTTTAACTGGTGCAAGAAAGGCAGGGGCCTCAATGGTGGTGTAGGCTCTCATCTTGACGTCTGTTCCAAGAACAAAGGTTTTCCTTTTTTTCCTTTCTTTCTTTTTTTCTTTAAACCCAGATTCTGGTACTTCCCTTGAATTGTATTAATGGAACATAACCTTAATTGACTCCTCTAGACAGTTCTCCAAAGTATGTTAGCTCTCACTAAAAAGCTTTCATCTCAAGCTTGTGCCAAAAAAAAAAAAAGAAAGAAAAAAGTTCTTTTGTTTTTATTTGTTTTTTTTTTTTTTTTTTTTTGGTTTAAGTTTTCTGTGTTCTTTTTGCCTCTTTCACATAATCAAATCTCTAAGCAACTTGTTTTAAAAAAATCAAAATGCCTTTCAGGATGAATGTTGATGTTGGTTCTTTTTCTACTTCATAAAGATTTCTGAAGACTGGATTTGAGGTGGGTTTAGGAGGCTTTACTGGGCATCTACTGTGTATGAGGTGCTTTAGGACCTTAGGATTCCTTAGTGAATAAAAGATCTGTGCCTAAGTGAGGCTTGTATGTTAATGGGAAGGAGGCAGTCCGTGTATGCATTAAACATGAGAGAATCTGAAATGGATTTTAGAGGGTGGAGTGAAAGAGACAAGATGTCTGTGTGGATACCAAGGATATGAATAGATTGGCCCAGAGTAGCACATGCGTCTAGCTTGTGAGCTCCCCTCCCTCTGCTTTGTGTCTGTGCGTGCGCGTGGATATCACTTTTTGTGTTTATTTTGGAGTAAATTCTTACATGGGAGTGAAGCCTGTGTGTGTGGGTAATTTTGATTAGAGCCCACTAAACTGACCCTTAGAGGAACCGCAGCAAGCTTCACTCCATCAGGCACGAGTGCTGCCAGCCATCTCCGGATTTGTCGGTGGAGCTCAGGGCCTCACCCTTCATGACCCCACACTCTGCTTTGCCCTTCCTGTATTTCTCTTGTTTGTCTGTAGAGCTCATTTTCTCTTCTTTTGTTTGAGTAGACTCCAGGCTGTTCTCAGGCTCACCCTATGGTCTAGAACTTGGGATCCTCCTGCTTGCCTTCCTGTGCGCTGGGATTACAGGTGTGACCCCCAACCCCAGCCAGCTCAGAACCATGAATTTTAAGAAGACAGAATAAGTCCCTCCTCTTCTCTAAGTGTTCTTAATTGCTGTCTCAGTTCACACTGACTCAGTAGTTTTAATTTTCTCTGTTTTTAGCTTCTTTATCAAAGTAGAAAGTCATCTATGAACTAATGCCAAATTAGTAAAAAGGAGACTTATTTAAGGGCACATAGGAATTACTTTATTAAAAACATACTTATAAAACAACGTTCATTTTATTCTTCCTTTGGATTTTTTGATTTAGGTGAGTAGATATTAGATGTTTTAAAACATGGAGGGCAAGGTGCTCCTTGAAACAAAGATACAAACAAAACCAGATTCATTCATTAACAGGTAAGACTGTGGAGAAGGCTCTAAAAGTTCCGACGTCCTCATTTTCTCTCTCACCAAGAAAGCACTAGAGCTCTGAGGAATCTCTTATGGCAGGTTCAGAGAGTGGGGTAAAGTCTCTTCCAACAGACACGAGGTGGAGAAATCTGGCAGCTGAGTCTGACCTGAATCAGCTGACTAGATAGATGGTTGTAGAAGGCAAAGAGGACCCACGCTGGGCATCAGGCTTCAGTCTTCCCCTGGGATGGGGTTGCTGACACCCTGGCCTTGCAGGGTGTTCCAGGCGGGCACTGTAAGCAGGGCCACCAGACACGGCAGGCTTCCGGATTAGCCCTCCTGTGTGTTATCGCTTAGGTGTCCACGGCTTTTTACAAATAGCCTCTAATCTGTGCATGTGATGTGGGCTTCTGGGTTGATGATCCAAGGTCAGAATCTCCACTGTCAATTGTTTATTCTGCTTCAGCGCTTGGGAGCAGTGCCCAGAGCTAGCAAATGCTTCCACACATGGCGCACAGTCACCGAAACTGGGTCACCTTTGCTTCCTCTAGGAAACGCCCAGGGCTGGCTTCCTGGAAACCTGATTTTCTCACCCATTTGAAAGGTTGTTAATGGGATAATTGAAGTAGTAATAATACAATATCTCTTCAGTCTCTATCCTTTCACTAATTAGGGTACTTCTACATTGTTAATACGGCCATTTCCCAGCATAGGTTTGAGACATTAAAGAGCTTTCCACTGCCAGTGCCCCAGCTGGGAAGGATCAGAGCTTCCATCCTGTTCTTCCTCTAGCACAGCTCATTTTCCCTGTTGGTGGACATCTTCCTTAGAATCTGTCTGAAGCAGCAGCAGCAGCAGCAGCTCCTCTTTCTTCTCTGGCCCTCATTCCAGCATGGTGCCTGTCTTTTCACCACTTGAAGGACGTTGGCTGAGAGACAGACATGCCATGGCCTTCTTACTTCAGTTTGTTTATTTAGTGCAGGATGGGATGTGGATCCCTCAGTCTTAAGCTATATCACCTACAATAGAATAAAACAGCAACCAGTTGCCACATTTCCATCTGATAAGGGGAAAAACTAGGTTTGGAGGCTAATAGTATTGGCATATTGGCATCAGGATAGAAGTAAAACTAAAAGCTGTTGGAGAGATTTGTTCATTATGTTGGCTCTCTGAGGGGTGGGTGAAGTTTAATGTAATGGCATGTCTGCCCTCAGGTCCCTCTCTAGCACCCATTGCCAATAGAACCCTCTCAGTAGGGAAAGGCCCAGAACAAGGGCTGCAAGAGTAAGGTAGGTGATCTGTCTGCCCACAGTCAAGTCTTCCATGTTGGGATGCTCTGAGCTTTGTCATTTTTATTACTCAGCTTCTTGGTGCTATATGAAAATATTGAAACAGACTAACTTTTGAAGAAAGGTTTATTTTGTGCCTCGATTTGGAGGCTGAAGGTCCAGAGGCCATGCTGTAGGCCCTGGTGAATTATAATGGCAGGGTGTGAGCATGTGGGCTGAATGCTCACCAATCAGTAGGTTTAGGAGCTGTGTGGCATAAAGCTTTTGGGACAGCTTTCTCTTGAAAGCTACTGAACAACTTACACCCTTCCAATGGCAGTGTGCTCAGTAACCTAAAAGCCTCCCATCTGTCATTCCTACATTCTAACAGCTCTAGAACCTCCAGCATTACCATATAAGGGTGCTGTGGACCCTTGTCAGCCTGTGGACACTTACACATGCAGGAGAAAGTTTATGCAAACCATGGCAGCATTTTACACAGAGAAACTAGGATGAAGGTATTTGTTGAGATCTCTGAACACCGGAGGTCAGGACTGGCTGGAGAACATCTCAAGGCAACTCATAAAGACTCGAGGGACTGGAGAGATGGTTCAGTTAGTGTGGTAGTTACTTTTCTATTGCTGTGAAAAAGTGCCACAAATAAGGCAACTTGCAGAAGAGTTTATTTGGGCTCACAGTTCCAGAGGAATAAGTGCTCATCGTGCCAGGGAGGCGTGGCAACGAATGGTAGGCATGGAAGCCAGAACAGATGCTGAGATATTGATTAATTCTGAACCACAAACAAAGCGGAGAGAGCAAGCTGCAAGTGGTGGAGGCTTTTAATCTCAAAGCTTGCCTCCCAGACTTGCTTCCTCCAAGAAGACCGTGCCAGCTGACCCTCCCCAGATGGTACCATCAACGGGGACCAGGTGCTCAAATGCCCAAGACTATGGGGCACAGTTCTCGCCCAAACCTTCACAGTTAGTAAAGAAGCACTTTCTGCGCAAGCCTAAGCCAGATAAGGCAACGTGTGCCTACAACCTCAGCGGAGGAGAAGGAGACAAGGACATCCCTGGGGCCTGCCAGACAGCCGATTTTAGAGACTTGATGAGCTGCAGCTTCAGTGAGTGACCCTGTCCCAAAACTATGATAAAGAGTGATAAAGGAAGATACGTGATGTGGACCTCCAGCGCGCGCGCACGCGCGCGCGCACACACACACACACACACACACGAGATAAAGCTGGAATATGTTCTAGAAGACTCTAGCTGAGACAGTTTCTTACACCCATCATGCCACATGTCTCAAACATGCAGCATCTACATTTTCTCATTTGCAGATCAATGTCACATCATTAGTATTTTCTGGAAGTTTCCTCCATGAGTAGACACAGAGGGCCTCCAAAAATGATCTTTGTCTCACATCATCACAGGACAGGAAGAGGCCTCTCTTCCTTGTCTTTTGTGAGCAAAACCTGGAGCCAAGAGTCAGGACCTGATACACACTCGGTGTGTTGTCACCAGGGTACTCAGGAGAACAGTGTGGCTTTCATCTCTGGTAGCTTTCATTTGAACGAGCCAGTTCCCCACATGGCTCGTGCATTAGAGATGAACTTGTGGTATGGCCATGTTCCTGTTGATTCACACTGCTCTCAGTCATGCTGATGTTGCATGCTGTTGCGTGCAGCATGCGTGCTCTGTCAGTGTCTGGAGGTGACACAACCACCTACCGAAATTACAGTGCTGGTCTGTCTCTGTCTCTCTGTCTTCCTTCCTTTGTTTTTCTTTTTATTGAAAGTACTTTTTTTAAAAAGCAATATATTCTGATTATGGTTTCCCCTCCTCCAACTCTTCCCGCCCCTCACCTAAATCCATATCTCCTTTTCTCCTTTTCATTAGAAAACAAGCATCTAAAAATAATAATAAAATAAAATAATAACAACTAAACAAAAAACCAGAATAGAACAAAACAAATAAACAGAAAAAAAGAGGCAAAGAAAAACACAAGAAACATATGTCGATATAGGGACACACACATTTGTACATACAGAAATCCCATACAAACACAAAATTATAAACCATATTATGTATACAGAAGACCTGTAACGGGGTAGGGGAACCTCCAAATATGCTGTTAAGTTGGATTTGCGTTGGCCAGCTACTGCTGGGCATGGTTTGTGTATGTAGTGAGACTCAAACTAATTTTTTTCTTTGCGGGTAGTTATCAATCAGAGATAGATTCTGCAATAGGGAAGGGGGCTTATGCTCACCTCCTCTCTTAGTGCTGGGACCCGCATCTGGCTTAGACCCATGCAGGTGCTATGTGTGTTGCCACAGTATCTGTGAGTTCTTATGTGCTTTGGTCCTGAAGTATTTAGAAGCCCTTGTTTTTTTGGTGTCCTCCATCCTTTCTCCATCTTATATTCTCTCTGCCTTCTCTTCTGCAGGGTTCTGTCTTCTCTTCTTCAGGGTTCCCTGAGTCCCAATGGAAGGGATTTGGAGTCATTTGGAGACATTCCATAGTGCTGAATGTTCCAAAATCTCTTACTCTCTGCACATTGTCCATTTGTGGGTCTCTGTGTCTGTTACCATCTACTGTAGGAGGGAGTTGGCTCTGATGATGGCTGAGCAAAACACTGACTTATGAGTGTAGCACAGTGTCATCAGGAGTCATTTTATTGCTACGTTCCTTTACCAGAACAGTAGTATTTGATTTATCTCTTATAATCCTGAAACAATAGCATGTTAGTGACAGACAGAGAAGTGGTCACCCTATTTCACATCATTTATTCCCTAGAGGTTGATGCCAACAAGGGCCATAGTCAGCTCCAAACTGTCAGTCATGTGAAGTCTATCCACCATGCCTGGTGATAGAAGTAGTCATGGATAAAACAGACTCAAACACAACAAAAGTTGAGCATCCCCAAACTGAGAATCCAAAATCTGATTGCTCCAAAGTACAAAACTTTCTGAGTGCCAACATGACATCCTAAAAGTGGACAATTCCATATCATGAAACTGTTTCATACATGATTAGCTTCTATGATGTGAATACAGCACATATGAAACAGGGAGAAGTTGGGTTCCGCCCCCAGGATGTCTCATTGTCTATTTGCAGAGACTAACACATATGAAACTATACTAAACTCAAAACCTTTCTGAGCCCAAGCATTTGAGAGTAAGGAGCACTTAACCTCTACTCCAGAGAGGAGAGTGGCACATGGGAAAGCTCTTCACTCCAAGAAGGTCTGACTTGCTCCTGCCTTGTTGCTCTTGCCCAACTTCCTGGCTGCGTCCCCCATTCCCCTACTCTGACTCCCCACACTCCATCCTCTCTGAACTATCCACCCCCTGCTGCCCACACTGAACCTCCCCCACCTGTCTCTGCTGTATCCTTCCCCCGGCTGCCTACGCTATACCCTCTAGTCTCCCGACTGTCTGCTCTGCATCTCTCACCCTCCTATCCTGACTGCCTTGCTTCTTATCTTCTACCCTTCCCCTACTGCTCTCACTATATCCTCTATTTCTCATCCCAGCTTCCCACACAGAATCTTCCTGCCCTCTCTACTGAGACCCGCTCTTTAGGAG
>NW_026591918.1:7228859-7263327 GCF_907164565.1 Psammomys obesus | reverse complement strand
ATTCTGTGTGATACTTTGATTGCTGTATGCATATGTTGTGAAATTGTCTAATCGGGCTAATTAACATACCTAACACCCTCACATACTTAACATTCTTTATGATGAGAACATTTGGATCTTCTTGTAGCAGTTGTCAAGTGTACAATATGGTGTTATTCACTATAGTCACGCTATGGGCATGGATTTATTTGTTGTTTCTTTCTCTATTTTCCCCACGCCCCCAAAGACAGAGTATCACTGTGTAGCCTTGGAACTTGCTATATTGATCAGGCTGGTGACCTGACACCACACCCAGCCCATGCTAGAATGTCTTAATTCTAATTGAAACGTATGTGCTTGAGCACAAACTGCAATTGACATCACTCAGTAAAAGTTTCTGTGGCTGGGTATGGTGGTGCATGCTTTTTAATCCCAGCAGTCAAATGCTTGCTGGGCTAGAGTGAGTCCCAGGAACATTGTGGGCTGTGATGGGCTCACATGGTGAGACTCTACCCAAGAAACAAACAATGCCTTGATTTTATGATTCCAGTAGTTAAGACTTATCTTCTGTTCTCTGTGTTTGCTGGGCATTGCTTGGAGAACAGTCGACTAGTAATACATGCTTCACCTTTTCATCTGTCACTCCATTTCAGTGCTTAGAACAGAGCTCCCGAATGTAATTTCCAAACCCAATGGCTTGCAAATTCATCCTAGAATCTAGGCTGAGAAAATCTATTTCCTCTGGTCTCAGTTGACCGAAGAGAAATAAGAAAAAGGCAGGGAGGCGTTCATACATGCAAGTCTATTCCATTTCATGGGGAAGCTTTCTATCATGATATTGCTTTCCCTTTCTTAAAGGATCTCTTATTTTTAGAAATGATCATGGAGCTGGCTCAGTGGAGAAAATACATGTTGAGCAAACACAAAGGTCTGAGTTCAGATCCTCATCATCTGTTTAAAAGCTAGGGATGCCTGTAAAACCTGTCCCATGAGACAGAGTCAGCCAGTTGCCGGAGGCTCTCTTGCCATCCAGTCTAACTGAAATGGGGAGATCTGAACTCAATGAGAGACTCCACCTCAAAAAAATAAGGCAGAGAGCAACTGAGGAAGACACCAGGCACCTGACATTGACCTCTGCATGTGAGCACGTGAGTACCCAAACCAGCGCAAACACACATGATAAACATGAACTAGATCAGATGTGTGTGTGTGCCTACAGATATATTCCTTTTTTAATGTCATTGATTAAATGAAAACACAGCAATCCGTGCCTCTCATTTTTTATAAGTTGTTGGTACCTTGAGAACTTTGCCCAAGCATCTGTGACTTTAGGTGCATGGACAGGTGGATAAGGCAGGGGTTCTGCTGAAAGCATGTGACCCACTCATTGCAAAGGCTATTTTGTGACATACGATGTTCATCTGAGTATTAGAAACAGGGATCTTTAATGTCAGTCTCACAGTAATGTAGTAATATAGTTCTTCACATTTCAATGATTATTAAAATCTATATCTATTCCAGATATATGTATATATACATCTATATAGAATGCTTGACAAAAGTGAATGTTTGGCTCCTGCGCGAGTCTGATTTCTTTTGAAGTTAGTGTTACTGCAGTGCTTGCTATTCAGTCGTTCCTCCAAGCACATGCTGGGTGGTCGAACAACGCAGTGCTAAGCCTACAATAGAACTTCTGGATTAATATCAACATTTTAAACTGATTAGATGAGGCAAAAGCATTCCAAAGAAAGTGTAATGGCTTCTTGCACTCTGGCTGGAAAGTGGCACAACATAATTGTCTGGTTAGAAAAGCTTTTTAACAGTTGTGATTTAACTGAACACATTTGAAGGGAAAAAACCAGGAATAAATACATTAACTATATTGTTTTGTCAAAAAGAAGAAGAAGAAGAAGAAGAAGAAGAAGAAGAAGAAGAAGAAGAAGAAGAAGAAGAAGAAGAAGAAGAAAGACCAGGTGGAAAACAGTGGCCCCCAGCCAGGCCTTAAAAATCACTGTAGTGATACCATCCACTTTGCTACCATTTTTCTGAACACCTATCGCTAATGTTCTTTTTGTATGCTACAGAGGACAAGGCCATTGATGGTCTCTGGTTTTCTAGAATTCTCTTTGGTATGAAGTACATTACAGTAGGTAATTGCTGGTAGAGACCAGAGGTACAGGGAAAATGAGGGGGAAAGGTAGGAAGTGCTCTTGCTCTTGCCTGTGGTTTTGAGGTAAGCCTGTCCCTTGCAGGCTGGAGGACCATTCTGAAGTGGGAGAGAGGACCTCATCTCTCCTAGAGGGGCAAAGCCTGGAACGGGAGCCTCCAGAGGGCTTTTCAAGTAGGTGTCAGCTCCGAGGGCTTTCTTGACTCTCCTGGCAGATATCAGTTTCACCAGGACCGCTTTGCTCCCTGCTCTGGGTTGAGAAGATGAAATGGACACTGGGATAGGCCAGCTATGTCCTGTTTTTGTTTTGTTTCTGATGATGTGATGAAATGCCCTGACAAAAGCAACTTAAGGGGACAAAATGTTAACTTAGTTCACAATTCCAGGCTGCTGTCCATCATTTCAGGGAAGTCAAGGCAGCAGGAATGTAAACTAGTCAGGTCCATCCATAGTGAGGAACAGAGAGAAGATGAATGCTTCTGTGCTTTGCTTGGCTCACTTTTGCCCTTTTTATGCATCCAGGACCCCATCTGAGGGACTCTTTGCCTCTACTTCCAGGGTAGCTCTCCCCAGTCACTTTAGCAATTATGTAATCAAGTCAAGTCCCCATACAGACACAACCATGGGTCAGTCCATTCTAGACACTCTCTGAGTGAGGCTTTCTTTCCAGGCGAGTCTAGATTATGTCCACTTGGCAAATAAAACTATCTGTCCTAGCGCCTTCAGGTATCATTAGCTAAGGTTTTTGTGACAAAGTGGATGACTGACGTAGGACACTCAACGTTATCATTCTTCTTTAGAAGCCAGGTCACTTATTGACGAGAGGAGGAAAAGATATGAATCAGAGGTGGCCGGCGGGCTGATGTGACTCACAGCCAAAGGCTGGGCAATGGTGGAGCATCCCTTGGAGGTGGCTTCTGGCAGGAGACTGGCTCTTGACATGTGGATTTTGGACTTGTGGCTTCTAGCTATGAATCAGCGTTCATGGTTTTAAGCCACCACCTTGTGCCATCTGTAAGAGCTGTCACAGGAAACTAATACAGGCCTTGCCTGGAGAGGAGAGGATAATGCGCTTCTGTCCTCTCCCAGGCCGGGAGGGTCCAGGGTCCTGCGAGCCCCACCCCCTTACTAACTTTGTGGTACAGTCTGTGCACAGCTTCCATTTTTATGGTCCAGCCTAGCCCAGCACACATCAGAGTCTCCCCTTCTACCCCTCCATGGGCATCCCTTGTAGAAGATGGCTAGAAGTTGAACAAAATACAAACTCTCACCTCAAAGGGAATAAGAGTTTACAACAAGCCACCATTAACGACTATGGCCAAGATCCACAAATTCATGTGCACCCCCTCCCGCCCCCAAATGCCACACTGCAACATGGAAAGTGGCTTAATGAAGTTTGTAGTTACAGACAGTTTTTTGGCATTTGGGTGCTGGAAGCTAGAAATCTTCTCACACATCCCAGAAAGTTACCCACACGAGAGACACAAGGGGGGAGGTTCGAAGCAGGGTTGGCTAATGAATGCCTGTTAATGTCTGAAGACAGTCCAAGATAATTTGGCTTTGAATCTGTAACATTTCAACTCTACACAATCATCAAGTTTTAATCATCCTTGTAAAATCTTTGATAGAGGTCTTTTTCCTGCGAACTTCAGTTTATATTGACAACTTAGATTGACACAGGCCCCGGGCAGCTGCTTTTTTCCCTTAACTGACATTTCCCATGGGTTCTGCATGGGGGAGGGGGCAGCTGAGTAAAATTGTCTGAATTTTTTTTTTCAGATAAACCTGAAAAGTTTTTTGTTTTTTGTTTTTTGTTTTTTTTAACAAAAGATGGGGTCTTTCTATGCAGCCCAGCTTTCTTCAAACTTTTTTTTTTAATTTGATTTTTTTCTTATCAGTTACATTTTATTAACTCTGTATCCCAGCCATGTCCCGATCCCTCATTCCCTCCCAGTCCCTCCCTCCCTCCCTTATCTCCACCATGCCCCTTGCCAAGAACACTAATAGGGGGGACCTCCTTCCCATTCATCTGATCCTGTTTTATCAGGTATCTTCAGGACTGGCTGCAAAGCTCTCCTCTGTGGCATAACAGGACTGCTCCTCCCTTGGGGGGTGGGGAGGCCAAAGAGCCAGTCATTGAGTTCCTGTTAGAAATAGTCCTTGTTCCCCTCACTATAGGAAACCAATTGGTTACTGAGCTACCACAGGCTACATCTGAGCAGAGGTTCTAGGTTACATTCATACATGGTCCTTGGTTGCATGTCAGTCTCAGAAAAGACCCTGTGCCCAGATATCTTTGGTCCTTGTGGAGCTCCTATCCTTTCCTCATCAGACTAACTTCCCTTCTTTCATATGATTCCCTGTACTCTGCCGAAGGTTTGGTCATGAGTCTTTGCTTTGAAAACACTGCTAGTTAGAGGCTTTCAAATGCGCTCAGTAGACTCCTGTCATATGTTCAATGCGCATCCCATCTGTCTTTCTAAACGAGGATTGATAATCTTACCCCATGTCCTCTCTCTTGATTATCTTTTTTAGGTGTATAGATCTCATTATGTTTATCATATCTTATAGGTCTATATAAGTGAGTATATACTGTGTTTGTCTTTCTCCTTCTGGGATATTTCACTCAGGATGATCTTTACTAGATCCCACCATTTGCCTGTAAATTTCATGATTTCCTCCTTTTTGATTGCTGAGTAGTATTCCATTGTGTAAAAATACCACAATTTCTGTACCCATTCCTCCGTTGATGGACATCTGGGTTGTTTCCAGGTTCTGGCTATTACAAATAATGCTGCTATAAACATAGTTGAGCAAATATCCCTTTTGTGTACTTGAGCAAACTTTGGGTATATACCTAGCAGTGGTATAGCTGGGTCTTGAGGAAGCACTATTCCTAATTGTCTTAGAAAGCGCCAGATAGATTTCCAGAGTGGTTGTATCAGTTTACATTCCCACCAGCAGTGGAGGAGGGTTCCCCTTTCTCCACAACCTCTCCAGCATGTGTTGTCCCTTGAGTTTTTCATCTTGGCCATTCTGATGGGTGTAAGGTGATATCTCAGGGTCGTTTTGATTTGCATTTCCCTGATGGCTAATGAGGATGAGCATTTCTTTAAGTGTTTCTCTGCCATTCGATATTCCTCTGTCGAGAATTCTCTGTTTAGCTCTGTTCCCCATTTTTTAATTGGATTACTTGGTTTGCTGCTTTTCAGCTTCTTTAGTTCTTTGTATATACTCGATATTAGTCCTCTGTAAGATAAAGGGTTAGTGAAGATTCTTTCCCAATCTGTAGGCAGGTGTTTTGTTTTGATGACAGTGTCCTTTGCTTTACAGAAGCTGTTCAGTTTCATGAGGTCCCATTTATTGATTGTTGCTCTTAGAGCCTGTGCTGTTGGTGTTCTGTTCAGGAAGTTGTCTCCTGTGCCAATGAGTTCTAGGCTGTTCCCCACTTTTTCTTCTAACAGATTTAGAGTATCTGGTTTTATGTTGAGGTCTTTGATCCACTTGGACTTTAGTTTTGTGCAGGGTGATAAATATAGATCTATTTTCATTTTTCTGCATGTGGACATCCAGTTGGACCGGCACCATTTGTTGAAGATGCTGTCTTTTTTCCATTGAATGGTTTTGGCTTCTTTGTCAAAAATCGAGTATTCATAGGTGTGTGGGTTTATTTCTGGGTCTTCTATGCGGTTCCATTGATCCTCCTTTCTGTTTTTATGCCAATACCATGCAGTTTTTATTACTATTGCTCTGTAGTACAACTTGAGATCGGGGATAGAGATACCTCCAGATGATCTATTGTTGTACAGGATTGTTTTGGAGATTCTGGGTTTTTTGTTTCTCCATATGAAGCTGAGAATCTTTTTTCCAAGGTCTGTAAAGAATTGAATTGGTATTTTTATAGGAATTGCATTGAATCTGTAGATTGCTTTTGGCAGGATGGCCATTTTCACAATGTTAATCCTACCAATCCATGAGCACGGGAGATCTTTCCATCTTCTGAGATCTTCTTCAATTTCTTTCTTCAGAGACTTGAAGTTTTTCTCAAACAGGTCTTTCACTAGCTTGGTTAGTGTCACCCCAAGGTACTTTATGTTATTAGTGGCTATTGTGAAGGGTGTTGTTTCCCTAATTTCTTTCTCGGCCCTTTTGTCTTTGGTATACGGGAGGGCTTCTGATTTTATTGAGTTGATTTTGTATCCTGCCACTTTGCTGAAGGTGTTTATCAGCTGGAGGAGTTCTCTGGTTGAATTTTTGGGGTCGCTCATATATACTATCATATCATCTGCGAATAGTGACACTTTGACCTCTTCCTTTCCGATTTGTATCCCCTTGATCTCCTTTAGTTGTCTTATTGCTCTGGCTAGGATTTCAAGTACTATGTTGAAGAGGTAGGGAGAGAGTGGGCAGCCTTGTCTTGTCCCTGATTTCAGTGGGATTGATTTAAATTTCTCTCCATTGAGTTTGATGTTGGCTATAGGCTTGCTGTATATTGCATTTACTATGTTTAGATATGTGCCTTGTATTCCTGATCTCTCCAAGACTTTAAACATGAATGGGTGTTGGACTTTGTCAAATGCTTTTTCAGCATCTAAGGAGATGATCATGTGGTTTTTCTCCTTCAGTTTGTTTATGTGGTGGATTACATTGATGGATTTCCGTATGCTGAACCACCCTTGCATGCCTGGGATGAAGCCTACTTGGTCGTGGTGGATGATATCTTTGATGTGTTCTTGGATTCGGTTTGCAAGTATTTTATTGAGTATTTTTGCGTCAATGTTCATAAGAGAGATAGGTCTGAAGTTCTCTTTTTTTGTTGGGTCTTTGTGTGGTTTAGGTATCAGGGTGACTGTCGCTTCATAGAATGAGTTTGGTAATGTACCTTCTGTTTCTATTTTGTGGAATAGTTTGAGGAGAATTGGTGTGAGCAGTTCTTTGAAGGTCTGGTAGAATTCCGTGCTGAAACCATCTGGCCCAGGGCTTTTTTTGGAGGGGAGACTGTGAATGACTGCTTCAATTTCCTTGGGGGATATAGGGCTGTTCAGTCTTTCTACCTGATCTTGGCTTAATGTTGGAATATGGAATCTATCAAGAAAATTGTCCATTTCATTTAGGTTTTCAAATTTTGTGGCATATAGGTTTTTGTAGTATGACCTAATGATTGTTTGAATTTCCTCTGTGTCTGTAGTTATGTTACCCTTTTCATCTCTGATTTTGTTGATTTGGATAGATTCTCTCTGCTTTTTAGTTAGTTTGGCTAAGGGTTTGTCTATCTTGTTGATTTTCTCAAAGAACCAGCTTTTTGTTTCATTGATTCTTTGAATAGTTTTATTTGTTTCTAATTGATTGATTTCAGCCCTGAATTTGATTATTTCCAGCCTTCTGCTCCTCTTGGGTATATCTGCTTCTTTTTTTTCTAGGGTTTTCAGTTGGGCCATTAAGTTGTTTGTATGTGATGTTACAAATTTCTTTTTGCAGGCACTTAGTGCTATAAATTTTCCCCTGAGCACTGCTTTCAATGTGTCCCATAAGTTTGGGTATGTTGTGCCTTCATTTTCATTGAATTCTAGAAAGTCTTTAATTTCTTTCTTTATTTCTTCCTTAACCCAGCTGTCGTTGAGTAACAAGTTGTTCAGTTTCCATGTGCGTGTAGGCTGTTTGTTATTTCTGTTGTTGTTGAGGTCCAGCTTAAGTCCATGGTGATCAGATAGAATACAAGGGATTATTCCAATCTTTTTGTATCTGTTGAGGCTTGCTTTATGACCAACTATATGGTCTATTTTGGAGAAGGTTCCATGCGGTGCTGAAAAGAAGGTATACTCTTTTGAGTTTGGATGAAAAGAATCATCCATGTTGGTCATGGAGATTATAGGTGAACACCACACCACATTGATCTTTTTTTTTCTTTTGATATGAAACTTTCTGATATTGAAAGAAGGCGCAAGCTCTTTCATCTCCAAGTTTTATTTGACCCTAGAGTAAGGTAAGGGCTCTGTTTTCTAATGTTGTAATTCCTGTTCTCCAGTGCTTAGTTATCTCAGTGTTGACTCAGTAATTGCCACATTTCCAAGCCCATTTTAATATACTCAATGTATTCACTTTCTGTTGTCAGCTAAACACATACCACAAACCTATGGCTTAGAGCAACACATATTTGTTATTTCATATTTCAAGAAGAAGCTAAAAAGTGATTTTTAAGAATTGTGTTTGTTAGCCGGGAGTGGTGACTCACGCCTATAATCCCAGCACTCTGGGAGACAGAAGCAGATGGATCTCTGTGAGTTCGAGGCCAGCCTGGTCAACAAAGCAAGTCCAGGACAGCCAAGGCTACACAGAGAAACCCTTTCTTGTAAAACAACCCCCCCAAAGGACAACTTCCCAAAATTGTGTCTGTTAATGTGTATGCTGTGTATATGTGTACATGCGCATTTGGGGGCAGGAGATTGATGTTGGGGGTCCTTCCTCTATGCCTCTTCAACCTTATTTTTTTGAGGCCATTGGTTTTACTGGCTGGCTAGTGAGATACAAGGAACTCTCCTGTTTACATCCTACTAGCACGAGGGTTGGAGATATGTGATTTTTGTTGTTGTTGTTGTTTGATTATTTTAAAATTTGCATTTCTTCCTGTCCTTTCCCTTTCCGTTTTCCTTAGGAGACCTTCGTGACTATAGAAAGCTGACAATCAATCAATCAATCAATCAATCAATCAATCAATCAATCAGTCGTATACTCAATCAATCAAGGACAGCCTTATAAGGACCTCTGGGTCCTTATACATTCATTAGGAAAGCCTGTTGGTTTGTTTTTTGTTTGTTTTCAGGTGAGGTGATATATGTGATATATGTGTGGGATTGGGCAGTAGGAAAGAGGCATGTTTTGGGGCAGATGGAGGGGTCATGGCTACCATAGTCACTGAGTCCTGTTCACCTACTGGTTTCCCATGCCCTGTAGATGAAAAACCCCTACGGCTGCTTTGCCTTCTTCCTGCCTGTTCTGGTCTGTGCTGGAGCTGAACCCCCGAGAACTGCCTGTTTGGTAGCTTCACCTCAGGAGCCTGGCATTGGCCAGAGTGAGTGTTGTACACTGAATGTGGCAAGCATCCATTTCAGGGCTTCTCTAGCAACCTTTTCCCTAGAGGCAGGATCCAAAACAGCTGCCAGCATGTCTCCAACTTCCTTCATTAGCCTAGGGACTGCCATTTCCCTTTAGGGAGATGGATATGGATGTCTTAGAGGCATTGCTTGGTCTCGGTATGGAGATGATCACTAACGGCCACCAGACCTCTTGTAGGCTCAGATAATGAGCCACACGAATTCCCTTATCTTTCCTGTCCTTCCAAGGAAGTCAGATTATAGTTGGATCATTCCAGATGTTCTTTACATTATTATTATTTTTTTTCAAATGAACAAAGGAAACAGGTAGCAAGCTGGCTTTGAAGTGATGACCTCTGACTCCATAAGTATTTGCATTTATTTCTTAGGTGTTATCATGTTAGGTGGCTCTCAGAATTTCTCTTGGTATTTTCACATTGATGGGCATGCATTGTAGATTTATCTGACAACTGTGGTCCTGTTGAAAGCTTGGTGATGGAACTCATTAATAACCCCCATAGCCTGTGAAAATCGTATTTTGAGGCACAATCAGAAGGTGGTAATAATTAATAATTCTCCTTAATAAAAGAACTGTCTTTCCTTACTAGCTGAAAGATTTTTATAGAATAAACACTGTTAAAACTTAAGCCTTTTTTTGTGCTCGGAAGTTCATTATGCTAATAGTGCTTTTAGACTCTGAGATTGTGATCCTGTGTACTCGTCTCTTTTATTCATGGAATTGCAAGGAATATTTTGATCAAGAATTTGTATATACAGCGGGCTATATGCAGTATGGAGATGAGTGTGTTTTCCCATTACCTTCTATGTCAATAGTTGGTTAATTGTCCTGATGGCTGCTGTGAATTTGTCTTCCAGCTTTGTTTTAGCAGCTCTGCTCTGATAGGACCAGTATTTGCAGTGCACAGATTGGGAAGGCTTTTGAAACGTAATTACTCTTATCAGACGAGTGTTCAGTTAAGCTTTCTTAATTAGGTGTGTGATTATTATCTAATATTCCCCGCATAGAGAAAGTTTGTAAAAATAAACTTCAGAAAAAGACAGATAAACCAAAATATGTCTAAATTTACAAAGGCCTGGATATTTGTATAGTACTTCAAGAATGACAAGTTGGAGAATAAAGCCATGCTTGGGCGGTGCTGGGGCTTGGAAGGGTTGCCATGTAAGAGGACAAGGCTTAGGGTGTTGGCTTGTGGATGCTGGTTTCAGAGCCCTTCCATTTTCCTGCAGCTTTTTCCAGGTTGAGCTGCGGGAGGCGCAGCAATGCCCCATGGAATCTGTTCTGTGCAAGGCTCTTATTCCAGCTTCAGGTCTCAGTTTCCCAAGGGTCCTGTCCCAGGGAGTTTTTGCTACCCACACAGCCAGCTGTCTTCTGGGACAGGACCCTTGGGAGACAATCTCACCATTACTTTCGCCAGTCACACTAGGTGGAGTACTTATGCTTTAAAAGAATCTTGGCTCCATTTCTAACCACTTGGGTTTTCCTTGACTTCTTCCCTGCTTGAAGATTTAAGTGTCTTTGTTAACATTTGCTTTTGGTACAAAGCATGGTCTCATCCAGAAGTTCCTGGATATACAGTAGCAAATTCCTAGTTTCCTTTCAGCTGTGGACATTTTAACTGCCAGATAAGTAATTTGGAGGTAACAGTTCTTTTGACATTTTAAAAAATTCTATGGGTTTCTGTTCTTTATTGTTTAAGAGAAATTTATGATCCTTCAAGTTTTCATATACCTAGATCAATTTTTGAGATTTTTGTTTTCATATATTGGGGTTTTAGTTATTCGGTTATGGTTTGTTTGGTTCTGGTTTTCTCTGGGTTTATCCAGTTTCTGAAGTCCTACATTCTTTTATCTGTAGATTTCTGTTCCTCATCACATTGTGCAACCGTTATGTCTTGTGTTAGATTTAGATCACTGTTTTCAAATACCTGAGATGATCAATTTAGTAAGAGAAACAGTTTCTTTGGGTTCACAGTTTTAACTGTTGCAGCTCGTGAATGCAGAGCTTCATTGCACTGGGCAAGCCAGGTCATCATGGGAGGAGTTCAGGGTAGAGCAAAACCACTTGCCTCATGACTAGTAGCCAAAGAGAAGGAGAAGAGATAGGGAGGGCCATGATCCCCTTCAAGGCATCCCCATAATGACCAAAGGATCCATCACTAGGGCCCACTTATTAAGGCTTCCACCATCCAGTGTAATACACAGACTTTGGGTGACATTTAGAACCCAAACCGTAACAGTACACTTCAAGTCCCCAAAGGTTCATGTGCATCTGGCAGTGCAAAATGCACCCAGTCCATTTCTAAATTTCCTCAATGCCTTGACTTTTCCAGCCATGCCCATAAGTCTGTGTCCAAAGTACCCGCCAAGACTCAATACTAAGTCTTAGCTTCAAGCTATAGTATTTCAAAGAATAAGTTACATGGTTCCAGGACGCATGGTTTTGTTACAAGAGGAAAGAACAGAAGAAGAGGGGACTGGAGAAAAACAGGACTGAAACACAGAAGTGAAATTATTACAGCCATGTGTCCAGCATCTGGGCTCCCCAGGAGTAGGGGCTCCCCAGGAATTGGGTAGACCAGTCATATAGATATGATGGTAGAGTCCCACATGGGCACTTCCTTGGGCTTGATTGTCATGTTATCTTCATTTTCCACCTTCAGATGTTCCAGCCTGTTGGCTAGCCTTCTAGGGTCTCCATTGCCACTTTGACTTCGCTCTCACAGCTCCACACATTGTCCTGCCAGGGATTGCTTGCAGGAACTCTGAACCTCTATCATATCGATTGACCTTTCAGGCTTTCCTTTGAAAGCTTGGTGGAAACCTCTCCTAACATTTGCATCTCAGATTCATTCATAGCGAGTATTGTGTTGATTAGGCAGAGGGCAGCTGTTAGCACACACTGGACCTGGACCCATGTGAACCTCAGAACACATGTGTACATATATAGAGGTAACATAGGTAACAAAGAAAAGAAGAGGAAAAATTAATCCAGTTTTATTCTTAGTAGAATCATTTCCATTTGAAACATCATCAGAGTCTTCTTTGTTTGTCTTCTTGCCAAATTACTCATGTCCCGAGCTCTTTCCTGAGTTCTTGAAACTATCCTTACTGTATGCAAGGCCTTTTCTATTTTTTTTCTTTAAAATTTTCCAAATTCCTTCTGCAAACCCATTTCTAGACTTTCTGCATACTAAATGTGTGTGATAACAGCAGACTCTCCTTCTTGATTCTCCCTTTCTGTGTTAGCACTCCACCACTAACAAATACCTTCTTTGGCACATTTGTTTTAAACATTTTGGTCCATGTCCAGTTGGCTCCATTGCTCTGAAAAAGGTAGCACACTATGGTGGGAAAACAGAGTTCACTTCCTAATCTCATGGTGGAAGCGAAAGGACCTAGGAAGAGATCTAGGTCTCAGCAGTGCCCTTTGGGCACGTACATAGCAGTAAGGGCCTAAAATCTCACCAGCATTCACTTCCGGATGCTTCCTGCAGCAACCCTGGAAAGGCTTACACAGCAGACTTACCTGTTTACTTGTTGACAGGGTCTTGCTGTGTAATGAAGCCTGACTCAAACTCATTATGTACCCGTCTCCAGGTCCCTAGTGCTTGGGGTACAGGTGTGAACCCCCCCCCCCAGCTTCCTGTATGTTATTTTTATCATCTGTCAATACATGTACTTTTATGTAATTGTCCATAATTAGTTTGCTAATAGTTGTTAAGACAGTGTGTAACCTGTTGTTAAACAAGTAGTAAGTGTGTTGTGAACAGCACTTACTGTTTCTCAGGTCTAGAACATCAGTTGGCTTTGCTTGTAGAGAACAACCCACCCACCGGTGAAGATTACCGAACATACTAGTTCAATCAGCTGATGCATTCTGACCTGAGGCATCATTTTCCTTCTCCATTTTTTTTGACTAATCCCATGTTGTGAATTATTGTTTATGGGTTCTGTGGATGTGGATATTTGTGTGTATGTGTGTGAGCACAGTTGTGTGTGCGTGCGTGTATATGTGTGTGTATGTGTGTCTGTTTTTTACCCACTTGCCCATATGTACAGATACACTCAACAGTGACAGACCCAGGAGCAGACACTGTGTTTGAAATGTGCAGGTGCTGGTGTAGCTCTCCAGGGACAGCCGTTAGCTTCTTTCTGGAAGCTTACTTTCCAAGGGTCAGAGAGTGAATGGGCGGTAGGTAGCTTGGGCAGCTTGTGGATGGCTGGTCCAGTTCCAGCTTTCCTTACTCCTGGAGGAGGCCTGCAATCTTCACTAAGGTTTATCTCACCAGCCAACAATAGAGCTACCTAGATTTTCTCCCTCCCTCCTTCCCTCTCTCTTTCCTTCCTTTTATCCCTTCCACCTCCCCTTTCCACTATCTTTTTCTTTCCCTTCCCCTCTTCCTTCCTTCTCTTTTCTCTCCCTCCTACCCCCATTGCCACAAACAAACTAGGTAAACATGGTTCTATCAAAGTATATCTTGAGGGCCACTTTCTGTGGAGCTTGGCTGTTCTCTACCCAGGATATTTGAGGTTTCAAACAAGAAGGACAGAGATGCCTCTGCCTGACAAACTGTCTAGTATGCTGTTCATCCCTTGTAGGATGGAATCTTTGCCCCTGGCTTCTGGCTGCCATGATGCTTTTGAAGTCACAATGTCCACCTCTCAAGCCCCTTACACCTTTAGCAAACCAAAAGCCATGTTTATCTTCTGAGTGACCTAGCACCATGGTGAGCACTGTTGCATTTGCCTCGGTTTGCAGTCTTTCTAGAAGTTCAGCCTTAACCTTTGGCTGTTTTGATGGATCTATATTTTTCAAGTAAATGCTAATTGTACTCTATCTAGCTTTCCTAATTGTTCTCAGCAGGTGTGCTTATCTGCTTTGGCTAGTCCATTATCGCAGGAATCACGATTCAGGGAAGACTCTTCATCTTTGTAGGAGGCGGCTGAATTTGCTAGGGAGTGCTGAAGTCAAGTTGAAGATAGAGCTGATTTCACGTATGCTGACACACCTGCAGCGCCCTTGGGGAGACTTTTCGGACATAATGCAGTACAAAACCTGAGAACAACTCATGTGTAGAGACGCACACGCAGAACTCATTTCAACAATCGTGGAGGTTTAGGCTAACAGTATATCACTGGGTAGTAGTTAACTATGCTGTCTCTCACCGTTAGGGTTCTGGCTGGGATCCAGCATGTTTGCATGTTAGGTTCCTTTCCTCCCACCCCCTCTTCCTGGGACTGGATTGTCACAGGCGCCTGTAGGTTTTACTTGTTTTCTCAGCTTTCAGTTCCATTATTGGACCCTAAAATTGTTGAGTTGTTTAAAGGAGTAGAAGAGTGGGCAGAAAGATTCTAAGAGTCAGAGGAGGTGCTGATCTTCAGTGAAACAATATTGGCTTGGCGTGACAGTGCTAATGCACACATGAACTCACGGTACATGCACAAGACCTGTGCAAGATCAAGCCACCCCAAATATCAGCATAAATGGGAGGGGATCATCAAGTCCCACCCCATAGCTGAGACACAGTTAGCAACTGATGTCTTCTGGGGTGTGAACGGTAAGTTTTCTTCAGGGATGAGGCCCCTAAAAATGCCATCCATGCGCCAGTAGTTGGCTCTATACCCATACACACACAGGCAGCACTAAGCGGACTCAGTGGGTTTTAAAGGAAGAGCAGGTGAAATCGGAAGGGAAATCTGGTGGTGGTGGGAAAAAATGGGGGAGGGGAGAAGGTGGAGTACAGACCTGATCAAAAGATTATAAGCTGTTTGGAATTCTCAGTAAAAATTAGTTCTGAGAAAAACAAAGATTAAAATTGTGTTTTTTGTTTGTTTGTTTGATCTTCAGGAGACTGGGGAGTGAGGGCTTTTGTAAGGGGAGAAGCAGAGCCGTGTTCCTGGGGAGCTGCACAGGGTCCTTGAGTGCTCCTTCTCTGCAAGTTTCACAGTGTTGTTCTGCGGTGTCACCAGGCTCGGATGGAGCATCTCTGCCTCGCAGTCTGGTTTTGTCCCTGGAAATCTGTATAGAGTCCTGGTTGTGACCCGATAGCATAGTGTATTCAGTAAACTTGAGGCCTGGGTGTGTTCTCCAACACTGAAAAATACACAAGGAAGGTTAATATGATTAGGTGGTACTGTATGACATTTTTAAAGGGGACGTGTTTGCCTCATCAACTAGACACCATGGTTAGAAATTTGGGCTTCCATAACGGTGCAAACAGAGTTGACTCTTTTGCCTGACTTTAGATGTTAGGAAACAGAGGCTACCTATTCAAAGATGTACATCTTGAGTCTGAGTAGTCCCCCTGCCCCAGTTTGGATGCCTTAGCAGGGTAGTGTGGCAGAGATCTGGGTTCAAATCTTGGCACTGCCTCCTTCTTAACTAGGTGTGTTCTTGTGGGAGGACCTAACCTCTCCAATTGGACTTCATCCTTGTGTGATGGGAATGCTACCTACCTTACACTGAGAAACACTTAAGGTGAACGAATGTACAAGTATGTATTGACTCTGGAGGGAACATGGATCTGTCTTTGTGGAGGTGCCCACATGTGATCCATTTAGTAAGTTCAGAGGGGTTCTAGTCACTTTTTTTCCAAGACCTTTTATTTTATGCAGGAAATTTGACCTTGTGTGCAAAGGCAAGCCCTTTGCCCGCGGCTTCATCCCATCTCACATCACTGCCAGAGCTGTTCATTTTGGCCAGGGTGTCTGCAATGGTAGCTGGGTAATGTTCTCACAAACGGGACCAGGGGCCAGCACAGTCATCTTGTTCTCTGGGAGTGGACAGATGGAGCTTTGCTGCATTTGCTGTCCTTTGTGTAGGTTGGGTTTTCCCAGGTGGCTGTGGACCTCTGCTCTGTGTTGAAAGCACGGGATTCCACTTCTCTCTCCCCACTGAGGGCTCACGTTAATTTTCACAGAAGACTCACATCCTTCCGGAGGCCATTTACACCAGCAGAAGAACATATCCTGGACACCTCCTGGGACCGGGATGTCTCCTGAGTCAGCACATCTGTCTTCTGTGTTGAATGAAGTGCTGGAGTGAAAGCAAATCTTTCTGAAACAGGCAGCAATGCTGGCCTCCAGTCTAGGGAGATTTGGCCCTTTCCTGTTTGGGGCAATTATTATATGGCAGTTGACTGTGTTTTACCTGAGATCATACCTTTCTGAGGCTGAAGAACTAGTATTTTCTATGCAGAACTTGAAACTTTCCAGACAGGTAAGGAAATCTGAAAACATCTAGATGCTGGGTAACCACACATTCTTCTGTTTGTTTGTGTCTATGCGCACATAAGCTTGCAGGTAACACATTATAGGTGGGAGGGCCAAGACCAGTGTCACCTTATGTTTAAGACAGGGTCATGCTGCAATTCAGCTTCACTGACTAGATAGCAGGCCCTAGATGTCAAGCCTTTCCAGCTTCCCAGGGCTGAGATTATAGGCTGGTGCTTGGGACTATCCCTGATTTTATAATGTGTGAGGCATCCGAGCTCAGGTCCCCATGCTTGCCCAGCAAACGCTTTACCCATTGAGCACCCCCTCCCCATTATTCTTTTTACCCTGCTTCACTCACACACTGGTTACTCACAGAGATGCTAGCCAGCTCCTTGCTGGGTAGTAGCTGCTCTGAGAAGCTTTTAATATAATAATCTAAACTTACTGTTCTGGGACCTATATTTTTGTATCTTGTTTAGAGCAGAAAGTGAAATTTTAATGATTTGAATATGGATTACATTCTTAGCTTTCTTAGCTTCTTGGAATTTCTTATCATTTTGACTTGTTAACTTATGATGTTGCTAAGTGATGCAAAATAGAAGGATTAGTCACAGCAAGAAAGAGAGTATGTAATGCTGATAAAGGTATGTTTAATTTTAAGTAAAAAGAAAAGATAAAAGATATTCAACTTATTCAGTGTGCTAATTATAATTCTGCTTATTTCTTCTTCTTCTTCTTTTTTTTTACCCTATGCTGTGGCTTAAGTCTCTTAAAATGGTTAGTGTTCTTCATCTCCAGTGCTAAAAACAGGCATGAACTGAAAAGGTCGTATAGCTTTATTATAGGGGGATTTTGCTAGATTTTATTTTCTTTCCCTCAGTCTTATTGGTGGAGTATTTATTTCCTGGCTTCTTTCAGGCTTCCCAAAGCTTAAGATCTGAGAGTGTGAAATTCTCTTTCTTGGTTTGCCTACACTTATCCCCAAATCTCATATGAATAATTTAAGGCAAAATATTTTTAAACTGGTAAATTTTGAGGGTTATTAATTTCTGAAAGTAAATAATAACTTTTGTAGATGATTTTGAAGAGCATCGGCTATGACTTCTGCATGAGAAACATGTCAGCATGTAAATTCTGAGGCAGAACGGGCTTCTGAGGGCAAAGTCCCTGTCCCTCGATGAGGGACAGCATGCCAGTGTTGGGCTTCACTGGGCATGTTATAATCACAGCTCAGGAACTGCTGCCTGTCACAGCTTTACAAAATTCCTCCTCCCTGCCAAAGGAACCTAGGTTTGACATTTTTGTTTCAACAGTATTTTATATAGGTAGACACAGATAAATCTCTTTGCCAAAGTAAAGAATTGTAAATGCCAATTCCTTCTGTTGCGCTATGAATATTTTCTCTCCTGCTTAACAGGACAAAATATATGAAGATTAATGAAGTTACCCCACATTTCCATTCTTCTTTTTAATCACAGAAGGCAAGTCTGTTGCCGGAAGAGACCCTGATCTGGTAAACTTGATGAATGGTGATGGGCACATGTGGTGCTTTGGATGGACTTCATCCCTGGCTTCTGCTTGGATGTGCTGGCTACAGGCTGTAATTTTAAAAATGTGTCGTCTGAGCCAGGGTCAGCAGTTTGATACGATGCCTGTATGTTCCCCAGGGTGACAAGGCTGGGATACTATTCCAGAGCTGCACGGAG
Organism: Psammomys obesus; assembly: GCF_907164565.1. Lineage (NCBI taxonomy): Eukaryota > Metazoa > Chordata > Mammalia > Rodentia > Muridae > Psammomys > Psammomys obesus. The sequence goes on along the minus strand of NW_026591918.1, from coordinate 7,245,148 downwards.
GGTCTTTAGGTTTTAGTGGCTCTGCTGTCTATAAGCTGTCAAGTAGATATTCTATTTGGTAAACTCTGATGCTGCCGTTAACAGAATTGATACAGGAGTTAGGCAACCGCCCCTGGTCCTCACTCTGCTGTGAGCCAAAAGGAAGCATGGGTCATCCATTGTGGGATAGGGGCCATGTCGCTGTCGTCTGCCTTACAGGGTAACTGTGTAGTGCCTTTTCAGTTCATGAGTTCTCAGCCTCTTGATGGTGTCATGGTGATGCATGTTCAAGAAACTGTACTCCAGGTTTTGAATTCTTAACTTCTTTTCATGGGACTGGTGGTATATGGTGCGAAACTCTCTGTTAGTGCTGAACAGCAATAGTGGGCACAGCTCCTGGTCTGCCCTGCGATCACTAGGGAAATAGCAGGTGCGCAGCAGGGTGCCGTGTGGCTAAGCTGCCATATTTAGTAGTTAGGTGCTGAAAGCACATTCTCAGTTGATGGCTTTATCTGGTGTGACCCCTACAAGAGCATCAGTACGTGTAACTAGTGACAAATTGTGCTGTAAGACTGCTTCTAGACACTGCTGGACTACTATTTTACACCAAAGGGCATTTTCATTCAGCATATTCATGAATGAATTTCTGCTGTTCACTAGTTACTTGGTAGATACTGGGTGGACTTACAAAACTTGTTCGGTGAATAAATGGTTTTTATAAACAATATAATGTGTGGCATTAATTCTTCTCAAGGCCGAAGGTTATGAGTTCATGCTAATGTTGTCATGTTGGTCATATTCTGTTCCATAGTGCCAGACAAATGTTCAGTACCTAGCAGCTATGTGGTAAGAGGCATATGTGATCCCAGGCAAGGAGGAAAGGCCATGGAAACTCAGAGCAGTGCCAAGAATCTTGCATTAATTGGATCCTTTGCTCTTGGTACATCTGAGACTTCTTCCTTGTGGTTTGGCTCAGACCCCAGTTCTTAGGCTCATTGCTTCACTATCTAAGCATATGCATGCTTCTACTGAATGGCCTTCTTGGTGGCCCTGGGAGTGGCTTCAGCTGTGTAAACATAGGTAATGTGTTATTTATTACCTGCATATAAAATGTGCATCTGTGTTGTGTCTCAGACAGGAAGAGCTCGGCTACAGTATTTAAGAGGTGAAATGGTTTCTAGTCGTAGACCAGCCTTTTGATGACTTGATGCTTCTAGAATAACCCCTGGATATCTTGGAGCCTAAAGATTTCAGTCATGGATGGAGCTTGGATAGGGTATGAGTGGGGGCCTTTAATCCAAGAGACCTGGTTCATGGGATTATCAGGAGTATTGATGTGCTAGAGTTAAGAGTTTTCAGTGGATTGGGTGGTAATAGCTGTGAGAATGTGAGTGTTGGCTTCTCACTAATTAATACCACTTACTAAGGGTTATTAGGGGCCAGGTCCCAAGAATTTTATGTACACAATCGTACTTAGAAATAATACAAAGTGATTTTTTAAATATGAGTATATATATGTGTATGTATGTGTTTGAATGTACATGTCTGTGCATGGGCAGAAGGAGAGGACATCAGGTGTTCTGATCAGGTAACTCACTGAACCTAGAGCTAGGATAGTGGCCAGCAAGCCCTAGTGATTCTCCTGTCTCTGTTCCCCACAGCTCTGGGGTTAGAGGAACATGCAAGCACACTGGTCATATATGTGTGTATATATTAATATATATATTAATGTGGGTGCTGGGATTCAAACTCAGATCATCCTGTCTGCATAATAAGTAGTCTTTCCAAGAGATTGTCTCTCCTGTATCATAAAGTGAAATTATCAGCCCCTAAGGAAACATTTTGAATTGCAGGAAGAATTTGTTAATTGGCTTTGCTTAGACTTCCTTACTAGCATTCTCAGTTTGAACACATTCCTCAGTCCCATTGTGCTTCTTGGGTCTGTTAATTGTCATCAGCTAAGGTTTTCTCCCATGTGTTTCTTTGTAAGCCCTTTCGTGGTATTGGAGAGCTTGGGCTATGAACCTGCTGCTGTAGAACCTGCATTTTGGTTGATGAGGCAATAAAAAAGGGACAGGCTTAAAAAGGCATGATTTAGGTGTAAAGCCATGGAGGTGGTTTGAAGGAGAATGTCCCCCCATAGGCCCAGATATTTGAAAACTTGGCTTCCAGTTTGTGGTTCTGTTAGGGTAGGTAGAGGAGGCGTGGCCTTCCTGGAGGAAGAATGTCACTGGGGGCATGCTTTGAGATCTAAAAGCCATGCACCATTTCCCATTTGCTCTCTTGTTTTTAGTTTAAGCTATGAGATGTCAGTTTGCTGCTCCAGCCACCATGCCTGCCTTTTGCCATGCTTCCCCGCCCTGACGGTGATGGGTTCTTATGCCTCTTGCACCCTAAGCACAAATTAACCCTGCCTTCTGCAGGTTGTTTTGCTCATGGTATTTTATCAAAGCGATAGAGAAGTAACTGATGGAGCCATGTTGTAAGCTGTGCCCCTGTTCTTAGCAGAACCTCATGCCCGGTACCTCCCTTAGAATCTGGTCCCGGTAACAAAATACTGTGCTGGTAAGATAATTCTAACCCCTCCCCTCGAGGAACTGTGACCACTAAAGAGACAGGTAAGTAGTTATGTTCAACACCGCGTCTGCTGCCACACTGGTGGGAAGACACATGCAGCAGTCTGAGGAGAGGGAGGGTGCTGGTGAGAATGATGGTGTGTTCAAGGTTGGCCCCTGGGATGGGGAAGCCCTGTCTGGGTACCCTCTTGTCTTCTCAGTACTTACTGCCACCTGGTATTTTCTTCCTTTTCCATTATCAACTATGAGAACATGAGCTTACCCGTCAGGGTTTAACCTTGCATCCCTAGGTACTAGGGCAGCCTAGTGCACAGTGAACTGATGGAGTTATTAAGTGGGAGCCACAGAGCAACTCTCCATGTGGTGTGTAATGCATGGGAAGTGCTGGCCAGACAATGGTGATCACCACATATTTGGGTTTCTGTAGCCTTTTATGCCTTCGGAAACCTGTGCAATGACATCACACTCACAAAGCAACCCAGTGACTTCTGGATACATTTTCTGGAGCAATTTAGGAATAGTCATTCTTTGGCAAAGAAAAATTTGGAGGTGGGTGGAGGGTGTTGCTATATTATCCAGGATAGTATTGAATTTCTGGCCTCAGCCTTCTAAGTAACTATGTCTGGTGTTGTGCACAATTCTTATAGCATTGGGAAAATGGACAGTGTGGACATGGCTGGCCACTTGATAATCTAAGAAGTTGCCTTGAAGCATAAGATTCTGAATTTCTTCTCAGCTCACAGAGAAGTTGGAGGTCATTTAAGTAAAAAGGATTGAAGGTCTGTTGGCTCACATACAGTTTTTGTTCAGTCCTTTTGTAGAATTGTATCAGGCAGGAATTGATTCTATCTAGAAGACAAAGGCTTGTCCGGCAGTGGGCAAATAAAACCAAGCAGGGTTTCACGAGCATTTAAAAAAAAAAAAAAAAAAAAAAAAAAAAAACCCCCCTATTTTTGGTTAAAAAAACAATTTCAAAAAAAAAAAAAAAAAAAAAAAAAAAAAAAAAAAAAACAGCTCTCCTGATTCTGGTTCACAATACCATTTCTCAACAACAACAAAAAAAAGGCACAGAGTTACACGGGAAATGGCTGATGCTAAGACAAAGGTAGGGAATTTATTAGTTGAGCTTAGAGCATTTGTAGTCCCATAAAGTCAGGAAGTGCTCAACAAACAAACAATAAAAACACAAACCTGAGTGTATGCCAGAAAGATACAGGAATCAACCCAGAAAGCTCCCAGTGGCCAAAGCTGGAACAACTCAGGCAACATATATATTTTTAATGTAGTATTACATTATAGCCCAAGGCATAAAACAAACATTTCTGGCATGTGTTCATCCTGGAGAGGATACATCTCTCCCCCACAGAAAGGATTCCGAAAAATTTAGGCAGCTCTCTTGTCTTTACATGAGGGAAGGTAACTCTGCTCAGGTGTGGTCTGCACATGCTACTTCCCTGCAAAGCGCACAGTGTGACGTGGTGGGGAAACTAGCAACTGTACGGTGAGGGACCTGCCAAGAGAAGGATCTCCATCTCTGCTAGGTGACCTGGCCAGTTTCCACAGTGTAAGTCACGTTAGTACTGTATACCCTTGATGAGGTGTGGTGAGAGTGGCTCTTTGTTTTTATTGTGTTCCTCTCCCAAACCCAGAGCCCCAGTAAAATTACAAGAAGACCCCCCCCAAACAAACCCTAGTTGAGAACAACCTACAGAACCCTTGCCCAGGACTCCTGTAGCTGTACTCATCAAAATAAGAAACATGTCATAGGATTCATAATAGACAAGAGAAGCCTAAGGAGACATCATGGCCACACACAGTGCCGTGTCCTCTGTGGGGTCTTGGTTCAGGGAAAGGACACGGGAAAGGCTGAGGGCATCTGAAGGATTGATTCTGAGTGTTGACTTTAGATCATAATGATGTATCTATCTTCGTTCACTTCCTGTGATGCATGTCAAGCTGAAGTAAGAGCATGACAACAAGGGAAATGGCACAGGATGAGCGGGACCTCTGTCCTCAACAATAGTTCGAAAGCCAATTTAACAGGTGAATTGTATTAAATACCTACTGGCTTCTTGTCTCTTTGGAGGGGACAGCAGGATGCTGAGACAGCATGCTGCTATGTGTCCTCCCATTTAAGTACTAACCAGATGTGCCTCTCTTTAGCTTTTGAGATCAGGTCTGACGCATTCCTCATGGTATGACCACAATCATGATGTATGTTGTATGAACAGAAGTTGAAAGGCAGACTAAAAACCATGGCTTAGAATTCCCATCAAATTACCAACACAATTATTTACAGACCTTGAAAGAAAAATTCTCAACTTCATATGGAATAACAAGAAACAATCCTCTACAATAAAAGATCTTCTGGAGGTATCTCCATCCCTAATCTCAAGCTGTGCTATAGAGCAACAATACTAAAAACTGCATGGTACTAGCATAGAAATAGAATGGTGGATCAATGGAATTGGATAGAAGACTCAGAAATAAATCCACACACTTATGGACACCTGATTTTTGATAAAGATGCCAAAGCCATTCAATGAAAAAAGATAGCACCTTCAACAAATGGTGCTGGTCTAACTGGATGTCTACATGCAGAAAAATACAAATAGATCCATATTTATCACCCTGCACAAAACTAAAGTCCAAGTGGATCAAAGACCTCAATATAAAACCAGACACACCAAACCTGTTAGAAGAAAAAGTGGGGAAGAGCCTGGAACTCATTGGCACAGGAGACAACTTCTTGAACAGAACACCAACAGCACAGGCTCTAAGATCAACAATCAATAAATGGGACCTCATGAAACTGAAAAGCTTCTGTAAAGCAAAGGGCACTCTCAAGAGAACAAAACAACAGCCTATGGACTGGGAAAGGATCTTCACCAAACCTATATCTGACAAAGGGCTAATATCCAGAATATATAAAAAACTAAAGAAGTTAAAAAGCAACAAATCAAGTAATCCAATTAAAAAATGGGGGTACAGAGCTAAAAAGAGAATTCTCTATAGAAAAAAATATAGAATGGCAAAGAAACACTTAAATAAATGCTCAACATCCTTAGACATCAGGGAGATGCAAATCAAAATGACCCTGAGATTTCACCTTACACCCATCAGAATGGCTAAAATAAAAAACTGAAGTGACAACACATGCTAGAGAGGTTGTGGAGAAAGGGGAACCTTCATCCCCTGCTGGTGGGAATGTAAACTTATACAACCGCTTTGGAAATCAATCTGGAGCTTCCTCTAACAATTAGGAATAGTACTTCCTCAAGATCCAGCTATACCACTCTTAGGCATATATCCAAAAGAGGCTCAAGTACACAACAAGGACCTTTGCTCAACCATGTTTCTAGCAGCTTTATTTGTAATAGCCAGAAGCTGGAAACAACACAGATGCCCCTCAGTTGAGGAATGGATACAGAAATTGTGGTACATCTACACAATGGAATATTATTCAGCAATAAAAAACAATGAAATCATGAAATTTGCAGGCAAATGCTGGGAACTGGAAAAGATCATCCTAAGTAAGGTATCCCAGAAGCAGAAAGACACACAGGGTATATACTCACTCATAAGTGGATATTAGATATGTAATATAGGATAAACATACTAAAATCTGTACTCCTAAAGAAACTAATCAAGTAGGAGAACTCTGGCTAAGATGTTCAATCCCTGTTCAGAAAAGCAAAGAGAATGGACATCAGAAGAGGGAAAAAACAGGGAACAGGACAGGAGCTTGCCACAGAGGGCCTCTGAAAGGCTCTACCCTGCAGGGTATCAGAGCAGATGCTGAGACTTATTGCCAACCTTTGGGCAGAGTACAGGGAATCTTATGAAAGAAGGGGGAGATAGTAAGACCTGGAGAGGACAGGAGCTCCACAAGGAGAGCAACCGAACCAAAAAATCTGGGCACAGGGGTCTTTTCTGTGACTGATACTCTAAACAAGGATCATTGATGGAGATGATCTAGAACCCCTGCACAGATGTAGCCCATAGCAGTTCAGTGTCCCAGTGGGTTTCATAGTAATGGGAACAGGGACTGTCTCTGACATGAACTGATTGTCATGCTCTTTGATCACCTCCCCCTGATGGGGGAGCAGCCTTACCAGGCCACAGAAGATGACAATGCAGCCACTCCTAATGAGACCTGATAGACTAGGATCAGAAGGAAGGAGAGGAGGACCTCCCCTATCAGAGGACTTGGGGAGGGGCATGGGTGGAGAAAGGGGAGGGAGGAGGGAGCTACAGGGGGGATACAAAGTGAATAAAATGTAATTAATAAAAATTAAAAAAAAATAAAAATTAAAAAAATATGGCTTAGTCAAAGCCCTCTGCATAGGTGTTTTCAAGAACTTTCCTGCAAGGTCAACTGATGTCTTCTTAAGTAATGCAAAACTTGTCCAAAATACTATTGTTCCACATGGGCCAAACCAAACATAGTGGCTAAAATCATTGTCTTGGTTCAAGTCCAGCCCTGGGACATTCTAGCTATGGGAATTGTATACAAGGATCATACTCAGCCCTTCAGTTTCTCATCTACGAAGTGAACGCCATGCTATGTTGTGCCTCTGGCATCCTGAAGGATAAAAGGAGTGTGAATTTGTATGCAAGGCACTGAGCACGGTGCTTCTGCTCATTAGCTGTTCCCTAGATGGTGGCATTTGTTGCCCTTTTTAACATGTGAGAGAATTTTGTGGATGCAGGCCTCACATCCTGCTTTTGGTGGTGGACAGTGCAGAGGCTATTTGATTTTAAGGAGGAGAGAACATTCTTCTACTATGCCCTACTTTGTCCTTGATCTCACCAGTGTTACACAGAAAGATACAATGTATTAAATAATTGTATTATGTGTTGCACTCTCTCCCATGATGCTGTTGTCCCCAGGAGAAGAGACATGTGGTATGGAGGAGTTGATAAGCTTTGTTCCAGAGCAGGGCAGGGGTCTGGAGAGGGGAAGGATGTTTAGAAAGAGGATGAAGACAAGCTGTTTGCATCCTTAAGCCACCAAAATCCACCCTAGGATTCCCACATAGCTTGCGTAGAAAAGTTTCATCTTTTGACTCCTGCTTATCTAGGTTGCCACACATTTTGGATTTACTTGGACACGTAAAATATGAGTCAAAAACTTTTTTTTGTTTTTACAGATTTGCATGGAAAAAAATTAATCTTTACCCAAGCAGCTAGATCTGTGGAACTTGACTTTAATGAGGTGGGATACCAGATGACCCACTGGGACATCTTTATAGTGCTCAACTTTCTAATTGCCCTTTTCCTGCCTCCAGTAATTACTGTGTTGGTATTATTTATCCTAGTTAAAAAAAAAAATCCCAGCATTTTTTCTTTCAGTCTGTGTTTCAACTAAGCAAACATCTTGGCTTCTTTCCCTCCTATCTACATTTTCCCCGTCTTTTCTCTTTTCAACTTCGGGGTCTCCTCCAAGCCACTTTTCTTAAAGCTCTTCTTTTATTTTTGTGATGTGATGTGATGTCACGTGTGTGCACGCGTACACGTGGGCGTGCTTGCTAAAGCAAGAGGATGGTGCCCGGTGACTTATTCTATCGGACGCCGCCTTATTTCCTTGAGACAGGGTCTCTCACTGAGGTGGGGCTGGCCACCAGAAAGCCCCCGCGATTGCCCCATCTCTGCTCCACTCACAGTCCTGGGGGGTCAGACACGCCTGGCTCTGTACAGGGCTCTGGGGATTCAGGTTAGCTTCTCAGGCTTGTCTGCTGAGTGTCCCTGCCCAGGGAACTACCTCAGACTGGAGTGTAAGTTTTAACACGTGCTAAGTAGGAACCAGGTTGGTTATAAGTAGATACACTTAATAAACATTAGAGGGTAAGGAGGGTTCTTCCCTTCAGGGGTTTTCATGGGGTCTTTGAGAGCTGTAGCGGCGTGGCTCAGCTCCTGTGGACCTGTCTCCTCACAGTAGCTCTGGAGCCTGGTGCCGAGGGATTAGTGTTCCCAGGCATTCTATTACTTGCTTTCCTACTCACTGTGACAAAACTCAGGATGGACAAAACCTAAGGGAGGACAGGTTTATTTTTGGTCGTAGTTTCTGAGGAATTTCAGATCATCCTAACGTGGGAGACACATGGAGAGGCCCTGTATTGCTGGAAGCGCTAGACTGCAGCTTGCTCATACCCTGCCAGGTCAGGATGCAGGGCACATGGGCTGGGTCCAGGGGTGGGTATAACCTTCAAAGGCCAGCCCCTGGCACCTGACTCCCACCAGCCAAGCCCCATTTCCTAAAGGCTTTATAGCCTTCACAATAACTCCACAAGCTAGGGGCCAAACACTGGGAACAGGCTGGCTGGGAACACCTGGGAGTCAGGCTAAAACAGGTCCATGCTTGAAAAGACCTGTTCTCTTTTGCTTTCCAGTCTTTATACATTCTCCACACTACTTTTCCTGTGTCTGCAGCAAAATTTGCACATTATTAAAATGTCTACCCTATAGCTCCTCATTCCTATAATATATACCTGTATTTTTTTAACAGAAAGGTTGAAACTCTGCAAAACTCTGGGTTTTATTTCATCCTGTAATCTCCTATATTGCCACCAAGTTATTAGTGAGTTGTCAATCACCTTTGCAAATTAAAGAGCAGAAGTAAATTGCAACTGAACCCAGAGGTAGAGTAAATCATGTCAAATGATTATGCAGAAAAACAAAATCCAATTTGGATGCTATAATTGCTTTCTTTTAGCAGTCCCACTATGTGGACTTATTTTAATAGAAAAATGCCAAAGATGAATGCACTTGCTAAGATGTTTTCCTCCCAGCATCACAGTGCTTCTGAACGTAGAGAATGCAGAAGCAGATCTCATTTCATGGGCGTCAGTTGTCATACCTGATGGTAACTGTTGGAAAGCAGGTGCAGTCAAGCAAAGCCATCCTGGCTTTCCTGAGAAGAGACAGCAACACAAAAGGTCATTTCTAATTTCAGTCTAAATAATGCAGAGGCTTTGCAAATGCTGTTGAAAAGATCGCTAACTCAAGGCAGTTACCCCCGTGGTACTGCTGCCTCTTTGACATAGTTAGGTTGTCCCTATTGCACAGTTAATCTCTGTGACTCAGTTAACTCACCCCTGTGGTACACTTACCCCTGTGGCCCAGTTACCAGGCGGGTGAAGTTGCCCTTGTGGCCCAGTTTTGTCTGTGGCCCAGTTTCAGCCATGGAGCTCTATGCTCTGTAGACATTATCTTAGAGATGGAGTTGCCCCTGTGGTGCAGTTTGAATCGCCCAAAGCACATACTCGAATCAGCTCCCCATCCTGTGATTTGAGGACATCAATTTGCACTTGCCTCTGAGAGTAGTATTTACCAAAAACATAAACCATAGCACTAATGAACCCATTTGAAGCATTCAGATCATTTGCCATTATTTTATTACCTTCATATAAACTAGCAGATGTGTTTATTGTCATAGAGTGTAAACATTCTGTGCACGTGATACCCATAAATTAGTTATCTGTCATTTTTTATTGCTTGTCAAAATATTAATATCTTATGTGTAAGACAGCATGAGCGTTTAGCTCTGTGGCCTAGGCGATAGGACCCCAAGCAGCATTGGACAAAAACAAGTGAGTCAGTGAAACCAGTGGTCTGAGTGACATTTGGCTGGAGTCTAGTTAAGACTCCTCAAGTGTTCTTGACTTGAAATTCAAGCAGAAGAAATTCGGAGGTTGAACTTTTGAGATTCTTTACATTTGACGTGACAGATAACTGGAGCAATAAAAGAAAAAAGCCAGTTTTAACCACCATGTTAAAGAAAGGGTGAGGAACAATGAGTAAGTCTGCCTGGTGTTAGGTGTATAATTTAGATAAGAGAAAGCTTATGGGCAAATTCAGTGCAAAGGCACTTACTCTGTCCATTTTGCCTAGTGAGGATCACAGTCCGGATGTGTCACTCACAAGAAGGAAGGTCTACCTTGAATTTTGGGCAAATTAATGGTTTCTCATGTTAGTCATCATCAAAGCAGATAGGGCTACAATTTAGTAAGCGCTCCAGAAATCCACCATCAGATTTCTATGGTATCCATCACCAGATTCCTCCAGAAATACACTATCATATCTCTATTGTACTGTATCTACCAGCAGATCTCTACAGTATCCACCATCAGATCCCCGCAGTATCTGCCGTCAGAGCCCTGCAGTATCCACCATCAGATCTCCACAGTATCCACACCAGAACTCCACAGTATCCACCGTCAGATCCTTGCAGTATCCACCATCAGATCTACCACCAGATCCCTACAGTATCCACCACCAGATTCTTCCAGTATCCACCACCAGATCCCTCCAGTATCCACCACCAGATCTGTGCAGTATCCACCACCAGATCCCTCCAGTATCCACCACCAGATCCCTGCAGTATCCACCACCAGATCCGTGCAGTATCCACCACCAGATCCATGCAGTATCCACCACCAGATCCATGCAGTATCCACCACCAGATCCCTGCAGTATCCACCACCAGATCCCTGCAGTATTCACCACCAGATCCCTGCAGTATCCACCACCAGATCCCTGCAGTATCCACCATCAGATCCACCATCAGATCCCTGCAGTATCCACCGTCAGATCCCTACAGTATCCACCATCAGATCTCTGCAGTATCCACCGTCAGATCCCTGCAGTATCCACCGTCAGATCCCTGCAGTATCCATCATCAGATCCCTGCAGTATCCACCGTCAGATCCCTACAGTATCCATCATCAGATCCCTGCAGTATCCACCGTCAGATCCCTGCAGTATCCACCACCAGATCCCTGCAGTATCCACCACCAGATCCCTACAGTATCCACCACCAGATCCCTGCAGTAGCCACCGTCAGATCGCTGCTACCAGATGCCAGGCTGGGAACTTAGTAATGAGTCATTAAATATTAGCTACCTTAATAACCCCCAGAAACAATACCTATGTGATCTGATTTAGGTCCAAGATTGAAGTTTCCAGAGTAGGAAATAGATTCTTCTAAATGGCTTAACTTGGGCCAGCAAGATGGCTTAGTGTTTAAAGGTACTTGTTGCTAAGACTGATGACCTGAGGTCAGTTTCCAGGACCTGCATGATAGAATGTGAGGACCAGCTATACGGGCTGTTGCTCTCTGATACTGACATGCTCTGCGACTCCCGCAAAACTGCCTATCATATACGCACAGCATTCAAATAAATCTCATAAAAGTTAAATAAAAACCCCTAACTTCTAATTTAAAACTATAAAACACCCTTCTTTTTAGCATTATGCTGGCATTCCTTGGGTGGTCTAAGATGTTAAAAGGGGCTTTTTCTAGGTCCCAACATTTGCCTGCAAATTTTGTGATTTCCTTGTTTTTAATTGCTGAGTAGTATTCCATTGTGTAGATGTACCACAATTTCTGTATCCATTCTTCCATTGATGGACATCTGGATTGTTTCCAGGTTCTGGCTATTATAGATAAAGCTGCTACAAACACGGTTGAGCAAATGTCCTTGTTGTATAATTGAGCATATTTTGGATATATGCCTAGGAGTGGTATTGCTGGATCTTGAGGAAACACTATTCCTAATTTTCTGAGGAAGTACCAGATTGATTTCCAAAGTGGTTGTATAAGTTTACATTCCCACCAGCAATGGAGGAGGGTTCTCCTTTCTCCACAACCTCTCCAGCATGTGTTGTCACTTGAATTTTTTATTTTAGCCATTCTGATGGGTGTAAGGTGAAATCTCAGGGTCATTTTGATTTGCAGCTCTCTGATACCTAAAGATGTTGAGCATCTCTTTAAGTGTTTCTCTGCCACTCTATATTCCTCTACAGAGAATTCTGTTTAGCTCTGTTCCCCATTTTTTAATTGGATTACTTGATTTATTGCTTTTTAACATCTTTAGTTCTTTATATATTCTGGATATCAGGCCTCTGTCAGATATAGGTTTGGTGAAGATCCTTTTCCAGTCTGTAGGCTGTTGTTTTGTCCTTTGCTTTACAGAAGCTTTTCAGTTTCATGAGGTCCCATTTATTGATTGTTGGTCTTAGAGCCTGTGCTGTTGGTGTTCTGTTCAGGAATTTGTTTCCTGTGCCGATGAGTTCAAGGCTCTTCCCCACTTTTTCTTCTAACCGATTTAGAGTGAGTAAGGTAGCCCAGAAGGAGAAAGACACACATGGTATATACTCACTTATATAGACCTGTAAGATACAATAAACATGCTGAAATCTATACATCTAAAGAAGATAAACAAGAAAGAGGACCTGGGGTAAGATGATTAATCCTCACTTAGAAAGACAAATGGGATGGACATTGGATATAGGAGAAAACAAGTAACAGCACAGGAACCTACCACAGAGGGTTCCTGAAAGACTCTACCTAGCAGTGAATCAAAGCAGATACTAAGACTCATAACTAAACCTTCCGCAGGGTTCAGGGAATCATATGAAAGAAGGGGTAGTTAGTATGACCTGGAGAGGACAGGCGCTCCACAAGGACCAAATATATCTGGGCACAGAGGTCTTTCATGAGACTGTATCTCCAACCAAGGACTATGTATGGATATAACCTAGAACCCCTGCTCAGATGTATTCCATGGTAGCTCAGTATCCAAATGGCTACCTTAGTAAGGGGAACAGGGACTATTTCTGACATGAACTCAATGGCTGGCCCTTTGACCTCTTCCCACCCCCTCTCTGAGGCAGGAGCAGGCCTGCTAGGCCACAGAGGAGGACTTTGCAGCCAGTCCTGAGGATACCTGATAAACCAGGGTCAGATGAAAGGGGAGGAGAGCCTCCCCTATCAGTGGACTTGGAAAGGGACAAAGAGGAGTTGAGGGAGGGAGGGTAGAATTAGGAGGGAATGAAGGAGCAGGATACAGCCGGGATACAAAGTTAATAAGCTGTAAATAATATTTAAAAAATAAAATAAAAAATATAGAATAAAAAGGGGCTTTTTAAGAAATTTGCAATATTTAAATTTGAAGGATCTGCTGCTGAGAGTTTCCTTTTTATCTCTTTGAGTGAAAATAAACTTGTGGGCAGGAGCCACAGAATGGTTTGGCAGGTCCTGTTGGTTGGTTATTGGGGGTCAGTGACCCAGAAGTTTGGGGTGAAAGAGCAACAATGCTAAGTGAGTCTGTTTTGTTTCAACCTGCCCAGGAGAACAGTAATTACCAGATATATTAATGCTTGTCAGGGATGGTTACTGGAACCCTCTGCTACTGCAGCATAATCAGAGTGACGAGAGTTGTGGAGGGGTTGCCTTGGGAGAACAGCCCTCTCCGAATGCTGATTGGCTGGAGTAGAGGGAGCCAGGCTCAGATGAGTGTGTGTGCGTGTGAGTGTGTGTGTGTGTGTGTGTGTCGTGTGTGTGTGTGTGTGTGTGTGTCTGTGTGTGTGTGGCTTACTAACCTGTGCCGTGGTTCATCATGTGATTCTATGAATTGATTTCAGGCTCTTAGTTCTCCACTGGTGTTGTACAAAGAGGCAAATCCTGAGAAAAGGTGGTAGGTGATGTGCTGGGAGAACCCAAAGGACAAAGGAAGAAGCCCCTTAGGGTCCAGGGCCAGTGGATCCAGATCAAAATGCACTTTATAAGTCCCTGGGGGAAGAAGTCGTGAGTCTGTATTCCTTTTTCAGAAGTTATATACTTGTGTGTGTGTGGAGGAGCATGCGATGTCATGACATTGTGTGTGGTGCTCAGGGGTAACGTGTAGGAGTCAGCTCTCTCCTTCTGTCTTGGTCACGGGGATGGAACTCAGGCGGTCAGGCTTGGCAGCAGGTTCCTTTGCAGAGAGAGCCATCTTACCAAATGGAATTTGAAGCCACTGACATCGGGCTGTTTAGTTAAGGACAGTCTATGTCTTTGCCTTTGTTTCATTGTACATGGTTCCTGAGAGAAAGGTAAACATTCACATGTGGTGTTTCAGTGACTTGCTTGGGGCTTTTAATGAAGTAGCTGTGACTGACGGTTTCTGCCTGGTAGATACCACTGCAAACACTTCCCATTATGAGCGTGTTAGGGAGGAGAACAGCCATCATGGGGTGGGGGGCAGAGGAGAGGGAGGATGGAGCTGGACAAATTGTATAGGACCTTCCAGCAGGTACATGTGCTATAAAGACCATGCTGAGGGGCTGCTACATGCTTCTAAGTTATTGCCAGAATTTTGGGGTTTTTTTGTTTGCCATTTCTTAATTGATAACCTGATCTTCAAGTTGCCAACTCCTTTCCACATAGAGACTAGGAGAAAGGAGAAAGCACTTCAGGCTTGTCTATCACAAATGGAGGCATTTTCTTTGGTATACTTGTTATTTTTTTAATTTTCAGTGTGTGTGTGTGTGTGTGTGTGTGTGTGTGTGTGTGTGACATGTGCATGTCCTGACACATACATGGAGGTCTGAAGACAACTTTCAGGAGTTGGTTCCGTACTTCCAGAGTGTGCTTCTTGGCTGTCAGGCCTGGTGGCAAGTTCTTTTACTCAAAAGCCACCTCACTGACGCTCACCATTTTATTTATTTATTTGCCTTTGTTCAATAGTTTCAACGCAGTGGTAGTGAATCTTTCCCTTACATCTTTTGAAAGTACTGATGAAGACTACTTATTTCTGATACTTTGGTAAACAACAGATTCACCCAGGTTTTATGGATTATACTTAATTGGAATTATCATCTTTAGTGAAGCTCCTATCTTATGCTGGAAGAGCCTTCAAGTTGACTCCATGTGACCTGGAATCTCTGACAGCTTCCCTACTATATGATGTGGCAATATTGCTCAGGCTTATTTTACATACTTATTGTCTCAGACCTAGAAACAGCCATTTGTCTACACACACTGATTTTCTTTAGTGAGCTGTTTGTGCTCTCTTTCTTTGTCCGTCTTTGTCTCTTTGTCTCTGTCTCGTGTGTGTGTGTGTGTGTGTGTGTGTGTAGGCCAGAGTCTGGGATCTAAAGGTACCCCATGTTCCTGCTTAGTCATTATTTCTGTTTTAAACACAGGGACCTTTGTTTATTCTACAGCAGTCCCCTCTTGTCAGCTCTTAGGGTAATTTCAGAAAAGACATCATGCCTTTCTTCCTCAACAGTGTTTGCCTAACACCCACCTTGACCCTTGCAATCCAATCTATGTCTTTTCTCTGAAAAGCAAATAAACAGTGAGTTGGGAAACTGAGTATAAAGTTGATAGGGGGCAGAAATATCAAGTGACCTGCTTCCAAGGGACTGCTTAGTGAAATCTCAAAGCGATACTGTCATAAAGTGATGGCATTACAAGATAGAACTGTGGTGAAATACTCAAAAACCTGCTGGGTTATAGCAGGCCTGGTGTTTTACTGTCCCAGCCTTCCTGTTGAAGCTGGCCTGTTCTCCTGTTTATGCATTTATGTAATTTTTTATTCATATGGTAATCTCTTTAGAAACTCTTCTTAATTGGGCTTCAGGATACTATTGTATAAAGTACTGGGATCCTACTGTTCTCCTCTTTCATCCCCTCCCCATTCTGTTTATACGATTTTTTTTTAAAGGGGCAAATAGATTTTAATAGGAAATCTTTGTTTTCTTGTAGGATGTTCTGATGACAACATTGCCAGATTAAGCTTAGATTTTGATTGAATGTGGGTATACGTACCTGCATGTTTGTGTATATATAAGTACAAATGTACATGTATGGGTGTTTGTTAGGGGGCTAGAGTGGTTGCCAGCCCTGATCGATCGATCGATCTATCTATCTATCTATCTATCTATCTATCTATCTATCTATCTATC
>NW_026591918.1:7218698-7228849 GCF_907164565.1 Psammomys obesus | reverse complement strand
ATCTATCTATCTATCTATCTATCTATCTATCTATCTATCTATCTATCTATCTATCTATCTATTTTTGAGGCAGGGTCGCCTGCTGGGACTTGGAGCTTTCTGGTAAGTCTATGCAGGCTTGCCCATGAGCTCTAAGAACCTGTCCATCTCTACTTCACTTGGGGCTGGCAGCATTCACTGCCATATCTGTAGTTTTTGTGTGGATTTTAGGGATCTGACTCATGTCTTCATGCTGGTAAGGCAAGCGCTGTACCCATAGCTATCTCCTCATTGCCTCACCTCAGATTTAAGCTGAGTTTCTTGAGCTTTAGTTCTCTGAGAACCAACTTATTTGAGAACAACTTATATTCTCGTAGGCATGCGGCAACAATTCTGTGATGCTGTCACCTCTGCTTATTGCAGTAATGTGATAGGCACGGGAGGCCATTTGCATCTCGTGTCTTGGTCAGGAGCAGCTATAGCTCATGTCTCCGCTCTTGCATTGTACGACCCTTACTCTCAGCACCCCATTGTCATCTTCCTTCCTTTTAGAACCATTGTGTGGGATTCCGTAAAGTCTTTAATGGACTAGGGACTTTGTCTCCAGGATTTTATTGTTATTCCTTGAAGATAGACTTGGCACGCACCCCTGGAAGATTCACATTGTCTGTTCCGTGGTTGGCTTCTCCCTGCAGGCTGCTCTTTGCGCTGTTACCACTGGGAACTGGCAGTTTACTGTTGCTCTCCTGCTTCTTCCTGTAACGCCACCCCAGCTTATCTGTGTATCTGTGCATCAATGCATAGCCATAGCATGCTTTCTTTGCACCTTTCAGCCTTGGGTTCGCTGTTAACTAAGGGTACCATGAGATGGGGGTTGAGGCAAAGAAGTGTGGTAGAACCAGAGCTGGAAGAGTACAAAAGGACTTGGTTCACAGAAAACCTAGGCAACTTTTCCTTCCCATCTTGCTCTTGACTCCATTCTTTCCTGGCCTCATTCACATGTGCAGAAACTTTCTAGTCTTTTAAGACTAGGATTTGATCTATATTCTCCCCAGAGTTTTATGTGTCCATCTTATTAACGCAAGGTTCTCTGATATGTCCTGTAATATTTAAAGTTCAAACTCACCCCTGGTTTGGCTGGCCCATTCCAGCATTGTTACCCACACATCTTCATGTTGAACGATGGTAATAACGCTGTGTTTCTAATGTGTTTGTTTGCTCAGCTCAATGAGCCTTAGGGTGGTAATTCTTTGGAGAGCAAGAGGTTATAGCTGAGTTTCTTTCTTCCTGTTATGTATGTTTTAATTTGAAGAAATATTTGTAGGATTGCATGTCCTGGGTGCATTTGGATGATGTGATGGGCAGCAAAATTAGATTAGATTAGATTAGATTAGATTAGATAAAGAACAAAAGACTAAATTTCCCAATCCAGAGAGTCACCATAAAATTACATTTTTTTTTCTTTAAAGCCTGATTCTATATAGTAACTTTCATTGAGCCACTGGGTTAAGTCTGAGGTGGGCCAGAAACATAGATTTTTCTCATTTTCTTAGAATATATGAAAGGCACTGCCATATGGAGGGATCTCTTCCACAGTACATAGACTGCCTGCTTCTTGGAGGTCAGTTCCTATTTCTAGACAGTTTACCATCTCTCCTGCCGCTTTCCCTATTCCCCTCCATTTCCTCTTTGTGGGTGAAATGACCCAGGAACCAGTATAGACTCAGCTTCCAATGAACTATTACTATATTTGGAACAATGAAAAATATTTATTCTATAGGACTGCAGTGATGTAGTTATAAAAAAGCAATTTCTGGAAACTTCTCTGTGATTATATGTATGATCTGAGTGCATTGATTTACAAAGTTAGGGTTTTGTTAAAATTGCTCTTTCTGACCTTTGGTTTGCCTCTATCAAGCTGAAGTTGATAATAGTATGTTGTATGTAAAGTTGTAAAAACTGAATGCTAAACACCGAAAACAACATTGAGCGTGTGTCACAGGAAAGCAACTTGCTCTATAGCATCACCGATGCTGTTATTATAAACTTACTTGAATTAAAGTAAGTTCTTTGCAGCCTCTTCATCAGAAATCTTCCTTGTCGGGAGTTGATAGCAACCAACGAGAAGGGGGAAATGGTGTTCCCAGCAGCTTGTGTGTGTCT
This sequence comes from Psammomys obesus, assembly GCF_907164565.1. Lineage (NCBI taxonomy): Eukaryota > Metazoa > Chordata > Mammalia > Rodentia > Muridae > Psammomys > Psammomys obesus. Next base: position 7,226,707 of record NW_026591918.1, on the reverse strand, counting down.
AAAGGGGTTGGTATAATTTCTGTTGTAAAGACAACCCTCTCTATACCGTGGATAGATTGTCATTGGGATCCCTCATGAAGAACATTAAAAGGACATCTTCCTGTCCTCCATCTCCAGATCAAAGGTGCTGCCAAATGCAGATAGGAGCGCTCGAGTATGGTCGGCCTCCCTAATCTCACCGTCAGTGAAGTGAGTCGCAGCTGTGGAGGGAAGAGGGGCACCTAAAGCTCTCCCAGGTGCAATGGCCATTTGCAGTCTGTCGAGCACATTTTCTTCTCGTGTTAAGAACTGTCTCAGCCCAGATTCTTGCCTTTAAAAATAGACTCATGTTTTATTTAATGGTAAAGCTTACAGAGCTGAGGAGCATTAACAGTTATTCTGGCATTAAAACCCACTAAGCCTTTACATAAATACATTGTTGTCATCTTGAAATTTTCCAAACTGAACAAACATGGCCTTCACTCCAGCATCGGGCAGAGCTTTGACACGTAGAAGGAGGGCAGCTACAGGTCCTCTGAGTCCCTTCTAATGCAGTGACTACTCCTCAAGTTCAAAAATAACTGAAAGAAATGGAGCATCAGGACACACATTGGCAGACAGCCACATGAGTATTAATTACCTTGCTACTTGTAATAATGCACCAATTATTGGAAATTCACATGGAAAAATCTGGCATTTTAGTACCATTTCTCCTCTATGATTACAGGACCCTTCTGGCTGGACCATCATTTCTAACAATTCCTGGGCTGCATTTCCTGAGGTGGTGTTTCTATCTGTTGCCTCTTTTGCTTAGAAGCCCAGCAGCCCTTTTTCATTGCCTAAAATGAAGTATCATCCTTGGAGCTTTGTATTCTAGTCCCTTTCCAGGCTTCTCAGCCTGTTCTAGCAAGAGCTTCCCTAGCCTTTTTATGCTGGTTGCTCCACTGTTTGTGCTCTTAGACCTTGGGCTGTACACTGTAGCTGGTTTTTTCTACTTTGTGGTTTTTTCCTTTTCCCATCCTTTACACCTTCAGTTTCACTCCCTTCACTAGATAGGAGAGAAAAAAGGATGGAGGAGAGACAAACAGACAGAAACACACACACACAGAAAGAGAGAGAGAGAAAAAGATGGAGATTCCTGTATCTAATTTCCTCCTTCTTGTTTATTCTTTGAGCAACACTACTTAAAAACTTCAGCCAACCTCCCTGAATGACTAACAGCCACCAACCCTGCATCTAGGGGCTGTAGCATTTTCATACCCTCTGAAAAGTTCCCAGAATTCCAAAAATCACACAATTGCAGAAACTGTCCATGGCTGGAAAAACCATGCCTCTGCTATAGCACAAGGCAAACCACAGTCAGCTACTGTGACAGTCCAAAGCAACCCCATGTCCCCATACTAGGGATTAGGATGAACATATTCTTATAAAATTTCTGTTTGTACAGAAACCATAAGTTTCAAAATAGTCACTCTAGTACACTCTGCTTGTGAGTTCTTCCCCATCGCCACGGCCAGGTATTGTGTCTGTCTCCCAAGTCATCCCTTACATATCCCAACAAAGACTTTTCTAAACACATTACCCTAAGAAATAATTAGTTTGTCTCCACATGTTGAGGTAGAAGTGGATACATGGAGGGCACATGGAGTTTACAGACTGGCTAAATGTCATAATTTAAATGGGTTATGAAATGATGAAAATACTGAAGTTGGTTTTAGAATGTCATTGTCAGAGTTAGGAACAAAAACTAGGCTTTGTGAAGACTCACCATTGGACGACATCCTGAAAGAAGGTTCAACAGACAGAGTCTTGGAAATGGAAGACCCTCAGATTTGAGATTGCCAACATCTCCCCTGGTGGGCCCAGAATTATATCACCAAGGAAGATTGGTTGAAATTGTTAAGTTGGTTCTTGTTACATCCAGAATTCCAAAGCTACCTTTTTTTGAACTTGCTGAGGAAGAGGAGATCTGCTGAGCAGTGGGCTAGCTTCTGGGATCCCCCTGTTTCCTGTTCTGGTGCCTCCTGAGCTGACGGACTTCCTTGATGGCTACCATTGCAGCTTCCCTGGATGTGGCGATGCTTGAATATACATCAGTAGACGCTGGAGTCAAGGAAAGCTTTATGTATTTCTCAGAGAGCTCCTAACTACCTGAATGTGCTGGAATGTGGGAACAACAAGAACAAAACAACACACATCCATGTGCACACACATATATACAAACACACACATACAAACATATACACATACACACACAATTTCTCTTTGATGACATTGTGCTCTCTTTTGATACTGTCAACATTGAAAATGTTTTTTTTTTCTCCTCTCAGAAATTATTGCTAAGAGCAGCCTTTACAAAATATGCTGTCTTCATCCGAGTCTGTGTTTCTCTTTGTAGGGAAAGTTAACAAGCTTCTCATATTAGCATAAAATTATGAAAGGCAATCTTCCATTTTCCATATTATCCGGTCCATTTTGGGGGCCTCATTCTGGCACTTTATTGATTTGTGTCTGCCCCTTTCTTCATCCTCTTGGACTGACTTTCAGGCTAGAGTAAGCAGGGTCTAGTTATGACTACTGAAGCAGAAATGCAGATCCGATGAGTAATTATTAAGAACTTTCCAGAATATTAGCTGTTTTACTTGCTGCAGTGACTAGTGATGGAATAGTCCATTAGACATTTCTGTTCCCAGCAACTCCTGAGAATTGATTCCAATCTGAAGCAGCCAACCGCTTTGATCGATACCATAATTACTCTTATTGATGGATTGTTTTACAATGGTAGCCATCAAGGCAGTCCGTCAGCTCAGGAGGCACCAGAACTGTCCCCTGCAAGCTGTAATGTACCACAAATATCTGATTCAAATCAACTTACTATTGAGGCCAGGATGACAAGCGTGAAATTAATTGTTCCACTCCATGTAAGACCTGCATTCTTCTTTTGAGAGAGTAATTGGTTGCTGCGTGTAGCATGGGAGCTGGGGGAACGTTGCTCTCTGCAATGTTTATGGACTTATTTTTTTTCCCCACCAGCTATTTTCCCCCTGTTCTTTTCGGTGTCAGCAATGTTGTTCAGCTGCAGTTTCTGCTGTTGTTGTTTTTGACTAAGTCTTGTCATGGCAGAAAGAATAGTTGCTTATAGAAAGGTGGATTGCCATTAATGCAAACTTCTTTTTTTTTTTAAAGCTTAGTCATAAAAGAAGGGAGATTGTAATTTCCTAAAACAAGTATCACTGGATGAAAAGACACAGATTAATCGTGACATATTAGTACTTTGACTTCAGTACCCCATTCTCAAAATTGACAAGTCATCCCAGTAAAACATAAAGATAAGCATCCAAGTTAAGTGACATTATAGCTAAAATGGACTTAATGGATATGTGTAAAACATTCCAATTAAATACTGCAAAATACACAATAAAATTAATAAAATCATTGGGGCATACCTAAAAAAATGTGCATTCTACTAAATTGGAAAATCTGAAAGAACTAGATGAATTTCTAGACACATATGGCCCACCAAAGCTGAATGAAAATGAGAGATATAATTTAACAAGTTATGAAGATGAGGGATGATAAAATGATCTCCAAGCTAATATATACATGCACATATAAATAATAGATAAATAATGTAGATAAACAAAATAATAAAATAGGCCCAGATAGATTCATTTAATCCCATGTGACCCTTAAAGGAAAAGCACCAAATGCTTCTCAAAGTATTAAGTAAAGTAAAGAAGAAAGGAATACTAGAAAATTTCCCCTTGAAACCATTATCACTCTGATATCAAAACTAGATAAAGACCCACAAACAAAATCTACAAATTATAGCTCTATCTCCCTAATAAACATATGTATGCAACATAAAACCAGAACCACTAAATATACTAAAGGAGAAAGTGGGCAAGAGCATTGAACTCATTGGCACAGGAGACAACTCCCTGAACAGCATAACAGCTCAGGCTCTAAGATCTACAATTAATAAATGCAGCCTCCTGAAACTGAAAAGCTCCTGTAAAGCAAAGGACACTATCAATAGAATGAAATGACAGTCTTCAGATTGGGAAAAGTTTTTCACCAATCCTATATCCAACAAAGGGTTATATCCAGAATACATAAAGAACTCAAGAAATTAAATACCAATCAACCAAATAATCAAATTAAAAATTGAGATACAGAGCTAAACAGAGAATTCTCAAGAGAGGAATCTCAAATGGTGGAGAAGCACTTAAAGAAATGCCCACCGTCCTTAGTCATCAAGGAAATGCAAATGAAAATGACTCAGATTCCATTTCACATCCATCAAAAAACTCAAGTGACAACACATGCTGGAGAAGATGTGGAAAAGGGGAACCCTTCTCCATTATTGGTGGGAATGTAAACTTGTACAACCACTTTGGAAATCAATCTGGCGCTTTCTCAGAAAACTGGAAAAAGTGCTACCTCCAGACCCAGCTATACCACTCCTGAAAGACACTCATCTCCAAAAGACACTCAACCATACAACAAGACATTTGCTCAGCCATGTTCATAGCAGCTTTATTTGTAATATCCAGAATCTGGAAACAACCTACATGTCCCTTAACTGAAGAATGGATACAGAAATTGTGGCACATTTATATAACAGAATAGTACTCAGCTATTAAAAACAAGGAAATCATGGGATTTGCAGGCAAATGGATGGGAACTAGAAAAGATCATCCTGAGTGAGGTATCCCAGAATCAGAAAGACACTCATGTTATATACTCACTTATAAGTAGATATTTGCCATTTAGTATAGGATAAACATACTAAAATCTACAGACCTAAAGAAGCTAACCAACAAAAAGGACCCTAGGGAGGATGCTTAATTCTCATTCAGAAGGGAAAACAGGATAGACACTGGAAGCAGTAGAAGAGAGGGAACAGGATGGGAGTCTACCACAGATGTCCTCGAAAAGACTCCACCCAGCAGGGGATTGAAGCAGATGTAGAGACTCACAGACAAACTTTGGACAGAGTGCAGGGAGTGTTATGGAAGAAGGAGAATATAGAAGGGCCCAGAGAGGACAGGAGTCCCACAAGGAGATCAACAAAGCCAAAAAAAGCTGGGCTCAGGGGGAACTGCAGAGATTGATGCAACAGCTAAAGTCTATTCATATAGGGAACGTAGACCCCTGCTTAGATGTAGCCCATAGAAAGCTCGGTCTCCATGTGGGTCCCCTAGAAAGAGGAGAAGAGACATTCTCTGACATGAACTAGGTTGCCTGCTCCTTGATCACTTCTCCCTGATGGGGTGACCTAGCCAGCCCACAGAGGAAGAGGATCCAGGCAGTCCTGATGGGACCCGATAGGCTAGGTTCAGACAGTAGTGGAGGAGGACTTCCCTAGGGGAGAGGGATAGAGGAGCAAGAGGGAGGGTCGGACTGCAAGGAGATGAGGGAGGGGCCTACAACTGGGATACAAAGTGAATAAATTGTACCTAATAATAATAATATTTAAAAAGAAACTGGTACACTCACATAATGCACTACTACTCAGCCATTAAAAGCAAGAAAATAATGAAACTTGAAGACAAATGGATGGGAACTAAAAAGAGCATCCTGAGTGAGGTAACACAGACCCAGAAGGACACACATGTGTACTCATTTATAAGCGAAATTTAGTCATATAGCACAGGATATACATACTACAATGCATAGACCTGGAGAAGATAAACAAGGAGGACCCAAGGAAGGATGCATAAATCTCACTCAGAATGGGAAATAGAATAGATAGTGGTTGAAGAGTGGGGACAAGGTAGAAGAGGGAAAAGTTTTCAATTAGCAATAATTGCGCCTCATTGGCTATGATTCTGCCACTGCGTAAAGCTAAGGTAGAATTGCAAACAAAGAGAAATAAGGGTGGATATCAGACCTGGGGAGAGTTGGGGTGGTAGGGCAGAAGGCCTGCAGAGTAAAGTCCTGAATCAGACTAGGTCTCTGGAAGGATATGAAAGAGACTTAAGAGGACACCATTTATCAAACAATTCCCCTATGGACAGAGGAGATCACTAACCCACCCACAAAAACCTCAATCTAAAATGAACCCTATCTACAAGACCTATAATTATATGATAAACCTACTAAAATCTGTACATCTAAAGAAACTAACCAAGAAAGAGGACCCTGACTAAAATGCTCAATCCCCATCCCGAAAGGCAAAGAGGAAGGACATCAGAAGAAGAAGAAAACAGGAAACAAGCTAGGAACCTGCCACAGAGGGTCTCTGAAAGGCTCTGCCCTGCAGACTATCAAAGCAGATGTTGAGACTTATGGCCAACTGCTGGGCAGAGTGCATGGAATCTTATGTAAGAAGTGGGAAATAGTAAGATCTGGAGAGGACAGGAGCTCCACAAGGAGAGCAACAGAACCAGAAAATTTGAACACAGGGGTCTTTCCAGAGACTCATACTCCAACTAAGTACCAGACATGGAGATAACCTAGAAACCCTGCACAGATGTAGCCCATGGCAGGTCAGTGTCCAAGTGGGTTACATAGTAATGGGAAGAGGGATTGCCTCTGACATGATCTGATTGGCCTGCTCTTTGATCACCTCCCCCTGAGTGGGGAGCAGCCTTACCAGGCCACAGAAGATGACAATGCAGCCACTCCTGATGAGATCTGATAGACTAAGATCAGAAGGAAAGAGAGGAGGATTTCCCCTATCAGTGGACTTGGGGAGGGGCACTGTGATTAGGGGAAGGGAGGGTAGGATTGGGAGGGGAAGAGGAAGGGGTTTTGGGTGAATAAAGTGTAATTAATAAAAAAAATAAAAAAATAAACAAACAACAGCAACAACAACAAAAAAATGAAAACCCTCTTCAATGAAAAGATGGAAGAATATCCCATGTTCATGGATTGAAAGGATTAATGTAAAAATGACTGTGCTACCAATAGTAATCTATAGAGTCAGTGCAGTCCCCATCACAATTTTCAATGTCATTCTTCCAAGAAGTAGAAAAAAAAATCTTAGACTCTCACAAAAGCTACAAAGATCCTGGATAGTCAAACAATCCTTAGTAAAAAAAAAAATAATATTCTGGAAGGTATGATCATATCTGATTACAGAGCCAGGGCAGCAAACCCAGCATATAATTTTGGCATAAAACAGGCATGTAGATCAATGGGATAGGATAGACGACCTAGGTAAAACCCATGCAGCTATAGCCACCTGTTTTTTGATTTTTATACAAATATGCCAAAAATACACAGTGGAGAAAAGACAGCCTCTTCAACAAATGATGCTCAGAAACTGTATATCCACAAGCGGAAGAATGAAAATAGATAATTACTTCTCATGCTGCACAAGAATCAGCCTCAAATGTAACACTTGGACCTCTAAAATTATTAGAGGAAAGAGCAGGGAAAACATTGCAAGATACAAATATAGACATAGTCTTCCTGACTCTGACTGCTTAGGAAGTAATGCCTGCAATTGACAAGGGGTAGCTCATGAAATTAAAAATAATACACAGAAGAGGGGACATCTAATGGAGGCAGAGGGAGCCCATAGAATGGTAGAAACTCTTTGCCAGCTATATATTGCATAGAGAAATAATTTGTAGGCTAGACCAAGAACTAAAATATCTAAACAACAGTGATTCAAACAGCCTAATAAATACTAATGAAATGACTAGGATTCTCAAAAGATGATATACAAATGGCCAATCCCACTACCTGCCAGAGCAACGAAAATTAAAACTGCATTGTGATTCTATCTCTATAGTCAACGGAGGATAGTCACTGAGGAAACAAATAGCACTGTTGAAGATGTGGAAATAAGGATGGCCATTGCTCAAAAAATATATTCACTGTATGGTCGAGCTATAACAGTCATGGATGTTAAAAAACTCCAGGTCAACATATCTCAGACACATTTGCATATCAGCATTTACTGTTGCACTGGCCACAATTATTATGTTATAATACATCCACCAACAGAGAATTGGATAAAGAAAAAAAATAGATAGATAGATAGATAGATAGATAGATAGATAGATAGATAGATA
>NW_026591918.1:7182768-7218688 GCF_907164565.1 Psammomys obesus | reverse complement strand
ATAGATAGATAGATAGATAGATAGATAGATAGATAGATAGATAGATAGATAGACTGTTTTAGTTTGCTTCCTATTTCTATAGTAAAACACCATGACCAAAAGCAACGTGGAGAGAAAAGGGTTTATTTTAGCTTACAGCTTTTAGCCAATCATGGAGGGAAGTCAGGGTAGGAACCTGAGGCAGAAGAAGCTGAAGTGAATGTTCCTTACTGGTTTGTTCTCCGTGGCTTGCTCAGTCTGATTTTTTTTTTTTTATATATAACCTAGGATCACCAGCCCTGGGGTGATATCACCCACAGTGGAGTCAGCCCTCCCACATTAATAAAGAAAATGCCCACAGACTTGCCTGCAGGCCAATCTGATAGGAGTATTTTCTCAGTTGAGGTTCCTTTTATGTCTAGGCTTATGCCAAGTTGACAAGAACCAACTAATATATACACAAAATGGGCTTTTTTGAGGGTTTCAGTGCCATTACTTAAGACAGTGCTTTTTATTTCAATCATAACTGTACTTTCACTTTATTTTTTTAGTTTTTTATTGATTCTTTGTGAGTTTCACTTCATGCACCCCAGTCCTGTTCATCTCCCAGGGCCCTCATATCCACCTTTCACCCTTGCAACACCTGCCCCCAAATACACACACACACACACACACACACACACATACACACACACGTAAACAAACAAAACAAAGCATAGAAAACATCTCATTGTAGAAGCTGTGGTGTGTCCCAGTGTGTCCCATAGCATATCCCTCTGTCCACACATCTTCACTTGCAAATGTTCATTGAAATAAGGCATTGGTCTGGTTTGAGATTTCTGGCTTCTGTGACACCATTGATACTGGATCTTCACAAGGACTGCTCCTGGTTATCCTGTTGTCATGGAGAGCCTGCGGCTTTCGAGCAGCAGGACTGACCCTTTCACGGTCCCAGTTGTTCGTAGATGATATAGATTTTGGAGTGGCCTAACTCAGAGCCGTGGATCTCGGCCTAGCAGTTGAGGTGGTCAGCCTGCTGGCTCTCCCTTACTTACACCACCAGGATGAGCTCACCAACACTGCCCCAGCTAGGCCACCCAATGCTGCCATCAGGAGGTAGGGTCAGCTCTCCTGCTCTCATGCCTTTGGGGCTGGCTAACCTGTGCCTTCTCCATCAGGGCCAGCTCCACTGTGTTGCCCAGGCAAGGTACAGGGCCCACTCCCCTGAATACAACAGAAACTGAGAGGTCAGGGCTAGCGCTCCAGCTCTCATGGCCAGGGGCAATCACCTTTGCACCCATGCCAGCTCATGACAGACAGGTAATAAGGCCTGAACTCCCTCACTCTTGCCCTCAGAGCTGGCTCAGGTGCTGCCAGTGCCAGGGTCAGCTCTGCTGTGTTATCCAGGTGAGGTGTAAGGTGTCCAGGTGCTCTCTGGAGTGCTCCTGCTGGTGAGGGGCTGAGGGGCGGCAATAGCTCTCCTGTGATCATGACTCTGTGGGCAGCTTCCCTGACTGCTGGCATGTGGCAGGAGCCTACCACCCCATGGCAACAAGTGGCAGGGCCAGCTCACCCATACCCCTACTGCCAGGGCCAACTCCACTATGCTGGCTGGGTGAAGTGTGAGGCTGCTGGTGAGAGATGGAGCCAGCTCTCCAGGGTGCCACTGCCAGGGAGGACAGTGTAGGGACAGTTCCACACAGCCCCTGGACATTCATGTGGTCCCTGGTGGAAGTAATCAGATTATACAAGTTAAGCCAAGCTCGGAAAGACAAATATTATATGTTTTCTGGAGTTATTCGTCCCCAGATTTCATATAGCTACATAGTATTTATCTATGTGACATAGATAAAGGGGGGTTGGGAAATCAAAGCAAGAAGAAGACTTCAAAACTGTTTCTGTGAATATATATATATGTGTGTGTGTGTGTGTGTGTGTGTGTGTGTGTGTGTGTGTGTGTGTGTGTGTGTATGGGTATGGGTGGGTGTGTGTATGCTGTGTGTTATATATATGTGTATATATATAAATATATATATGTATGTATATATATATATATAAATATATATATGTATGTGTATATATATATATATATATATATATATATATATATATATACACGCATGGGTCTAAAGTGCTTCTCTAGGTACCGTAAGTTAATAAAAACCTTAGATTCTCTTTTTTAGGGTCCTCTACCCACAGTGTTGCTCCTAGTGAAGCCAAGGAGAAAATGAAGAAAGAAAACTGGAAAACTTGTAGTGTGGTGGCAGTCCCAACATTGGCTCAGTGATTGTGCCATGCTCACCTGGGCATTGTGCTTCAGAACATTAAGAAGTAGGCATAACTTGGGAGGGGTGCTGTCAAGTATTTCTTTTGGGAATCTAATTACACAAGTTCAAAGCCAGTGCAGGAAGCTCAAAGGCTGTAGAAACAGAGGGTCATCAAAGCATTGCGCCTTTCATACCCTCCAGGACTTCCTGGAGTCCTGGTTAGATGGAAAGCAGATTACGGGTGGGGAGAGCTAGAAAGTTAGCACAGAGGCTCTTTTAGGCATGATAGTACGTTTAATTGAATACTAATTTAGTAACTTCGTGTCATCATGACAGAAAGCCTCACATAAACAACGCCAAGTGATGAATTAAATTAGCTCCTGGTTTAGTGCGTTCACTAAATCAGTTCAATCAGTCATGATTGCTTGATGCCATGGTTTGGGCAGAGCAGCATGGCCTCGGAAGTGTATGGCGGAGACACTTTGGCAGAGAGGATACAGGCAGTGAAAGGAATACAGGAAGAGGCTATGGCAAGTTATAGCTCTCACAGAGACACCCCTCGTGACCTTGGTTCTTTGACGTGACCTCACTTTCTGCAGTTCACCATTCCTCAGTAGTTCCATCATATTGCAGATCCATCAGGTACGTGATGTATGCCTTAGGTCAGCGCTCTTGTGATATAATAGTCTCTGGAAATTCTACCACAGACTCCCACTTCCCCTGCCACCCACACAAAGGACGGTGCTTTGCTAACCTTCTATATATTGTTTAGTCCAATTAAGTTGACAATAAAAGTGAGTTGTCACAGATGCTATGAGAATTGATTATGGAAAAAGGAATTCTGTAGACAATTACTGAGCAGTTTATATGTGTAAGCATGGTTTAGGGCCCATGGTAACTCAAGCACATGAGACCCTAGATTTTGAAGTTTACATTCTTGTGTGAAGCTTGTGAAGACAGACAGCAACTGTATACCCACACATACAAGATCACGTCAGATAGTGTTGGTAGTGGCATAGGGCAGAGAATAGCAACCTTGGCTGATACTTGAAAGTAAAAGTCAAGAAAAAAAATTGATAGGTTTCCTGATTAACCTTAATTGACACCTTGGCAGAGCCTAGAATCATCTGAGAGAAGCAGCCTCAACTGAAGAATTGCTTAAATCAGATTGTCCTGTGGTTATGTTTGTGGGTGTTATTATTAATTGGTGTTGGAGGCCCAGCTTCCTACATCCCCATGGAAGACACTATTCCTTAGGTAGGTTGTCCTGGGTCGTGTAAGAAAACTCTGCGAGCAGTGTTCCTCCATGATTTCTGCCTCTGAGTTTCTGCCTTGATGACCTGCAATAACAGATTATAACCTGGAAGTAAAAGATTAAACAACCCTCTTCTTTCTGTAAGTTGCTTTGGTCAGAGTATTTTATTGCAGCAACAGAAAGGTCTTGGCTCCTGTGTAGCTCCTGGAGCTGAAGCTGCCCAAAGCATTGAACATAGTTTGCCTTTGAGATGTTTAAGCAGCTGCGTTTTCCTTTTACCCTGTGGGAGGAGACGCTTCCATGCCATCAGCATTCAGAGCCGGGCAGGAGCTGGCATAAAGTACCTAGCTGAGAGTGTTGGAGATGCTTTTAGAGGTAAGAGATCTGATTTTCACTCAGTCGTGCAATGTTTTAAAGTATTGATGGAACACTTTCATAACACCTGGAGGGATCAGAAATGATTAATAATGAATAACCTATAATCGCCAGAGCAAGAGAGTTGGGAAACCCTGGACGATGCTGGCTGGGATGGTGGACTTCACATTGTTCAGTCAGATATGATTAGATACTGTGTGGCACTTCGCTCACCCACACGTCTGCTGCATAAGACAGCTAACGCAAGACCGATCGCCATGCTTCCCAGCTTCCTTTCCTTGTGTTTGATGCTGGGACCATCTGAACTCGTGCCATAGAGCATCCAGCATAGAGTCCAGGCTTGACCACTCAAGGTGCAACCTATCCACAGATACAGACTTGCCCCCAAATGGGCTGTAGCTCACTGTAGGCCAACCAGAGCCCTCCCTTCAGGAGCTGGGAAGAAAGATGGACTTCCTCTCAGGGTGCCGCTGTGCCATGCATATATCTGACCTAAAATGGCCTGCTTGTGGCTGGAAATCAGGTAGAACAGAGGGCTGGGGTAAGGTGAGCCAGGCTGTCAGAGCAGGCACCACAGCTGGAGAGTCCTGACTCTTTAAAGTATCTGTCTAAACAAACAAACAAACAAACAAAAACCCACTGAAATGCAGAAAAGTACCCTCCCCAAAGGAAACCTGCAGCATCCTCCTCTTAATGAAGCCACATGAGTAAGACTTCATGTCTGCTAGCCGGTGCCATAGGGAAATGGAAAATTTTCATCACGGACTGCAGTGGAAGAAAGTTCTTCGTAAGGGCTGAGTTGAGGCAGAGCTACCTAGCCTCTGAATTTGGGGGGCTGGTGGGAAGCCATGCCATGCATGACCAAAAGTCCCTTTAAGTAACTTTTATGATGACAGCATCATAAATATACATCACAAAGGCTTTATGTAAAGGAAACACACGGAATTAAAAGTCCTTTTGGGGAAAACAGAAGCCTGCCAGTGCATTTGTGTAAATGCAGAATCGGAACTTCTCAGAAATGCACAGCTGCTATGGCAGACCCCCGCATCCCAGCCACTTAGCTTTTGCGGTGCTCAGGGATTTTCGGTTGTGTTGAGGGACCAGCTGCTCTGCTCTGCTCAGTAATGTATGGGTAGAGATGTCTTGATTAAACATGCTTCCTCGTTCTCCTCCTTGGAAATGTGGAATCTTCAGCTTTGTGATTTCTAAGAGTGGAACCCAGTCATGTTTGGTGTATGGTAACGTGGAGTCAGCTCTTTCCTCAGTCATTTGTCGCATGGGGGACGTGACAGACCTATCTGCTACGTGCACGGACTCCTATTTATTGTTCTGCGCAGCAGGGTGATTCCTTGCAATCCTTCTCTTGGATCTTTCTCTCTTTTGAGGAACAGACTTCTGGATTGGGTGCCTCAAATTCCTGTCTTGTTTCACATGGCCCTTGGGACATGTCCTGGGGTCTACACATTCTCTCTCTCTCTTGGGTGTGTAGCAAGGCTGCAGCCACATGGGTTCTTCTTTTCTTTCTTGAACATGCCATCCCTCTCCCTAGGACCCTGGCTGCCACACTGCTTCTGCATTCTGTGTTTGTCCTTCACTCTGTCACACACCTGGCTTATCACGAAAGCTTCAGCTTGAGTTATTGCCTCAGAGAGCTAGCCCAAACTAGGCCATCCCAGTCAGTCCTCCGCCCAGTGACATCATACCATGTACCCTTGCTTTGTTTGTATACAATTACCTGCAACTGGAACTCATCGCCTGCTCTTCCCTGTTTTGCCCTGTAGATGATAAGCGTCAGGAAAGTGGCACTGCCACCTGTGCTGTCCCCTGTTGGATCTTTGTAACATAGTAGATCTCAGTAAGAATGTCTAAGAACAAAAGGCTACATGACCTATCCATTGTTCCACACAGGGAGCTCACCCTCGCGAGGTCAGCGCTGGGTCTCAGCATCTTCCCTCTGCCTCTCTTAGGCAGGGAGTGAGAGGTGGAACAGGACACTCAAATTTAAGTAGACCCGTTGATTCTCTAATTCTGTGTGTGTGTGTGTGTGTGTGTGTGTGTGTGTGCGTGCGCGCGCGCGCGTGTTTAAACCTTTAGTTATCCACAGTGCCTCTTTGTGTCTGCAGCAGAGGTTCACTCAGTGGCTTGGCTCTTCATCCCATGGCTGCTTCGTTTCTGGGCTCAGATTCCCAGTGGATGAGTGCAGCATGCGTCTGCATTTGTAGTGGGTGTCCCAGGCCCGAGTGCTCATCTTGAGAAACATGGAGTAGGAGGTGCCGGCTGAATCCCCTTATACCTGGACTCAGGATCTGGCAACTTCAGAAGCTCCCGGAATGAATGGAGGTACTTCGTCATGGATGGAAAAACATTACAGTGTCTCATTCAGGTGTTCTTCTACAGAGCAGGGAGAGATGTAAAGGCTGGTTTCCTTTTATGCAGGCACCCAGGTGGAGAAAGATACACGTTTCTTGTGTTAGCAGCGTCTTACATTTTACCTCACTCTTCCTGAGATGTGAGAAGGGGGAGGTTAATGCTTTCACCTAACATGTGCAAATGTACTTTGTACTTATTGTAATCCTGGTCATGGAGGATTCATGGTGTTTATGCTTCCTCTGTAGACCCTGTGGAAATCCTTCATGGTACTTGCTAAGATGGCTCTTGCAGCAGCTCCACGAAGTTCCTATTGCTATCCTGGGGAAGGGGGTTTGTGGAGACAAGTAGGACTGGGGTTCTGGGGGAGGGAGCATGAGTTTCAATTTTTTTGCTAATGCTCTATAAGGAACTCTTCCATATTTCACGTTAGCCTGTTCCCAGAACCCATGACAGGCTGCATAATTGCTGGACCGACATAAATCTATAGCAAAGTTGGATAGATTTTGCTGACATGTTTGCTTCAGCTGCCAAGCTTTGGTAGAGCACGTCGGAACATCAGCTCACAGGCTCAGGCTGTGGTGGGGGACAGGGAAGGAAAGCCATGTGACTTCAAGGCCATGATAAGAGATGGGGTATCACAGGAGAAGAAGCACCATTTACAGAAAGTTAACAAAAATGGAGAAAGTTGGGAGGATGTGAGACATGAGCAAACTGTAGACAGGCAAGTACCTTCTACTCTGTATTAAATGTATATGAAACATCGATACCCTGGCTAAAATCTTGACTGGCGAGAATCTCCCAGTGAGGCTGAAAGCTAGCTGTATTTGTGCTTTCAAAAGAGGTGATAAAAGAAAAAAAAGAAGGAGAATCTTTATCAAATTGCTAAAGGGGTTTTAGACTTAAAAGCTATCCACCCGTTCAGTTTATAGGCATGTGCTTAGCGCACACTGAAGAAGCCACCGTGCAATTGCAGATGGGTCTCGACTTGTGTTGTGCTGTGTCCTGATGCCATCCCTGTTTTTATTTTTCAGTTTTGATTTGATTTCTGGGAGGTATTATAAATATTTGCTTTAAGTTGTAATCATAACTTAAACAACTCAGTAATCTTCTTGCCCCCTACTTAAAACATTATAGATAAAGCCAAGTTCTGTTGACCTCCCAGCCCTTATCCCAGATCATCACTCTGATAAGTTTTATTCCTGTGTGTGTGTGTGTGTGTGTGTGTGTGTGTGTGTGTGTGTGTGGTGGAGTGGTGTGAGTGTGTGCCAATCTATGTAAAATGCCTGCTGTGGTTCCAACAAACACAGCGCATGCGTGCACATGGCATTGTGTGGCTTGCTCGTTTTACTATGCAGTCCATTTGTATTCATTCTTTTTCATACCTGTGAAGGTAGTTGGCAGTTTTAGTCACTGATGAAAGTCATGCTTACCCATAGTACCGTCTAGAATCTTGTAAGTTAGTGCCTTTCTTACTGACCAAGATTAGTAAAGATAGTTGCTGGAAATAGCTTACACTTGCTGAGTGCTTATTGCTTGCCAGGCGTGGTTCTAACACTTTCATGTGGATTTTTCCATTTGATCAAGAGGATGTCTAATCTGGTTAGGTTTGTTTTTTAACCATAATTTTACAGATGAAGCAATTCCAGGGACCAGGAGATAAAGGAATCTGCCCAGGGTCATTCAGGAGGGAATAATGCAAGAGCTAAAGCCTCGTAGTGTTCTACAGAGCCCAGGATTTGTTAGCTTACTTGAGCACCTGTGATCCATGGAATATCAGATATTACATTCATCTTATAGATCCGAGTGTGACCTGATGGTGCCTGAATTTATTAGTTTGTTGACTTTCACCAAGCCCCCAGGAGATGCTCGGATGCATGCACTACATTCATTTCAGTCCCCTGCCGTGAGCAGGGAGGCAGGCACAGACTACAGAGGGCAGTGCTGAGTGATCACCTGCAGAAGGCATCCTTGTCTGTACCTGGCAGAGCAGGACTCCTGTGTCTTCTTGCTTGGCAGGTGGCATTTGTTAAACTGCATGAATAATGTGTCCCTTGGCAGAGTTAGAGGAGACTCCACTGTTCTGTAGTGACACCATTGCCTGCTGCCTGTGTTGTGTCTGCGCAGAAGGAAGCCATTCCATGGCATGTCCCGAGCGCAGGGATATTATGCCCACTTGCTGCCCAGCCACAATATGGCAGATTTGCTATTCATCCAGCTCAATCAGCATTAGCATAATGGGCTGCAGTGCCCACCCAGATGTAGCGGGTGGTGTCCCTGCCTGATTACAAAGATTGCAGCCCAGTGTTTCAGGAAGCCGCTCTCTTACTTCCTGTCCTTGGATCACTTCTATGAGTTGCTTTTTCTGTTCTTGTGTTTAAAATAAAATGAAGTAATGGAAAGGTTCTCTGATATTTAATGTATCTTGTGTGATGATGAAAGATAATCACAGTGTCTGTGATTTTGTTCTTTGAAAATCAGGAGAACAGTTAAGGACAGAGGAAGTGAAAGTCATCTGGCTTTGAACTGGCAGATTCCTTAGTTGTCCTGGATGTTCAGATGAAGGTATGTGCCGAGCTTTTCTCCTCATCCTTCATCTCAAAACTGGAAAAGGCTTAATTTCTCACCTTTTCCTTTACTATGCCTATTATGTGTGTGGTGCTTGTCTTCCGTCATGTGGCTGTGTAACGTGTGCATGGGTACGTGTGCATGTAGAAACCCAGGGTCCATGCCAGGAGTCTTTCTTGTCTGCCATCCACATAACATTTTGAAACAGTTTTTCACTGGACTCAGAGCTCATGGATTTGACAGGAATGGCTGGCCAGTGAGATGAAGAGTCCTGCTTGCTTCTAATCCTGGGGCATCTGAACAGCTCCTTAGACTTGAGCCACTGACCTATCTCCCCAGCAAGCCCCTCTCTTCTCTCTTTTTTTTTTGTTACTTTTTATTGTTTTTGTTTTTGATGATGATGACACCAGGAATTAAATGGAAGGGAAGTCCATGGAGGTGATGTGACCAGAGTTCTTGTTCAGAATTTCCATTTTTCATGGACTCATATCAGGGCTCAGAGATCATATAAGCTGCTGTAGACTACATGGCTGTTTGCTTGTTTATGGAACACATGGATAAATTACATTTTGATCTTTACTTTTTAGAACCCAAACTACCAAGCTTTCTTTCTCTCACAGTGTACAGAACACATTTTAACAGAGACTTCTTCCTTTTAAAGAATGCTCCTTTTGCTTTGTTATGCAGAAAAAGAAAGCATGGGAAATACATTTAAGAGAAGAAAACATTTTTTTTTTCTCTTGGGTTAGAATCTACTTGCACTTTAAGGAGTTTTAGGTCCCAGACTGACTTAGTATGTTTTGAGATTCAGATTTAGTATACTGTTAGTGAGGGGGGATAAGGAACTTCCTATTTCAAAGCAGGAAAAAAACATTAAAGACATGAAATGCTTAAAAGCCTTCTTGGATGTCAGCTCCAAAGGAAGCATGTGATGAGTTAAGAACACAGGACTTCATGCCCTCCACCCCTTTTATAGTCACACCGAAGAGTCGAAGAAACAACTTTTGGTGTTGGGTATTAGAACCTGTATCAGTGGCTTGTAAGTTTTTCATTGTTTCCACACTCAGAAAGTGAGTTGGTTTGGCCTGAGCCTCATAGAAGTGAGAAGTCTTCTGGCCATGTCTCTGAGGCATGAGACTAACCCCAATAGATGATGTGGTGTGAGGTCCTGGGGATGCTTCTGACGACGGACCTAGAGAGAGTGCTGGTGCGGTCAGTGATAGGTGTGCTAAGGCACTGAAGATGGCTCGGTCAGCAAAGTGCTCACTGTGCAAGCACGAGGGCATGAGTTTGGATCACCAGAACTCGTGTAAGAAAGCCAAGTATGTTCTGCATGTCTATAACACCAGCACAGGTTAGGTGATATGAAGGGGATAGAGACAGGTAACTTACTAGATTCTGCCCTGTTCATCTGGTAATTGGTGAACGCTGAATCTAATGAGTGACCCTGTCTCAAAAGATAAGGTGGAACAAGATTGAAGAAGACAACTGACTTGATCTTTGGCCTCCACACATACATGCACCTACACTGGGCTCATACTTGCTCACATTCATGTATACTACACATATCTACACACATACATAATAACAATTGGTTGTCTGATATTGTTGCTAAAATTCTTTCCCAAAGGTAGACATAAGATAACATCTGCCCTTCTCCCATGGTCCCAATGACAAATGGAGGCATGGTTCTGTAGAAGTTAACTCTGAGGGAACCAATGAATTTATTGGGCTTTCTTATAGAGCCTAGGTGAGGGGTCACTGATAGGAGCGTGAGCACTCCTCTCTCAGCTGGCCATACCTGGAAAGCCTTAGCCAATACCAACTTGGGCATCTCCTGCAGCTGAGTAGATGGAGCCCACTGATGCAGTCTCCCCAGCCCTCTATCTTACTCTGGCCCCTCCCCAAGGCCACATGCAGCATTGCCAGGTGGTAGGGAACAGCTGGATACTCAAGAGAGGGCCTCCTGTCCTACTCTACCTGTCTATGAAGGTCAACCAACCCAGCTAGGATTATCTTTTGCCAATGGGGCACAGCTGAACTCCTCAAGATGGAAGCTGCTGGGCTTAAAGAACTGTCTCTCATGACACAGATATTTCTTGTATCAGAAATTTAAAAAAAAATTGAGGTTAAAAGAAATGAAATGTTTTATCAAAGTGGCTTCCAAACTTCCTTAAGTGTGCTTATTCCCAGGTTTTGGGTTTTGGAGTTTAATGCTGCCTGGAGTTACTCCTGCCCTCTGGGAAGAGGATGAAGTTGACTGAAGATGAAGATTGTAGTAATTGAGAGCAGCACTCCCTGGTTGCATTGCTCCCTCTTTAGTAACACACACCCAAAAGGCCCAAGAGAGCTTCTTACTCACACTGGTCATGGTGCCTTTGCTGGCAGGAGTGGGTAGGTGGGAGGCTGGAGGCTCCCATTAGGGTCTTAGCTTCACACAAAGGCCTTTCATGCAGACTGTGTGTGTGTGTGTGTGTGTGAGCGAAGGATTGCAGTATCTGCCTAGTTTATGCTGAAAGGGCAGAATTCGGGATAACAAGGAGTGATGTTGACAGTTAGGGTATGACCTTCCTTAGCTCAGCTTAAATAGGAATGAATCCCACAGACAAAAAGAGGACACAGAGTGACACACAGACCAGCTGGGTCTCCAGTAGGTCTCACTTACTAAGGGCCTATTACTAGTTACTGCGGTGGCTGGCCCTTGGTACCCAGTAACCCCATCAGTCAACATGTGGGCACAGCCCTGTAGGAGAACAGAGAGAGACCAACAGCTTCTTCAGCAGTGTTTCTCAATCCTATACATACCTTCCTTTAATTCTTCCCTGAGCAGAGACCTGGCGCTCTAATCTCAATGGTTGCTACATAGGTGCATATGGACCATGAGCTAAATACAAGTACACAGCTGTGGTGTCATAGCCATTCAGGTTAAGGATGAGGCTAAAGTGGGCACTGAGGAGAAAATGGAAACGTGAAACCTTCCAATGGGACAGTGCTTCTCATATGAGGTAGTTTTGGGAAACCCTAACTTTCATACTCTCTCACGTAGCCAGTGTTTGTACCTTTCATGCATTCTAACTTGGACACAGCACCTCACAGAGGCCTGCTTTACATGGAGGGTGTGGTAAGCCCCATAAAATAACCCTTCCTAATAATGGTTTGCTGGAGTTGTCAGGAGAGTATCACCAAGTCTCCTGTTCTGGGTGACTGGTTCTACTGTGGATGCACAGATGTGTCATGTGCTCTGAGATTCAGGGTTAGGGAAGATCACTGTCTCTGGGAGATCCAATAAAGCTTCATATTCATGGTTAGAGTGTATAGACACAATCTTTTTTTTTTACCTTTATTGCTACTATTTTAAAATATTTTATGTTTTAATCGTTTATGTGGTAGCAGCGTGTACACGAGTGCAGTTCCCATTGGGGCCGGAAAAGGGTATCAGATCCTTGGAGCTGGAGTTGTGACTCTCCCATCATGGTCCTCGCAACTAAACTCAAGGCTTCTGCAAATGCCGTATGTGCGCTCAGCCACCAACCTAGTTCTCCAGACCCCTTTTATGGCTTGAGAATTTCATACATGCATATAAGGTGTTTGGGTCAAATCTACCTTCCATCCCCATCTCCAAACTTCACTATCCTCTCCACTATTACTTTTTCCTCCCAACTTCATGTGACTTTTTTAGAAAGCTGACTGAATCCACTTAGTGCTTCCTTTATTTGCATGGATAGGGAACTATCCATGGGAGCATGGATGGCCTCTCAAGGGGCATATTCCTGGAAAAATAAAATAAAATAGATTTTCTCTCTTCCAACAGCAATCAGTTACAAATGGCTCCTCAGGAGTGGGACATCATGAGCCCTTCCCATCCATGCTGGGACTTTTGCTGGCTTGATCTTGTGCATGAAACCAAAGTCACTGTGAGTGTGGCCTTGTCCACAAATGTCCAGCAAATACTGTTTGGCTGTAGATTCCCAACACCTTTGGCTTTTACAATCTTTCTGTCCTCCCTTCTGTGATGATCCTTGAGCCCTTGGGGGGAGGGAAAAGATGTGGTACAGATCTCCCTTTTAAAGCTGGGCATTCCACAGTCAGTTATTTTTTACATGTTGGCCAATTTTTGGTCTCTGTATTAATTGCTGTCTGGCACAGAAAGACATTTCTCTGGTGAGGGTTGAGATGTTCTCCCGTCAATGGGTATGAAGACAGGAACTTAGGGGGCAGTTTATTGTTGAATCCATTTAGCAGAATAAGTGTATTAGATTCTCTTCTAGGAACCATGACCTGGGCAGCCAGGGGTGGTTAGTCCAATAAAAAGTACCAGGCATGAGTTCTGTCTCATGTCGTGGGCTTTAAGTCCTACCAGAAAGTGGTTATTCCCATAACATTCATGCCACCATTGTTCCCAGTGGACTTCTCTTACTAGGCCAGCTGTTATTGTAGCTCACTGCATTCACACCTGGACTATGATTACTTTTCTCCCTCCAAAGTATGAATAGAACATTCCAGGACCATGAAAGCTAGCCAGTAAGAATAAAGCTTCTAGGTCAGTTCCTGTTTGTTTTTTCCATGTCCTCTAACTCAATTATGTGCCAATTTAAGCAATAGGGTCTTAATATCAACTGGAGTATAACTAAGAGTGATGGCAATATCTTATAATGTTTAAGGTTGGGTGTAACTCCTATGGGACTCCACTGATCAAAAACTTGAAGAGAGGAACCCATACCTGCCACTGAGCCCCTTATTGATAGCCTGTAGTGTCTGGGAGAGACATTATCCTCCTACTATAGGGACACTCTATTTAAGCTCTTTTAATAGATGTAAATGCATACAATTTAAGAAGCTTTTACAATAGTAGATTTCTGTATGGTATTTTCAAAAGTTTTTAATGTTTGTTATCTCTTCCCCACCCATATTCCCTCCTCTATTCTGTCATCATTCCCTTTACATTTTCTGTTCCATTATTCCCTGTCATACTACCTGAGCACTATTGCCCTTCTCTTGAATCCCACCTCCCGCCCCCGATCCCTTCCTACTTTCCTGAGTTCTGTGTGCACTTCATTTATATATGATCCTCAGGCATCAGAATAATGTAAAGTAAAACTATTTTGAGAGTAATCTTACTCTAGTCAGAATGGCTAGAATTAAAAAAAAAAAGACAACAAATGCTAGCATGGATGTGAGGCATTCAAACTGGTACAGCCACTTTGGAAATGAGTATGGTTGTTCCTCCAAAAGCTGGAAATAGCTCTATCATATGATCCAACTATATTCCCAAAGATTTGATCTCCCACCACAAAGACACTCATCCACGCTCATTGCTCCTCTAGTCACAACAGCTAGGAAATAGAAACAGCCTATATGCCCATCAGCTGACTGATGAACACTGGAGATGTGGTACACATCCACAGAGAAACATAGTTAAGCTCTAAAGAGAAATCAAAATGTGAAATTCATAGGTAGATGAATGGAGGTGGAAATAATAATCCTGAGTGAGGCAACCCAGACCTAGAAAGACAAACGTTCTCTCTTCTATGTAGGAGCTGGCTTTATTATTTTAAAAAGAGAATTAATGATATCCTCTTTGAATCAGAAAGAATTACATCACTATTTTTCAGGTGCCCAAAATTGGATATGAATCCAAAACCATTACTGAAGGCCGGTACTAAGGTAAAAGGGTATCTGTGCCCTGTATGTTTTAAGCTTTTCCTGGTCCATATATGACCAAAGCATAGCAAATATTTTATGAGGGAAACATGGAAAAAGGAGTACCTGTAATGTCTTGGCATCAATGGGACAGTATATTCTAAATGATTTTTTTCCAGAACCCACTGCTCTGAGTTATGTTTTTCATCCTAAACACATAATTTTCAGAGGTTTGCAATCCATCCATATAACGATTTTTGGGCTTAAGCTAATGGCACAAAAAGATTGCAGCCTGGGAGCAAGTAATGTTTGGGGGATATTTTTATAATGGTTAAAATATAAATCCCCACAGTTGCTCCAAGTTAGAAATGATAAAATAAAAGGAAGGAAAAGGCAAGAAGTTAATGGTCTGAAACCTAGGGCTGGTATGTGTTTATGTTCAGAATCAGATCCGTGTGTTGGCTTTGGCAGTGGGGAAATAATATTCTGAGCTGTGGCATGGAACCTTGAAAAAAGACTTAAAGAAAATGCTTGTATGCTCAGTTTTTAATGGAAAAATGCCCCTGCCTGCATGGAAGGACTACTTCTTGTCATTCTGGGTTGTGTGGCCTTCAGGTAGTGGCCATTTAGGGTCATTGTGGCTGTGCTGTTAACATGGCTGATTACTGATGCGCTGTTCTCACCCAGTGCGCATTGCACTTAGGTGGGTGTCAAATGTCAGCTTGACCCTGTGAATCAAGGATGTCTACATATGTATTCATTTCTTATCTCTATTATGGAATGCCTGAGAAAAACGATAGAAAGAGAAATGATTTCTTAGGTTTTTGCAGTTGCAATCCAAGGCTGACTCTATTGCTTTGGGCTCACAGAGAAGCAGAATATTATGTTGGAAGGGCTTGGTGGAGCAGAGCTATTTACCTCAAAGTTGAGGTTGTGGGGAGGGAGGGGGGAGATAAACAGAGACAGACAGACAGAGACACACAGAGAGACAGAGGGGGTTAGAGACGATGAAAGCAGCCCAGCATAATATATAGCTTTCAAGAACACACTGCTGATTGCCTAACTAGGCCTCATCTACTAGTAGGCAATCTAGCTGGGAACTTATCATTAGGATAGTACATTATGAAGTTAACAGTTCTTGGTCTAGTAATCTCTTAATACTATATTCACCTGTAGCCAAGTCATCAACATGAGCCTTCAGGGAGCATGTCAGATAGAGAGTATAACATTCTACCCTTGTCCCCCAATATTTCATGTCCATCCCACAATGCAAAACATATGCTGCCCATCTCCAAGAATCTTCAATATCTTAACAACCCCATTCTTCATCGAAAGTCCAAGTCCAATCTTACCTGAGACTCAAAGCAAACTCTTAGATGTAAGTCCCTATAAACAAAACAAACTTCATACTCCTAGTGTATGATGCTGGGAGAGAATGCACATTTCCAATCCCCAAGCAAGGAATGGAGGCATAACAAGGAGAAATGAGATCAAAATGAGAGAGGAACCAAAGCAGTAAAAACCTATCTGTCTAATGCTTGGTGGCACCTCAAGCATACAGCAGTGGGATGTGAACCTCCAGAAGGTATAGGTAGCCCTGCCCCATGACTTTATTTCCTACAGCCCATATGACTTCTCTCCTGGGCTCACTCTGAGCCTGTGGCTTTCCTCAGTGGATCGCAAATGTTCATAGAGTGTCTAACTTCCTGAGCTTTCCAGCGATCCTCCAGCTGCATGCTCATAGCTTTGTGCACCACACTCTGAGGGACAGCCTGCAGGGACTCTCACCCTGATACATGTTACCAGTTTCCCAGACCATGCTGACATTTCGATGGAAGCCTTCATGACCCTGAAACTCTTACCTTCTGCATGTGTAGAAAACCAAAATCACATGGGCAATGCGGAAGTCTACCAAGGCCACTAGCTATACCTTCCCCTTTAACACACAAGCCTGTGAGGAACATTTAAGATAGAAACAATGCTAGGTATGGTGGCACATGCTTTTAATCCCATCACTTCTGAGGCAGGGATAGGTGGCTCTCTATGAGTTCCAGGCCACCCTGGTCAACATTGTAAGTTCCAGGCCAGTCAGGGCTACATAGAGAGACCCTGTCTCAAAAACCAAAACAAATGCGAACCATAATACTTATCGTTGTCATTATGGAAAGGTGATGACTGAGGCCTGAAAAGGCTAGAGGACCTGTCCAAGATTATCCAGTTGCTGAGTGACAATACTGGTACTTGAGCCCAGGCTTCTTTTTGTAGCCTATCCCTTATTTAATATGATTGGGGAAGCAAAGCATTTGAAAATAGTACCCCTAAGGGAGATGGTTTGAAACCATCGTGGCAGAAGACTCTAGGAATATGTGGCTTCATGGTAGAAACCAGCAGCCCCAGAGGCCTGTGCAGTGGGTGTAGATAGATCTGTAGTTACTTTGGGTTGAGAAGACCCTGATGTGGAGATAACAGTTTCTAAGCTTATCTTGGTTCTTAAACTTTTGAACAAGAACAATAGTAGTATTATGAGCAGCCAGACCAAAGTCTGGGATCCAAATGAAGGCTGGGAGTCTAGGTATAGGGATGAGAGACCCCAACGAGATTTAAATACTGCCTTGAGAGCCTCCTTTGTTTCAGGGAACGCCACTGCCTTTGCCAGAAAGTAGCAGAAACTCACATGCAACAACTTAACAGAAATGTAGTGCCTCAAAACATCTATTGTCTCGTAGTTCTGTACTTCCCTAGTCTAGTGACAGCCCTGCTCTGACGTCATCGTCTATTAAGATGGCATTGATGGTTAGCCATCTCTGGAACCTCTATGGAAGAATGTTTTCCCTGGCTCATGCTGGTGGTTGACTGCAGTCTGTCCCTCTCAGTCACAGGACCAGGCTGCTGTTTCTTCACTAGTCTTCAGTCCCAGAGGATACCTCGCCTTTCCTCTCATGTAGCTCTCTTGTCTTTAAAGGTAGCCAGAGGTAGTATTGTATGGAGTTCGTTCCAAGCTTGATATTTCTGGCTTTCCTTCTTGCTTCAAGTAAAAGAAAGTTCTCTGCTTTTAAGTTTTGTGTACTACTTTATATAAAGCCAGGGACAGAAAGCTACCAGGAGACACTTAAGCTAGGCAGGAGGGCTGTATCTCATTTGCATTTGTAGAGGTAATTATTTCTAAGTGACAGCTGGTGGTTACAGAATGATCACGAACTGGCAGAGAACGATGAGAGTTCAAGTCTGGATTGTAGGACCTTGTCTTGGGATCTTTGGGCACGTTTTTCAATGCTTTGATTTCATTACCTGTAAAATAAGACATCTGGGCTCTTGGGGTCATACTGCCTCCCCCACCCCCTTCCATTTGTTTTCTTCCTAATCACATTTTCTTA
Organism: Psammomys obesus; assembly: GCF_907164565.1. Taxonomy (NCBI): domain Eukaryota; kingdom Metazoa; phylum Chordata; class Mammalia; order Rodentia; family Muridae; genus Psammomys; species Psammomys obesus. The sequence continues at coordinate 7,200,863 of NW_026591918.1, read as the reverse complement.
TTCTTACTTCTCCTGGCAAGCTATGCTAATCAACCATCCACTCACCCACACTGTGCCTGGATGGTGTCCTAGAATCCTTTTGACATGGCCCTCCAGGAAGCCACCACCAGTCCAGTGGAGCTGGCACTGGAGATGAAGATTCTATGTCATCCACCACTCCGAGGTCTCATTTCATCCCCAAATGCCATAGATTTCTCAAATGAGAAATTATCACTCCCTTGGCCCAATTGCTGACAGCTGTGAAGAGCCAATTGGCGGTTGCTTGGCTTGTCATACAGACATCTGGGGAGCAGGTTCAGTTTTTAAGCCACAAACTGAGGTGTGTAGGAAAAGTCACTCTCTTTCCCTCAAACTGAATTTAATTTCTGGTTTTAGCCCTTGGCCCATAAGAGTTGGAACAGACTGTACTGGGGCATAGTCTTCCCACTGCTGCTCTCTGGGTTAATCCATATCCCAGTGCTCCAAGCAGAGGTCAGGCTTGGTGTTAATGGGCTCTTAAGGCTGTGTGCCGACCTGTTTATGAAGTTACCTATGGCGATAGCCATGCCTGAAGATTTCTTTGGGTTCATTAAAGAGGAGATAAGTTGTCCCACGTAATTTACCCTGAAGCTCAGCAGTGCACACTGTCTTGTGTAAGTTTGGGGTTTGGTAATTCTTCAGGCTCTCTTCCATCTACATAGTAATCAGAGACATAGCTATGTCATTCTTGTTGAAGCTTCTAGCAACACAGGCAGGGAGGAGAGAACTGGGTGGATGTAGCAATTCCTGAGTATGTAGCTGGGATGAGATTCATGCCTTCCCATATGGTCAGTCACAGGTGGACATGGGGCTCCGTCTACCCTCCACGAAACTGAACATGCGTTTGTGTGGAGTGACACCTTGATGCTTCGCAAGCATTAACATTTGCTGTTGTGGTTGTTGATGGATACACTTTGAGCTGTGTTTGTGTTTTCTCATCCTGGACAAGTCTGGAGCAGGTTGCTAGCTCTCTGGCTTGGTGGCCACCAGCCAATGAGAGAAATGTCTAACTGTTACTCTTTAGGTTCTGGGAAGCTATGAGGTATCCACACTGAACAGTGATTTTAGCCTTTTCTCTGTATCTCTTATGTAGCTATATTTTTTTGGGCACACAAGATTGGTAATTTATAATAAACAGATGAGATTAAACGATTACACTTACGGAGGATGGGAGATCCCATACTAAGGTGTCAACCCTGTTGTCTGGTAAAGATTGCTTTCAGATTCTAAGATGGTATCTCACATGGAGGAGGAAGAAGGTTATGGAGGCCTTCCCTTTTGTAAGGATGACATTCTCCTTCACAAAGCAGAACCCTCATCATTTGAGCCCTTCTCAGGGTCCCCATGTTAATATTGGTACCCTGAGAATTGTATTTCTACATGGGCTTTGGAAGGGTCACACTTGAACTACAGCAGATTTGACAGTGGTGGTGGGAAGGCTGTCTAGCTTGTAGCTTCCTGCTAACTTTGGGGATGAAAGGAATGTACACATGCTTCCTGCTTTGTCCTTCTCCAAGGCTCGTTTCTTTCTCCATCTCTGCATGTGGCAAGAGGGAGTAACAAAGAGCAAGAGTGCTTCTTTCCAAAGACCCTTTTAGGGACCACATGGATCTGTGTATTAGGTACTCTCTTACCACTATGATAAGACACCTGACACAAATGACCTCACAGTGGGAAAAATTAATTTGGCTCATAGTTTCAGAGGGTTCAGTCACTTGCGTTATATCATGGACTTGGGCAGATCATCATGACAGCAGGCTCATGAGGCAGAGGGGAGCTATTTCTCTCATGGCATACAGGAAACAGGGAGAGAGGAAGGAGCCAGGAATAAGATGTCTTAGATCCTAGACCTTCAAAAATCTTGCTACCAACTGGCGACCAAAACTCCAACCCATGAGCCTTACTAATCTGGTTGTTTGTCCCCGCTACCCTTAGAATGCTTCAGCCTTCCTATTTTGACTAGGCTGGCTCTCACCACGGGGGACATGGGATGCAGGGTGCATGAGAAAGTGATTCTGATGCCTCTGACCTCATTTGTCCCAGGCTTGAGTTATCCCCTGAGCACTGTGCTTGAGGGATTTAAAAGCCAAGCCATGGGCTTTCTTATTTCGTGTCCTGCCACAGGCTGTGAGAACTGCCAGCTGCTTCTCCTGGGGGAGCAGATTAGAAAGTTACTTGGCTTCATCTCCGTGTTCAGTGCTTATCTTGACTCATCGTGATAAACACGGTACTTGAAAAAAAGAAAGCAGATTGTGTGGTTCTGCGGGTCTGATACAAGCTTGCCGTTTGCTAAGAAGGCGACAGTCTCAGACTCTGTCTTTCCTTTAATCCAGATGCGCTTATTGGCTGGAAGGAAGGGTTTGGATTCATCCCATTACTTTTGGCTGCTCCAGCTGCCTTCTTATTTGATTGTTTAGAAGTTGGAGAGGAAAAATTGTCTTCCTCTCTTGTTCTTTGGCTCTTTGAGTCCACCTGACTATGCGGTTTACAAATGTATCCCTCTGCCCTTTGTTCCTATTCTGCCTTCCCTTGCAACATTTGCCTCTGCTTTCTTTAACCCACCAATCATGCTGATAAACGAAACCATTTTCTGTTTCTTTGGTGGCATGCTGTATTTGTGGTTCTAGGAAAGTCCCACTTGTCTCTAGTGGCCCCCTTCCCTTGAAGTCAGATTCACAATTTCCCATGCCTGAATTGAGTCTAAAGCAGTTACCAGGTATTTCTTTCATAAGCAGATTTTAAGTCTTTGTTCTTAGGGTTATCTTTGTTGCAAGGCCCAGGAAAGTTGCCTCTGTGCTGAGGTGGGTTTGTCTGTAGATTATCCAGAGGATTTAGGTTTTATGGTCTAAAATACTCAATAATTCCCATCCCAATGTTAGAAATTCTCAGGCTAGTGATGTTATGGCTGAGAGCATTAGTTTCTATTCTGTTACTGCAACAAGTACCTGAGCTGCTCAACTACAAAAAGTAAAGATTTAATTTGGCTCACAGTATCAGAGGATCAGGCAGAATGGGCCAGCCATGGTGCTTTTGGACCAGTGTCAAGACAGGACAGTGTGGTGGGAGCACATACTTCAATAATTCTTACTTTATGTCCGGGAAGAGAAGAAGATGGGGAAAAGAAGCCTCCATGGTCCTACGGTCCCTTTCAAGGGTATTTCCAATGACCTGAAAGGCCTCCCTCAAGGCCATACCTCCTAGAATTTCACCAACTCCTGTTGTACCACACTAGAAACCAAACCTACCACATGGACCATTGTGATATATTTAAGATCCAAATTATAACACTCTTCACCAGACCCCCTCTCTACAAAGTTCTGGTCTATCTCATAATGTATAATACATTCAGTCTATGGTCACAGCCTCAGCATCTTAACTGTTCCAACATTACTCAAAGGATAAATCTAAAGTTTCCTCCATGACTCAGGGTAGATTCAATTGTGAACCTCTGTAAAAATATCAAAATATATGTAAAAAAAAACTTCAAAAACCAGTAAAATACTCCCAAGAAATAATGGTGCAGGCTTCCTTTTCCAGAAGCAAATATGGGGTAATTCTAAGATTAACAAAGGGAGGCCAGTGACCCAGAGGCTCAGTGGGTAACGGCATTTACCACCAAGCCTGCTAACCTGAGTTTGATCCCAAGGACCCACACAATAAGAGGAGAGAATGAACTTACACAGGTTGGTTTCTGATATACACACATGCACATTCGTATGGTGCATCTGAATCACATGAATATGCAATAGCCACACAAAAGAAGTAAATGTAATAAAGATTCCAAAGAGGATTATGAAGAAGTCGGACCGAAGTCATATGAAGTATCATATTAAATATATGAGTCACAGACAGTATCTCCTGGGCAAGTGCTCTGAAAGCTGCCTCTTTGTGCCTTTGACCTTTGGGCTTCTATTGCATGCACCCTCTTCTAGTTGAACCTTATCAACTACTGCCTCTGAAACTTTTCTGGGGGCATCTTCTGAGACTTTAAGAAGGCAATGGAGCCCAACCCAGGCAGGCAGTTCTTAGCCTGCCTTATGTTATCACTCACTCAACAGACTACGACTTATAGGGAAAGGTACATTCAAGTACTTAAAATGAGTAAAGTATAGTAGAAATCAATATCTGATACTTTTTGGTTGTCCTGAAGCCCTATTTAAGAGTCTCTACTTCAGTGGTTCTCAACCTATGAGTTGCAAACCCTTTGGAAAATCTTTATCTCCAAAAATATTTTCATCACAATACATAGCAGTAGCAAAATGACAATTATGAAGTAGCAGCACAAATAATTTTATGGTTGGGATCATCACAACATAATGAACTATATTAAAGGGTCACAGCATTAGGAAGGTTGATAACAAGGCTGCTCTACTTCCACAGGTAGACCAGCTGTCCAGTTAAAATGTGTCTATTTTAGCTCTGTTCTCTCATATGTGCCACAAGTAAAGGGCTCCTTAGTTGATATCTTGCTATGGGATGCAATGGTCACACACAACGGCCCATACTGAGAAGCTAGGGATGATGTGAGAGAAGAGGAGGAGGAGGAGGAGGAGGAGGAGGAGGAGGAGGAGGAGAAGGAGGAGTTGGTAAAACAAAACAAAACAAAACAAAACAAAACAAACAAAAAGACAAGGAGGATGAGCCACAGAGAGCCATGGTGATAGTTGTAGATTGGTGTTTTGAGGCAAAAGGAGTTTTTGGACAATGAAAATAAAATCACAGGGTAAGAGAAATAGGGAGATGAGGTTGAAAACTTTTCCCTTTGTGTGTTTCTGAGGATGATTGCATAAAGATTCCAATTGTTGATGTTGTTGGGACTATGCTTGCTATTTTGCCTGTCTGTAATCTAGGGCCAGACCAAGATAGCTGCATTTGATTGGCTTGCTCTCCAAAGCTTGTGTTGTGATATTTTTAATGTTGAACCAAGGCTTATTAACTGTGGCCTACAGGTCCACTCCCCAGTTTTAAAGTCAGGGATCTGATTGTTTTATTGGTGCTGTATTACCTGGGCTGTGGCTGATGTCATAGGAGCATCATATAAAAATGAAGACCTGATGTTCCATCCTGCCTTTACTCCATGTCCTGAAGGTCCACAGAGATTTCCACGTCCTGCCCTGGAAGACTCTGATGCTGCCATCTTGAAAACCTCTGCTCTTTTCTTACCATTTATCACTCCCCCCGCAAAAAAAAAAAAAAAAAAAAAAAAAAACCATTTCTATAGCCACCAAGCTGACAAGAATCAATTTAGCATTCCTAATTGTATGTGGATACTGGGAAGATAGCTAATTCCATGCTATAAATGGACTTGTTTCACCCTTCCCCAAATCTCCACCCCCTCCTCTGGGAGCCTCTGACAATGAGGAGATTGGCCATGTCACTTTGATGACTCAATTTCCAGTCTCACAAGTGGAATGCACAAGCCCAAGGGTGAGGTGCAGATGCTGAAATTCTCAGAGTCCTTTTGGTGACACCTCTTGGCCACCAGTGGTAAGCTGGTAGGTGATGATGACCTTCCCTGTGTGTGTGCATGAGTGTAGTCCAGAACTGAAGGTCTTCCTGCTCTGCATATCCAGTAGGGCTGAACGACTTCCCCAGGGGCAGGGGATTTATTAAGTATTGGACTCCTGACAAGTTCTGACTGTACTGTGCCCTGTGTAGAGATGACCTTGACTGTGCTGAGACTGCACATAGCTTGCGTTTTGTGAGTGGAACTTTCACATAGGGATTGGATTTTCCAGAACTTTTCTTCTCAGCTACCTGACTTTATTGGAGGGCACTGGAAGGCCTCTGTCAACTACAGAAGAAACTTGATTCAGTCCTAACAAGCTGAACTCTTTGAGTTCTAGCATTTTGAAGCTGATGGAGTCCTCCCTTCTCATTCTGAGGCATGGAAGCTAAAGCTTTGTGTGGATGTTTTTATATAGTGACCAGTAGGTTGTGGTGGTGGCCCAGGTATTGGGAACTTGTTAGTTCGTGCTTTGGCCTAGCTCCCACAGTAGTATTTTCACACGAAACAAAGGTTCCCTATATTTTAGGTCCAAATGAAGTGGAGCTATTTTGTGTGTTTGTATTCATAAGAGTATCAAGAATTTTTATTTTATTTTATTTATTTTATTTTTTGGTGTGTGTGGGGTCTTGGTGTATAGCCCTGCTGGCCGGTAACTAGCTATGTAGATACATCAGGTCTCAAGCTTGTTGGTACACCCGTCTCTGCTTCCCAAGTGCTGAAATGCCAGGTGTGCACAATGGAGTCCAACATGAATTTTTAAAGTAATTCTTTGTTATTTATTTATGGGATGTTTGATGTTTTTAATATTTACATACAAAGTATTAGAAATCGTCATGTCATTTTTAAACAAAGTGTATTTTAGTAGTGTCTCCTCCCCTCTCACCTTCCTGACCCCTGCTACCGATGACACCTCTCCACCTGTCAAGTACCCTACATACTCTTTATCTCTTCCATGTTCCATGGGGTAGTACTTCCTGCATAGTATTTCATCAGAGATTACTTATTATAAAGGCTAGATCAATAATAGGCAGGCCTGGCCTGTTTGTTTTTCCTGAGAAAAGACACTGTCACTTGCAGTGCTCATGCCTCAGAGACATACTGCCAATCTCAAAAAACAAAAAGCAAAATGAGTTTATAGCGTTTTGAGGGATTCACGATGTTGCATTGGGTGGGCTGCACGGATAGGTATTCTCAGCAAATGAAGGTTGGGCATGTCTCCGTGGAACCAGGGAAGAGGAATTGTTATTTAGTCAGCACATACTTACAGAGCACTTGTGTGTCTCAAGGTCTTGCTGGTGTTGATTGGCGATAAGCATTCAAGGATCCTCATGTTCTCATGTTCATGGCTTATTGAGTCTAGTGAATAAATGAAAGATGACAAAAGGTGAAATCCTGGTGAGTTCTGCAGTGGGCGACTTGGGGATAATCAGGGAGGGCCTCAGATAGGAGGTGACCCAGAGCTAAAATGACTCAGCGATAATCTGACCATGTCTGCCTGGCAGCTTTCACAGACAGCCACTTCCGGTTTTCAGCCATAACAACCAGACTCCTTTCTCTTTCCCCATCCTGTCCATCTCCCAGCCTTCAGCCTCATTCTGTTTCCAGAGCCTCATTCTGCCATTGCTGCTCACCCTCCACTCTTACCTGACTGCTCTTCATCCTTTGTGTCTCAGCTTAAGCATCCATCCCACTGGGAAGGACCCTGAGACCCTCAGGCTAACATGAATGTCATTCCCTGAAACTGGCATCACGGCCCCCACCCTCTTTCTTTACCACACAGTTGAACACACTGCTTTCTCAGCTTCTTTCTTCTTAAGGTTCTGAACTCCCAGAGGCCAATGCCAAGGTAGTCTTGCTCAGTCCTCTGTCTTCAGTATCCACTATGGCATCTGGTTCAGTTGACTTTCATTGAGTGGGTGTTTATGGGGATGAGCACTGAATGAGCCTGGCTCCTATGTAATATGGAATTGGGGCATTGCTGACTATAGGAAGCTTGGTGGTATAAGCAGGTAGTTCATTCACCCCATTGGGTTCAGGACAATATAGATGAAAATAGTGTAAAAGAACGATGGCCCTCCTCTGGCTTAGTTGAAAGAAGGCATCATTGTATTATAGGCAGATTGGCATACATCCTTCCCACTGTATGTTGAGGTAGCCAAATGCCCCAAGATTTCCTGCCTGCTGGATTGGAGCAGCTGAGTGGTGTGTATGGGAAGCCTGGTACTCATATGCTCCATCTCCCAGTGCTCGTATGGTCTATGAATGCAGGGAGAGTAAGCTTTCAGGAGAAGAGGAGGCAGACCCCAGAGACTGCTCAGATGTGGCAGATCTGTAATGAGGCAATTCTTCATTCTTCAAATTGCTGAGCAAGAACAGCTCACATAGATGTGTGCCTATGGCGGTCACGTGGGAGCCTTGTACATCTCAGAGGATTCGTGGCAGGTCCAGTCATGCAGTGATGTTTTATTGATGGCTGCACAGATTGTCAGTGTGGAGAAATGAGTAGCACAGCCTGTGAGGAGAGAAGCTGAGCCTTCTGTAGTGATTCCTGGAAATTAGAGTGGATGGTCAGTCTGGGATTCTTATGAGACCCTTTAATGGGAGCTATATACCATGCTGCCCCAAACTGAGCTAAGGGCATATAGCAAACAGCACAAAGTGGAGGCTTCCTTTTACACTAGCCTTTGCTGACTGCCTTTTAGCTTTTATAATATTCGAAGGAGAAGGATTACCAAAGAGGCTTCAGAGCATCAAAGCATGACTAATGAAAGTGAGGGTGACGGCAAACTACTTAATGACATAGAAAACCTTTTGTTAAATATGAGAAAGCATGCCATAAAATGATATACAAAGAACAATTCTGATTTTTAAAAAAATGTTTATATTCAACTTTGTGCAAAAACCGCTGACTGCACACCCATGATTTTTGTTGTTATTAAGAGTGGTGATGTGGTTTTCCACTGAATTTTTCCATTTTAAATATGTGCAGTATGTTTTTTGTAATGGATATTAGAGTTGTTTTGTTTTGTTTTCTTCTTTTGCAGTAACCTGATGCAGAGAGTTAGGCTTTGGAGTTGTATAAATGCAGATTCTTTCTATATTTTTTTCTTTTTCTTTTTAAAATTATTTTTAAAGATTGAGTTGATGTGCTCATAGCCCTCTAAATAATAGATGTTGGGTAAGGGACAAAGCATGAGGTGTGTAGAACAGTGGTGCCAGCATAGACCTGGAGACTTCTGTGTGTACCACTTCAGGCCTCTGAGGCCCTCCCAGCAAGTGGTCACAGACAGCGGTGGGGTCAAGCAATGGAAGCCTAGAGTCCTCGTGTGTATGCTCCTAGACCTCTGGGGGATCCTAGCAGTGGCTCTGTCTAGCACTACTGTCTTCATGCTTCCTCAGTAAGCAGTCATGGGCTCTGCCCTGGCTTTACAGTGTAATGAGATACACGACACGGAATAAATATGTATAGGAGCCTGTTGCAAAACGTGCCAAGTGTTACAGGAAGAAACCCTCACGAGGATGCAGTGTGAAAGAGTAAAAGACACCACTTTGCCTGGGAATGAGCTCTCTAAAGGTGATGAGTGCAGACTTTGCAGTTTTAGAGTTTTTCAGGCATCCACCATGGCTGCTGTTGCCTGGATGGCAAACCCGAGCGGAGTATAATAACCAGCATTGTTGGTGCTTGCTTTCAAAGCCCATTATCAAACAGATCATACGGAAGCAGTGTGCTGGGAAACAGCTCTTTATTTCTGAGAGTAAATTCGCTTTTTGATGAAGCAGGTTTTTTTGCATCAAAAATTGTGGCTTAAGTGACAGTAAAGGCATCTTTACTTTAAAAAAGGGGGGTGGAAAAAGAGAAAAAAACTGATTTGGGCTTGGAGCTGGCATGACTTAGGAATGTGATTATAATTATAGCCTGCTCTTGTGTAATCTGAGGGAGAAACAGTCTTGTCCAAAAAGAACTAATAGGGAAGGTGGAGAGGTTTCCAAAAAAATGCCTGTCTACAATTAGTGCTGCAGCAGCCACTGTTTACTGCCCAGGGGAGAGCTCCGCCCTGCTCTAGGGACAGAAGTCTGTCTACACAGGAAAGGCTATGCTTTTAGGGGGTCTCCTCCTCTGCTGATTACCTTTGGTGATGGTCAGTGTTTTTCATCACAGAATATTAACTAAAAAGTTGTGATTCTGAGCCCCTTTTGTCTGAATATTAAGTAGGAGAAAGAGACAATGGGTAAATGTTTTGAGTTTAGTTGCGAGCATTGAGAACATATTCAGTTCCTTGGGTGCTGGTATTGAAAAAAAGACTGTTTTTGTGTCTTCTGTGTTGTTGGATTTATATTGCTGGCCTTACTGGGTAAGAAATGATCAGTGTCATCAGAGAGCAAGTGCTGTGTATGAGAGTGATTTCTCCAGTGGGGATCCATCTCCAGTGACTAACTCTGATTGTGGCACTCTGCATTGCACAAGCTGAATGTGACAGGGGTGCTTTTGATTTTCTGACACTGGGCACGTTTATATATATATATATGAAATTGTATCTAACTGTATTGCCAGAGGAAGGGGCAGGTTTTTAAAAAGTTATTGAGTTTTATTTTTTATGTAATATATATTGATTGTATTCTTTCCCCTCCCCAAACTCCCTGATTCTTTCCACCATTCTACCCACCCAACTTCATATTCTCAAACAAAAACAAAAACTAACCAACCAAAAAACAAACCAAAACAAAAATGTCCACCGCCCTCATACAAAAACAAAAACATGGAGTTTGTCTGGTGTTTGCCAGCACGGGCAACGTGCAGGGCAGTGTGGGGCCTGCCCTGGAGTGTGACTGACATCTGCAGTGACATTCCTTTGGAGAAAACTGGTTGCCCTTTCCCCTGAAGGTATCAACTGAAAATAGCTTCTTAGTTAGGGCTGGACTTTGTCTGGGATTTTGTCTGGTTTGATCTGTTCAGATCTTGTTCATGCTGTCACAGTCTCTGCGGGTTAATATATGTATAGTTTCTATAATGTATGGAAGACTGTCTCTTTTGAGTCATGAGGTATGTATCTACATAGATGCCTGTTAAATTGTTAACATCTCTATTATGACTTGTACCAATATTAGAGTTTTCTTTTTGATGGCAGATAAATATAATACTGTGAGTTTATCTTTCAGGAAACATGGAGGAAGGATGTATGGGAACCCTACTTGTTTTAAAACTTTTGTATAAACCTAGAATTATTTCAAAATAGATCAATTGAAATGATAGTTTTCTTAAGATGCCTTTATTTTAAAGTTGGTACCTGGCAGATTCTAAGCAGTAAACATCAATATCTTGAAGGACTAGAATAAGATAGAAGAATAATATTTAAAGTAAAATCTGTGAATGAATTTGGTTGGAAGAGACCACTTTCCGATACTGGTGCTTCTTCACAGAATCAGCCACCACATTGCTGGAGACATTGGATTTTTGGAATGAGAGTCTGAAAAGGATATTCACTGCAGCATCATTTATAAGAAAAAATGGTGGCCAAAATGAAGAGATTGGTTGTTATAAACAATGGTTCTTCAATGTTCTGGAATACTGGACAGCAGCAACAGTGTTAGGATAATGTATTTGCCATTATTGCTGTTGTTGTTATTATTATTAATTGTTGTTTTCTTGTTATATAGCACAGGCTGCCATGGAACCAGTGACTCCCCTTATTCAGCCTCTTGAGCTCTGTATTATAGCAGCTGCTAATAGTGTTCTTGATACTTATAGAAAAGAACAGATTATAAAAGAGTATATGAGGAAAATATGTACAAACAAGTACAGGGGGATAGATGATACTATGATAAGACAGAGTGAGACTCTGTGTCAAAAAATAAAATAAAATAAAATAAAATATAAAATAAAATAAAATAAAATAAAATAAAATAAAACAAAACATTGTAATAACCTGTATGCTAAAAGATAAGTTCTGGCTGGTTTGAGGGTTAAAAATGATCCTTGTTTGTATTTTATTTATGTCAATTTCCAGCTTTTCTGGCAACTAGTATTACTTGTTGAAAGAGGAAAAAAAGCCATTGTCCTCACCATCACTACACAAATATAAAGGCAGCTGAAGGTATGTTTAATGCCCTGTTTCTCAGGTGGGTAATGAAAATGGTGTATCCATACATAAGCTTTGTCTCAATGGTGCTCTTAAAAATCACTATTGAAGTTCCTCTTTCTTGATGCACACTATCCCTTTGTCTGTTCCTTTGACTTCCATTCTTCTGAAAGCTCAAATCACAGTTCAGAACCTCCTGTCATTTTTTTTTTTTATTTTGCCACTGATGTTTGGTGTCATGACATTATTTGGATGTGTAATCTTTTCAAAGAAATGGCAAGCAGTAATTCCAGTGCCGATGTAAGCGTGTCATTGCCCAGTGCACAGAACAGAGCCATGGTGTCACAGCTAATTGCCTCATAGCTACTGTTCCCTGGGTATACTGCCTCCTTGATACGATGCAGTGCTAGGCTTCTAAAATTTTCAAAATCCCAGAATGTGCATTGTTCCTAAAGCATAAATGGACTGATGCGGAGAGCTGCTTAGGGGAAGGAGAATGCAAGACATGCTCATAAAATGATGTTTTAGGAAGGAGCATAACCTTTTATCCACCCATGCTTTTCCCATCTATCCATTTTCACTCAACTATGAAGTTCCCGTTAAGAGCAGGATATTGTATAGAAATAGAAGAACATGAGACATCCCAGAAAGACTGAGCACACAGATAATTAATGAAGCTTAGTAGTTATATATGCCTTAAAATTTCAGTTTTTAAAAATAACTGCTTTAGTGGGGAGACTACCAATAGATCTTTTATACATGGCCCCTTTTAGTAGGGGAAAGAATGGTCCTTTCAACAGCTGCTGGTGTAGCCGAAGAGCCATGTGGAGAAGAATCTGAGTCTCATACCATGTGCAAAAATAAACTCTGACCCCTAAATGATACTCCAAAAGACTACATGGACAAGTTCACAGCATTAAACTCTCAAAGGGTTAAGGGCACATGCTTTCCCATTCTTACGGAGGATCTGGATTTGGTTCTGAGCACCCAGATGGTGGTTGTCTGTGACTCCACGTGCAGAGACTCTGGTGCCCTCTTCTGAACTCTACAGGCACCAGGCATTCACATGGTACACAGACACACATGCAGGCAAAACACTCAGAAACATAAAATAAAAAAGATACCTCGCAAGGTGGGAAATAGATAAAAACCACATTTATTTACATGTGTATGATAAAGGACTTATAACTAGAACATATGAAGAGTTCTCACAACCTAATAATAAAAGACAAAATTTTAAATGGGTGAAAAATCAAAATAAATATTTTTTTCCCAAAGAAGATAGATAAATGGCCAATAAACACATAAAAAGATGCTTCATTTTATTTGCTTTCAAGAAAATATAAATCAAAACCACATCAAGGGCTGCAGGATTGCTCGGGGGTAAAGGTGCTCGCTGCAAAGGCTGACAACGATCCAAGTCTGATCCATGGGTCCCGCATGGTTTGAAAGAGTGAAGCAAATCTCCCTTGTTTTCTTTTGGCCTTCACTTATACATAGTCTCTGTGTGTGTGTGTCATATACACACATATACATACACACACACACAATTAATTAAATGTAATTAAAAAACCCATACTGAGACGCTATCTCACACCCATAGGATAATTATAAACAAAAAGCTAGACAATGAATGTTGGCAAAGATTAGAGAAATTAGTACCTTCATACATCGTTGAAAGGAATATAAAATATAAATTGCTAAGACAAACAGTTTTGTCAAAACACAAGAAGTTAAAATAGAATTACTACATGACTCAGCAATTTTAGTTTTAAGTATACAGTCAGAATCACAGAAAGAACTCAAACCAACATTAGCACAGCAGTGTTCTTCCTGACATTAGTCAGAACAGCCAAGAAATAGGAACAGCTCATCCACAGGTGAATAGTAAAGCATGGTAAAATATGTCAAATATGTTCAAAGGGCTAATATCACACCATAACAGTTTATGCATGTTACAGCGTGGATGAACCCTGGAACGCTATAGCAAGCAAAACAAATACCATAGGATTCCTCTTACGTAAAGTAGCTAGTGGCGGCATGCTCACAGAGGCCTAGACCAGCTACCTGACGGCAGAGGGGAGATGGGGCGGTGCTGAGTGGCAGTGAAGTTGCAACGTGGGATGATGGCGACTTTCTGGAAGTAAAGTGGCAGTGGCTGTGCAGCACTGGGAGAAGAAATTAGTGACGCAGTGACTAAAGTGAACATTTTATGTCATTCCTGTTTTGCCACAATGGAACTGCTAGGTTAACCCAAGCCTGGGTTGAGAACCTTGTTTCACAATCTTGCTTCCTGTGTCTCAGCTGTTGACAAAATAGTTCTCTCGCTTTTACCTTCTAAAGAAATTGTAAATTGCTGGTGTGACCCTGTGTATTGGTTACTTTTCTGCCGGTGAGTTAAAACACCACGTTAAAGGCAATTTAAGCCAAATCATTATTTGGCTCATGGTTCCAGGGGGAGTAGGAGCCCTTCATGGAGGGGAGGGAGTACAGTGTCAAGAGGCAAGCAGGGGTGGAGAAACAGGAAGCTTAGTGCTCACACCTGGACCTGCAATCACACACAGAGCAAATGGGAAGTAGGGGAAGCTTTAACCCTTCAAAGCCTGCTCCCAACCCAGTGGCTTCACTAGCAAGGCCATACCTCCTAGACCTCCCAAACAGAGCAACCATCTGGGGACAATACTGGAGCCTTAGGGTGTGTTTCTCATTTGAACCACTAACTCTGCTAACATTAAACATGTCTGAAAGCTCTACCCACTCTCAGATATGTTAGTTTGCAACAATTGGCGCTAGAAAACCAGAGATGTCTATGAAATATATAATCTTGAACCTTTACATCTTATGGAAAAGTTAATTCAAAATGAATCATCTACCTCAATTTAAAAATGTAGGGCCATAATATTTCTAGGGGGAAAAAAAAAGACAAGAGAAAATTTGTGATCACAAATTAGGCATAAACATTTTTAAACCTGACACTAAAATCTGGTCCTTTAAAACATAAACCAAATTTATAATTGTTCAAAAATTTAAGTTTGCTCTTTGAAAGACACTATTCAAAATGCAAGATAAGAACAAACTGTGACGTAACAAGAGATATTCACTAGCTTATATCAACAGAACTGTATCTAGAATATGTAAAGAATCTTTGAAACTCCAATAAGAAAACAAGCAACACAGTTGCGTTCATTTCTTTTCCATTACTGTGATAATATACCTTGACAGTGACAATCCTAGGGAGCAAGAGGTTTGCGTTGGTTGGTTGGTTGGTTGGTTGGTTGGTTTTCATTTTGGATTATGATCCCGGAGGGTTAGAGTCCATTGTGGTGGGCGGAAACGTGCAAAAGGTAGGGTAGGCAATGTGGGAGGAGCAGAAGACTGGCTGGTGACAGTGCGTAGGCACTCAGGAAGTAGATACAGAACAGTAATGTGGTCAGGCTATAAAACCTCAAGGCCCACCCCCAGTGACTGACCTCCCTCTACAAGGGTCCACTCCCTGTGGCTTCCCTGACCTTCATCAAGCACATTGCCTATGGGGTATATTTTACATTCAAGCTAAAACAGTTACGTTAGATGAGACTTGAACAAAAATTTTACCAGGGATGTGTGAAGGGCAAATATGTTTAAGAAAAATGTGTTAACTATCACCAGTCATGAGGAAAACATGATAGGGAGACATCACTGTAAATCTATGGAAGTGCAGTATGTTCAGAACCACAAATATTGAAAGTTGCAGGAGGATGCAGAGGAAACAGGATTGTCATATATTGCTGGTGGGGCTGGGAAATGATGCCACCACTTTGAGAAACAGTTTGGCAGTGTCTTAGAAGTTGATTGCACACCCAAGCATATTTAGCCATTCTGCTTCTCAGTATGTACTTGAGGCAAATGGCAATTATGTGTAACATCAAAACTATATGTACCTGAGTGGTTGTATTAGCTGATTCATAACAGCCTAAAACTGAAGCCAGCTCAAATGCCTTTCAGCAGGACAAACAATGGCACATCCCTGTATTGGAATGCTAGTTGGTAAACACAACTTACTCTCAGATGTACCATACCAAAATACCACTCAAAATACCATATAGTATGTTTTATGGATATGGCACCATGGAGGAGATAATCATTAGAGTTTATCAACAGATTGCCTATTTGTGCCTGGTGAAGTATGTCTCGAGTTAGGTGGCAGCGGGGGGCAGGGCACATTTAAAGGGCACTTACAAAACGATGCAAGGTGGCAAGGGTTCTGAGGAGCATGACTAGCAGTCATAGAGGAGCATGGTGGTCGCTCTTCTCCAGGCTAGGGAGGTCATCTGGAGTTGTGAAGAAATAGCAGGGTATGGGAGCTTTTCATCCGCAGAGACTTGGGGTCTCCCTCCTAGAACTCAAGCAATGACGGGTCTTGGATAGTTGCAGAGCTAGAAGGGCATGGTAGGTATTGACAGACACAGGACTGGGAACTTTGGCCAGTGCAGGTGGAGGAGGTCCCCCGGGCTGTGTCCAGCTTCGCCTAGCCTCGGAAAGGCAGGCGCTTTAGGGTAACTTTGCAGGTGCTTGCCAGCGAGGACCCAGGTAGGCAATACTGAGAGTGGGACTTAGTTGCTGCGGCAAGGGTGTGAACTGGACCTGGCAGGCAGAATGGATGGACGGGACTTCAGATTGCAGTGAATCCAGAAGAAGCAACCCTCAGATCTTTTCCAGGGAGTTTCTTTTGCTCTCTATCTTTTGCTGCTCTTTTTAAATTCACTTTCACAGAAGCCCCAACGCAGTGTTTTCAAAGGAGGGTACGGCTAGGATGGCTGCTTTCTCATTTCTTGCCTTTGGCCCCTCATACAAACTCTCATTCTCTTGAGGAGGGCATTTTACTGCCATAAGATGAATGGCTTTGGCCATGGGCAGTTCCACATCTCCCAGGATAACATTTGTCTTTATTTTAAATCATCAACACAGCCTTTAAGTGGGAACAGGGGTCTGTGCACGTTTTCCTTCACTGTGCTTCCCAATTGCTCACATTATCCTCTAATGACGGCATGTGTGCTTGATATGATGCGGAGGCCACTGGGCTGCAGAGCAGTCATTAGCTTCCCCTCAAAAATAAAAAGAGAGGCTGCCATTTGAATAATGATCCCTGGCTGTTTTCTTTGTTCACGGGCCATTTCCTTAATTAGGTTTCAAGCTTCATCTCTCTTGTTTTTAACTAAAAAGCCAAAGAGAGAGAGAGAAAGAGAAAGAGAAAGAGAAAGAGAGAGAGAGAAACACACAGAGAGATGGCGTTGTGGGGAAAAGAGGAAAGAAATGTATTTCATGCAAAGCAAGGGCACATGAGTAATTTAGGAGCACAGTGGACTTCGAAATGGTCCAGCTGAATGGGCGTGTGTCTTGGATGGGTCCGACCTCTTTGGAGGGCCCTTTCTGCAGGCTCTGGGGAATAGCCCTTCCACTCCCCAGCTAGATTTTTTCTTTGTTTACATGCACGTGTGTATGTGTGGTACAGCGTGGGTATGCTGTGCACGCATAGTTCAGTTGCGTGTGCATGTTATTGCGCAGAGTGTGCAGGCCTGAGACTGACAGCAGGAGACTCTCTCGATCGCTTTCTTCTGGGTTCTCTCAGTTGAACCCGGAGCTCACCTCCTTGGCGAAACTGGCCAGCTCGCTTTGCCAATCCCTTCTTTCCAACTAACAAGAGTTGGAAATGTAGGTAAGCCACCACACCCACCACCTTTCCATGGGTTCTGGGAATTTACATGCTGGTTCTCATGCTCCATGAATGGCAAGTGCTTCGTCCACCAGGCTGTCTCTCCAGCTCTGCTTTCCCCAACTGTGGATTTTTCTTTAGTGTCAAAATTTGTCTTGAGGGCTGGTCCTTCCTCTAGTCTTCCTTGAAATGACCACGGTCACTTGCCTCTCACACATGTGTGGCTGTTATGAGGCCGCTCTGGGATCTGGGGACTCTCTATGACCATGCTGGCCTTTGGCAAACCGAAGGCGACAATAGTACTTCCTTTCCCAGACTGTTGTGGGGTGAAAGTACTTTGTCTTCTGAGGAGCCCTTGGATCAGTGCTCAGGCAGGGCAGGTGCTCAGTGAGCTCACGGCTCCGCTGAGCTGCCGTTACTTCTAGTGTTATTAGCCCCTGGAGGAGAGGTTAAGGCTGTGCAGTACTGTGATTTCATAACCCAGGCTGTGGCGATGGGAAGCCAGTGGGCCTATTGAAGCCATAAATTTCAGAGAATGCCGACAACCTCATTTATTTTTCCCCGGAATATCATGTTTTTTCACCTGTTGTTTCTAGCTTGGGAGCAATTTGAGACACTGAGGATGGTGTCAGGGTGGGAGTCAGCTGCTTACAGTAAGAATAGACTCTAAACACAGACTAAAGCTTTGGGTCATGACCAGCCACTTTTTCAAATGGGGTATTTGTGTGTAATAGCCAATGTTGGGTGTGGGGTTGTTTTTTTTTTTTTTTTTTTTTTTTTTTTTTTTTTTTTTTTTTTT
>NW_026591918.1:7155855-7182668 GCF_907164565.1 Psammomys obesus | reverse complement strand
TTTTTTTTTTTTTTTTTTTTTTTTTTTTTTTTGGTTTTGTTTTGTTAGTATTTTGAGACAGGGTCTCACAACATAGCCCTGCCTGACCTGGAACTTAGTATTCAGACCAAGATGGCCTCAAACTTGCAGCAATTCTCCTGCCTTCCAAATGTTGGTATTACTAGTGTGAATTATTATGCCTGGCTTCTAAAGCCAGATGTTAATTTCTAGAAAGTAGACAAATGACAGCACCACCCATCACCTAGGTGGCAATCAGTCTTTATTTCTCCAATGAATTGTCCCTTCCCCCACATGTCCAAATGCCCCCTGCAGGGGAGATAGAGAAATGAAACCCACAACCTCTCCCTTTAAATCAAGTTGTGGTTCATGGATCAATAGCTCTGTTATCACTTGGGAACTAGATGTACCAAGTCTCCAGCATCATCCAGAAACTACGTCAGAACCCACGCTTAAACATTGCTAAGCAGATTGAAGTAGGCCAGGCCCTGTGATAATGCGCTGTCAGTGAGGAGATGGGCCAATAACACTAAGAGTAAGAACCAGTGATGTTGGCCCAAGTCTCACCTCAGGGAATGAGAAGATTTCCTATAGCCAGTGACCCTTGACCTGGATATTGACAAAGGAGAGATTGGCTGTTGAGAGGGAGGGAAACAGACAAGGACTCCTAGGAGAAAAGGTAGGCTGTAAGAACAGAAACAAAACCAAGAAGCAAACTAATTTGACCTGCCCTGAATTTTTCCTGAGCTCACCACTCAACAGGGCCTGTGATAGATCAACCATCAACAAATCAACTTTAGATTTGTTTCTTGGAGATAATAAAGATGGGTGTGGCATCTGAGTCTAGATGTATCGTTGCTACTTCTAAGAGACTCAGGTCTATAGCAGTCTTTGTGGGTCTTGGTTTCATTGGTGACATGGAACTTTGCTGGTACTCTAGCTTGTTGGGAAAATTTGGTTTGTTTGTAGAATCATCAGATTCTACTTGATATCCGTTAAAGACGTGACTCTGTCCTTAATAAAAACCAATGCCTTACAACTAACCTAAAAGGTATCAGGCAGGGCCAGCCCAGGCTCCCTGTCCTAGGACTGGGTAGCATCGTCACATCTCCCTGGAAAAACTCCAGTGCCATCCTCTGATTCCTGCACTCTTAGAGTTGCAAGGCAGTGTTTGCTTTGTGTCATATACCATTGCTTATTTTTTAAAATACTATTATGTAGTCATGAATAACTTCAGACCTCTGATTCTCCTGTGTCCACCGTGTAAGTGCTGGGATTATATGTGTGCCACCATAGCAGCTTTATGGGGTGCTGGGGTCTAGCCTGGGTCTTGTGTGTGCTAGGTGAGTGTCCTACCAACAGAGTTATGTCTCCAAACATCGCCTTTTAAAAGTTACTTTCCAAGGTCTGTTTCTGATGGTTCAAGTTTTTTTTTTTTCTTTTGATTTCTCCCTTTTACCCCTAGTTAATCCTTTGTAGCCCACACCCTATATAAGGAAAGATGGATAGATGAAAGGAAGCACCATGATGACAAGGAACTGCAAGCACTCTTACGAACACAGTGAATGCAAAGAAAGGCAGATAATCTCGCCGGGCTTGTTTATTAAAGGCAATTCACCTTGAATGCAGAAAAAGGAACTTTTTCAAAAAACGGATTAGTGACAAGATTTGCAAAGCGCCCCCCAGGGAAGGAGGATTAACAAAAGGAGACATTATAGAATGAGATTGAAGTGAATTAACTAATCGATTTCCTGTAAGGGTTAGAAGACACAAGATTTATTTGGAAGATAAATATTTGGTAATTGAAACCTGCAAGTGTTTTGTTGTGGCTTCTGTCCTGGGGGGTGTTTCGCCATCACGGGGAGGATCTTATGGCTGAAGAGCAGGGAGTGCTGTAGATCCTCCACAAAGCTACTACCCCTCCCTTTTCTTCCTTTCAGCATTCAATGCACTTTTTTTTTTTTTTAACTTGAGTGATTCAAAGGATTCTTTCCCCTCTAATCAAAGGCATTAGTTTAAAACTTAATAAGAATAATTTGCAGCCAGTGCTGAGGTCATTTCTTTCCAGCAGTTCTTTCTCTCAATAGGAGCCTTGTGCCAGTTCTTTGTCCACCTTTACTATCCTGCCCTTCCTCTGGATCCCTGGGAAGTGACTCAGGACCCATGTTGTCTGTTGACAGTGGGATATGGCAGGTTACCTGATTGGACCTGTTATAGGATGTGATGCCTTGTCCGCAGGTGGAACCCTTGAAGCAGGAAGTGCCACAGGCAGCCCCTGCCATGTAATCCCTTCTCTGAAATGGCCTTGCTTGCCTTTCCTGTATCTGACCCTTCTAGAGGATGTTGGCTTGGATTGACTCATTAACTTACAAAGGCTTATTGATTTTTTTCTGATGATCTATATGATTTCTTTGCCTTTAGGATACAGTGTGCTGCCTCCTCAAGGAGAAGGGTAGAGATTGTCAGTCCTTGACATTACTCCCAACTCCCTCACTGTTATTTTTTATTCAAGACTCTTTCTCATTCTTCCATTCATATGGTAAATGAATATCTAATTATATATTTGGTTTTCAACTATTCTGCTTTCAGGAAATAAAGAAGGCCCAAAACATCATTGTTAACAGTCCACACCCCCATGTGTGTGTATGTATGTGTGTGTGTGTGTGTGTATGTGTATGTGTTTGTGTGTGTGCATATGCACATGTAAGTGTACACAGATCACATATGGAGGTCAGAAGACACCCTCAGATACCGATCCTCAGCCTTCTTTTTCCTTTTGTTTCAGACAGGATATTTCATTGGCCTCGAATTTCCACACATAGGCTAAGCTGACCCTTCCTTCTAGAGATCCGCCCATCTCCTCTTCCCATCTCACCAATGCCATAACCGCAGGTGTTATCACCATGGCCATCTTTGAACATGTGTCCTGGGGATCCTAGCACAAGTGCCCACACTTGTAGGGGAAGGTCTTCCTTCACTGAGTCAACCTCCCAATCTCAGCTTTTACATCTGAGGTCCATTGGGTGGATGTGTCTCTTTAAAGTAAGTGAGACTGGGCCTTTAGTTAGACTCTGCCTGGTTGAGCTACAGCATGAGTTCAGGGTCAGTCTATCACTTAGCAAGGCCTTGTCTCAAAATAAAAATTGGCTGGGGAAACGTATGAAGAGCTTAGTAATGCAGAACCTGTCTAGGATGTACGAGGCCCTAGAGTTTGTTTTAATGTTGTTTTGGCTTTTAAAGTTGCAATCACTTAGTAAAATGTAAGAAAGGGGGAAAGTCTTTTTATATAAGAAATGAGTATTATTAAAATTACAAAGATATTATCATTATTAGTTAGAATTTTCCGAATAAAATTTGCTCTGTTTATCCAGTGAAATAGTCCTTCTAGTTTTCTTTGTTAGCAGGATTCAGTTCATCTTGCCCTATGGTTCGAAACCTGCATAAATAAGAACACATACATGCGCACACACACACACACACACACACACACACACACACACTGGGGAGGAACTAACTCAGGAGAGTTCCGTGTTCTAGCAAATGAGTGCACATAGAAAATCTCTCCAAGGGAGCATTTTGCAAGCACAGTTTCCACAGCAGAATGGGTTCACACATGCCTGGAATGGACAGCTAGAATTTCTGGAGTGCATGGGCCCTTAGGAAATTTCAAAGCATAGCTCTGAAACCCAGGGTGTTTGCTCAGAGAGCCCTGGTCTTCTCATGTGTCAAGAATTCTGTCACTCTCCAGAGCTGTCTAGAGAAGGCAGTGATGTGAGAAAACACTTATCAGGAGTCCTGGCTCACAGGACATGCATGGCTCCTCTTAGCTGCTAGCATGATAGATTAGGTGATGGATTGGTGTTCATTGACTGTAGTCACAGTCCCTGCTCTAGGAATCCTCCTCTTTCCCCATTCTCTATAAGTCCTCATTGTAGTAACTCATCTGAAGGACAGTTTTCTCTACAAATCCCACACTTGACACCTTACCCTGTTTCTGGAGGCTCCTGATATCCTTGTCCCCAGCAGCTTGGCTGCTTCCCGAGGCACCTGCTCCAGGCTGGCATGTGAGAGCAACAGAACTGAAAAATCTGAGCACAGGGGTCTTTCCTGAGATTGATACTCCATCCAAGTACCATGCATGGAGATAACCTAGGATTCCTGCACAGATGTAGCCCATGGCAGTTCAGTGTCCAAGTGAGTTCCATAGTAATGGGAAGAGGGACTGCCTCTGACATAATCTGATTGGCCTGCTCTTTGATCACCTCCCCTTGAGGGGGGAGCAGCCTTACCAGGCCACAGAAGATGACAATGCAGCCACTCCTGATGAGATCTGATAGAATAAGATCAGAAGGAAGGAGAGGAGAACCTCCCCTATCAGTGGACTTGGGGAGGGGTATGTATGAGGAAGGGGGAAGGAGGGTGGGATTAGGAGGAGAGGAGGGAAGGGCTTATGGGGGGATACAAAGTGAATAAAGTATAATTAATAAAAAAATTAAAAAGAGAAAACAAAACAAAAAATGTGTTAAAAATTCTGCTTTATACTCTGTCCCATTAATGGAATTTCACTGTGGTCTCAAGCTTTATCTTTTTATATGGCTTTAACATTCACCACAGCCTAATTGTAAAATAAAAATATGTGTCTTAGTGTGGTTTCATGTACACAGTTCTGTGTACATGGTTGTGTAGACAGCAGTTAAGGCTTATTTTTTTTTTTGATCCAGTAAGTGGTAGTCTGGGAGAAAGGCCAGGCCTGTTTGATGAGCTGTTTAATTAATGTCCCCTGCATACACCTGAGTCTGTCATAGTCCTCTTAGTACATTTATTACATTTCATATCAGTTATTAGTACATTTATTTGTGTTTGACACTTTATGTATTTTTAATCACGCAAATAATGAAAGGATGTGCAGTCGTCATGAAGAATTTGAATAACCCAGTGTTATGTAGAGAGAAATTATAGTTCTATTAATTCTCTACCCTATGACTCTGGACTGAGATAAAATATTTCCAGCTTAGTATTTGCCCTCCTCTGATTAGAGAAATCATTGTTTATTGTCAGAACTCCCAAGGGAAAAAATCATATGTTCTAATAGGCACTTACATTGACAGCAGATACCACCTGGAAACAGAATTATATCTTTTAGGAAATGCCCTGAGTTTAGTACACGTGTTGACTACACAGCGACAAGGGCCAGCCATGGCCAAAGGGTATTGTGTGTCCTGACTATGCATATATACCACAGGCAGAATCTCATCTCTGTAGACACAGTGGAGGACATTTCTGATCTTCTTGGTGCTCGTGGACAGGACACAGGAACTCTGAACCCATGTTCACAGTTGTGGAAGGGTTGAGAGGGGTATGAATTTAGGTGAGGGGGAAATGGCATCTTTTATTTTTACTAACTTCTAGCCAAAACTTAAACCATCTTAACATGTAAATGGAGGTGATAAGCCACAGCAATGCTGAAGTCACTGGTGTTTTCATTCTGTATTCGTGTTGATGCAGACATCACCTTGCTCTTGTTACCTGTCCACACTGCTGATCATGGTGGCTGTAGAGTTAACCCTTGATCTTCTTTGCAGTGTATTCCTGAGGAAACAGCCATCTCTGCACATCACAGATCTATGTTAAGCATTTGAAAACTTACTTGTAGCATAATTTTCTTCTTATGAGTTGTCCCTCTTACATTAAGAAGGAAATTCCTAGAAAGGGTCCTGAGTTTACTGACTACGGCAGCCAGTGGTGTGCTGTTCCCTCAAAGCGCCTCATCATGAAGCCTTAACATACCATAAAAATGTCAATCTGGATAAATTAACTTGTCTGCTTGAAGTGCCTTAAAAAATGTGTGCACAGTGATTTAGTGCATTGTACGAGAAAAGGGGAAATAATATAAATTGTGTTTCTCTGCCTTCTTCAAACTGCTTGGGAAATGTACATCCCAAGAGCAGTGTATAAGTTAAGAGTGGAAACTTATGCTTACAAACCCAGTACTAGGGAGATTGAGGCAAGAGGATTAAGTTCAAGGCCACCTTTGGCTACATAGTGAGTTCCAGGCTAGCCTGAGCATGTAATATAAGGTTCTGTCTAAAAAAAAAAAAAAAAAAAGTAAGAAAGAAAGAAAGAAAGAAAGAAAGAAAGAAAGAAAAAGAAAGAAAGAAAGAAAGAAAGAAAGGAATAAGCTGGACATCTCTTAACCTTTTTCATCTCATCCAGTTCTAAGGCCTAGATTCCACAACTAATAACCTCAAATATGAGAAGTGAGGAACTTGTGCTGTACCTGACTTCCTCACATTCTGATGAATAACAAGGAAGATATATAAAGATATTTATTTACGTTTGATCATATTACACCATCTCTTCTGAGGAGATGTATAGAATTCCTCCCCCCAGGAGAAGTGTAGCACCAGAGCAAAGAAAGGATTTTATCCATGACCAGCTTGGTGAACACAGGGGTTTACTGGGGTCACTTATGAGAGCATACGTGGTTGTAGACAGCTCTACCACCGGGTGACATCTGGTCAGCTATACCATTGAGGAATTCTCCCCAGCTAACTGGGGGAAGAAAAAGAGCTAATGAAGACCTGTGAAGATTCCAGAAGTCTCACAACCCTCCCCCACACTCCGTGAAGGAATTTTAATAGGCAAGATGTCATGAAAGCTTCAAGCAGGCCATCAAAGCTCAGTGTTCCAAGATGATCGTGGTCATGTCTAAACTGGAAGACACAGCTACACTACAGAGTTTTGAAGTAATATTTAAAGAAATAGATGTTTTTACATAAATATGCAAGGTTTTTTTTTTAACAAATAGAAAATTGGCTGACTGTGGCATGTTTCTTTTACCCTGAAACACAAAGCTCTGAAAAGAACTGTCTATCTTTTGTTGGTCACCAACCCCAAACTCTTTAGTTCCTTGCTGGTTATGAGTAGTCTGGTCCCTCTGAAATAGAGTACCCTATAAGATCTAAAGCTATCATGAAAAAACTTCTGTGTGCTGGCCTTAACTAAATCTACCAGAAAACCTTTTGGTTCTGAGTTGATGATATTTTTAGAGGACTCAGATGATTTTGTGTCTCAGCATAGGGAAGCCCCCTCATTTGGGGGTTATTCTTAGAGGTAAAATTAGAGGGTACCCTGTTGCAAACTACCAGAAGACCTATAGGCTCCTATTGGCAAGGAAATTGAGAAGATGTTTGTTTATTGTTTTTGTTTGTTTGTTTGTTTGTTTTGTGTGTGTGTGTGTGTGTGTGTGTGTGTGTGTGTGTGTAACTGTATGTGAGTGCCCGTGGAGGCTAGAAGAGGAGGTTGGTTTTTTCTCTTGGAACTGGAGTTACAGGTGGTTGTGAGCTGCCTGACATGGGTGCTGGGATCCAAACTCAGATCTTATGTGGAAGCAGCAAGCTCTTTAACTGCTGAGCCATCTCTGTAGCCTGACATGTTTTGAACTTAGCAGGAGCCCAAAGGCTGAGAAATGATGCAAGGTGTTTTAATGAAGGAGGCTATGGGTACTATGGATGTTTTTCCCCCCTGGCTTCTAATATCAGCCATAGGGAATTATATCTCAGAACGTCCCCAGCCTTTGCACAGAGGATGTTTCTCCCATGAGAAGGGATGCTCAGGCATCAGCTTTTTCCTTCAGCAGGGGGAGGTGAGTCAGTGTGTTAACAATGACAGTCCCTTGCACTCACAGTAGAAACCTGAGGTCTAACTGTGCTAATCACTAGTTGTTGCTTATACTGAATTCAGAAACGACAGAGTTAAAGGTTCTTTCAGACGCAAGGTCTTAGCATCCATTCTGGTTTTTGGCTCTGTAACTACAGAAACCACTTGAGTAGCTGCAAATAGCATTAGCTCTAAGCTCGTTACAGATCTTGCAGGCTCATTCATTGATTCCCTTCGATTTCCAGGACATCTTGGATATAGAATTAAAAAGACTTTAGTTAAGCCAATTAACTTTTGTGGCGCCTGGGCAACTAATATGGTGTGCTGGAGAAGGTCATTGATGTTATTCAAATAGCAGTTTTATTTGTTCTGGGATTAAGGAAACCAGGCAAAAGGTCCAAGAATATTTTATAATGCATTGCTTCTGGGTTGTAGTAGCTTGGCGTTTATCATCCAAGTATGACCTTAATTACACATACAAGTGATTGGGTCACATTATCCTTTCTGGAGATTGAGCCTTGATTGCACCCCCTCTCAAGTATCCACTGAGCAAATTGTTCTCAGCCAAGTTTTAGCATGAGATTTCATCTTGCTGTCAGTTATCAAGCTTTAAAACTGAAGTGCATTGTTAAGGGCCTGGACTCTGGTGCCTTGCTGCCTGGGTTCAAATTCTGGATTTCCTACAGTTTCAATGTCCCTTTCTACCACTCAGACTCTGCAGGTGGCTCCAAGCTGGGAGTTCCATGACTAAGGCCCTGATGTATCTAGTTAAATTGTGTGGCTTTCTATTGCCCATGAAAGGTAAGCATAATTGATGTGTGTTACTCCCAGGCTCAGGAGTTCAAGAAGTAAGTATGCCATCTTTGGGCTCTTTCCTCGAACCTGCAGGCCGAATGCACAAGAATGCAGAGCCAGAGAGATGATTAGAGCCACACTGTGGGAGGATCCTGAGCCCTGAATCACCACGTGGGAAGCAGTCTGCTTATCAAGAAATGATTTTATGAGTAATAAATATACCTTCATTATGTTAGTTAGGTCTTCGAGATTTGTTCATATTGACATTGCTTATGACTCTTAATTAATAAAGCATTTGATAACTGTAAGACTTTGGAACTTCCTGTGACTCAGTTCCCTAACCTGTGAAATGAGGTAAATTACCTTGACCTGACCTAATGCAAACACTCAGTAAGCACAGGCTGTTCTTATTAAAAGTGAATCGTCTCTGTTATGCCCTCTGAGAAGGATGCATTGCTTTCAATTGGAGCATCAGAAATCATGTAACTGAAAGAAGCAGGCTGCAGAAAGCAACTCACATTAAGTAGTGCAGGTTCAGTCAAGTGGCATTTGATCATCTGTGCCTTGGCTGTGGGAAATTTGTTAATCAGCACAGTCATGGTTTGGTTTGTGGGGTTGTGAGGTGTCTCTGTCTCAAAGGTAGCCCCATTTCAGAGCCCAAGCAGTAGTTTCGGAAATCCTCAGGAACTTGCAGATTTCAAATAGAGCAGTAAATGTGTTGGAGAGATGGCTCAGTGGTTACGAGTGCTTCCTTCTCTTGTAGGGGACTCAAGGCAAGGTCCCAGGTTCTAGGTTAGCAGCTTGTAACTACCTGTAACTCCAGCTCTAAGAAATATAGTGCCGCCTCGTGGATTTCACAGGCACCCATCTGTATGTGTGCACACTCACACACACACACACACACACACACACACACACACACACATACACACACAAAAGTAAAAATCTTTTATTTTCTTTTTTGGAGATAGGTCTTAATGTGTAGTCCTGTCTTGGACTTGCTTTATAGACCAGGCCTTCCTCGAACTCACAGAGATCCACGTGTCTCTGCCGCCCAAGTGCTGGGATTAAAGGTGAGCACCACCACTGCCTGGACAAGAGTCAATCTTAAAAATGCATTAAGGCCATTTGGTTTTCCTAGTCGGTTAGCACCTCCCCCTCTTTTGAGCACCACGTTACACTCGCACACCAGCACAGTGATGTTTCAGTCTAGCCCCTTGCCTCTGACTTCGTGTCCTTGTATAAAATAATGTCATATCCTCATACAGTTTTATTGCCACAGAGCTCAAATTTATCAACAGCAATTGCCCATTTGACTATGTTGAACAGTAGAAGCTTATGTGACTTTCAGGATGAAAATATATAGGGACAGTAGACAGGCTGAGGAGAGATAGCCATCTTTTAATTTAGGAGCTGCCAATCTGGAAGCAGTGGATATCTATCAGAGACCACCCTGAGTGGAGTCCACTGCCCTGAGGCTCCTTGATGTAGTAGCACGCCCCCCCCCGCCCCCCCCCCCCCCGGCAGCTATCTGGGTGTGTGTACTCCAGGACTCTAGAGCTGGACCTGCAGGATTCCTGGGACTCTTCCTTCCTGCTCCAAGGCACAGTGACTTTGGGTATAGTTGCTTGACAGAGAAAATTGCAGTCCTCAAGGATTTGCCTCCAACTTCACAGATCTGGAAAAGGACAACATGAATAATATTTGCTTTTTGACCTTGATGATGTTTGTTGGCCATACTTGTATAAAGCAGGATGATTTATGCAACGTGACACTTTCCACATTCAGAAGAAAAACATCGTTCTGTGACGGAGAAGTCCGTGAAGCCTGTTTAGTTTCTGTTGTGCTCACAGTTAAGAAGTGTTCCTAACATCAGCTTAAAAGATTTGCAAGTATGTTTACTTGGGTCCATAATCGCTCTGAAGTGCCGTGTGTTGAAGTGACACTCTGCGTGCAGTAATTGAGCTGAGAGGAATGCTAAGTGCCTTTATGTCATAATAAGAAAATAAAACTTCCTATAAGCAGAGACCCCCAAATTACAGATGATTAGTTTTTATTGCAACATCTTTAGTGACAAATCTGAAAGCTGTCATCCACCCTAAACATATAGACTTCCAGCAACCTGCTTCCACGAGAAGCGCGGAATTCTCAAAGACTGGCCAGGAGCACTCCAACCTTACAAAGACCCTTGAAAGATCATACTGCTAGAGTCCCATTGGGAGTTAATTGGTCTGAGGGGTTGTAGATATTGGTGGAAGGTTACTGAGAGAATAACCTTTTCTTAGAAGTTAGGACAAACATTGAAATTTACTGCCATGTCTGCCATCCTCACCACGTTTTGAGCCTTGTTCCTCATCCAGCTTCCTCTAGCTCCTTCATAGACTTTTACTGCATCTGGAACTCTCTGGAGCCTGGTGTAATCCATTTTTTTCTATGAAAGCATGGAGGCTGGCAGAAGGCAGGAAGCGTGTCACGTAGCAGATTGTGTCGTACAGACTTGACCTTCCCACGCCTGTCTGGAGAGTTCCTGGTCTTGGCCGCTGATAAGTTACCCGGTTCGTGCACGCCGATGACCCGCCTCTCATTTCACCTCTAGCAGCAGCAACTAGGTTGCACCCTATGAGTTAGCAGGTAGCATTGTCACACGGTTGTCACTCTCGCTTTCCTCACCTGCTGTCTTCACTAGGTGCCACACAGAGTGGACGGAGCAGTGGCTGCATTGCTTCCTCCTATAGAGGGACATAACAAGACAGCTTACACCAAAGATACCACCTCCTTCTTGCCCTGTCCATCAGACCTTTGTCAAAGATGTCCATTTCTGTTTATCTGTTCTCTTATGATGTCTTATTACTGTAACAGGGTCTAGACCGACTCCCCAAGACAGCAGACCATATATTCCTCCATCAGCCCCTTTTCTAGGAGCTCTGGCTTGTCTGTCATTCTCCAACCCACTCAGAAGCCTTTTTTTTTCCTCCCTGGTGACTGTGGCAATCGGTCCTTCCTGATTTGAGCCGGAACACCTTTCCACAGTTGGCGAGTGACATCCCTGTACTGTAAGCAGGAGTGTCCTCGAGAGGCATCACGTAAAGAATGGCTGTGTTGGCTGTGAGGTGTACGTTTATAGGAAGCTGATCTACTTAACTATGTTTCAACTTATTACTGAACCCCAAACAATTCTTGCATTGCAGAGTAACTGTATCATGTATTTGTCAATTGCCCTCTTTCTCCTCAACTTGTGTCCTGGTCCATGGTGAGGAATTTGTGAATATTTATTTGATGAACAAAATTAGTAATAGTTTCAGCATACGCTCCCTTGTGTCTTGTGCTTGTTAGTGTAGTGATGACTTAAAAGATTGTTTTAATGATGTTCTGTCTTACATTATAGTTGTTTTGGAGCTCAAAGGAATGAGAATAACATGAAGGATTAAACACAAATGCAGAGATGCAATACCCTTTCATATGAATTAATTAGAATGATTTAGGACTTAGGTTTTTTCCTATAGCATTGTCTTACTTATTTTTTATAGTCATTGTGACAAAATGACCACACAGCCCCTCGAGGGAACTAACGGATTCTTTTGGCTCATGGTTTTAATGGATATCTGCCATTCTGGTGGGGAAGGCATGGCAGAGTTTATGGTTGGTGAGAACTTGCAGTATGATTGTTTATGTCTGGAGAATCAGGAAGCAGAGAGAACAGCAAGGAAGGCGCCAGGTGTCCTGTAAGGCCCACCTCAGGAGCCTTCATTCTTCAAGCTAAAAACAGAGCCACCAGCTGGAAACCAAGGGTTCAGACACATGGACATGTGGCCTGGGTTGGGGGTGGGAGCCTCATTCACAGTAAATTCATAGCAGTTGCGTTCCCAAAGACCGGAGTTACCAGGGCATTTGGGGTTGTAGTTTGCCAGAGAAGCAGGAGACTTGCTTTCAGCTCCCCATATCTTGCTTTGAGGTAGGCATGTTCTTGTGATTCGGCTTCCTCTCCTGGACCTCTGTCAGTTCTTGTGCTGCAGATAGACAGTTCTAGCTTTGGGGAGAGATTTTAGCCAGGAGCCCATGTTCGAGTACAGCTGTGCTTTGGCCTTTGCTACTCCAGCACCCCACGTCGGCAATGGTTCCTAATTGTGAACACATTTAGAGCTCCTATTTATGACTGACTTTCACCCCAATCACTTGCGATTGCTCAGAAGTGTCCCAGCTCAAGTCCCACTCCCTCTGGGGTGGTGCCAGGGCGGGGGCCAGTTCCAGGTGACTCTCTTCTAGATACGCAGTTATCATGCAGGAAAAAAATGTGACCCAAATGTATGAGCAGCATTAGGTGTCCTGACAGTGAAATAGTGCTTTTCTGTTGCTGGTGTTTGTGTGAAATGATCTGGCAAAGTAGATGCTGCAGAAATAATGCATTTCTGTGTCTCCCTTCTAAAGTGATAAATGTTCTCAGCTCGCCAAGGGGTTTCTTGCCAAACGCTGATTCTGCTAACAGAAGGAGTAGAAAGACTCATATGTTCTCTAGTGACAGAGGAAGGCAAAGTGTCTTGGGCTGGCCTTCCTTCTGTGACACAAATGCTAAGAGATGATCATTGAAGGGCTGTGTTCTGCCCAGATGCTTGGCTAAAGGCACACTCAGGCTGCCCTTGATGGCAGCGCTCAGCTCCTTCAGAGAGGCAGGGAAAGCAGAGTTGTGAGAGCGAGCATTTATCAAATACTCTGTTGGAATTTGGCTGTTACAATAGGGGTTTCTTTTCAGAAAGTCGCTCGTATCACAGCACTAGAGTCCTCTATAACAGAAGGACCAGAGGGAAGAACAAGGAACCACTGGGATTTATGGTGGCTCATTGTGGGTGGCAATTGTGCTGGGGACGTTTGCAGATGCTTTCCTAGTGATTCTACAAAGCAGTGCTGGTGGGGGTGGGCATCATTATCCCTGGTGCTCAGAATGAAGACACTGAGGCACAAGAGGCTTGGGAGGTTAACTGGCTTAAAGCAACACAGCCATCAGCCTACACGTCAGTAAATCTTCAGCCCCATCGATGTGTCTGGGGGAACCACCTCTTGACTCTGCCTTTTGACCCCGGGTCCTGAACTCCATCTAGGATTTCATGCTCCCCTCTATTTTATGCACTGAGGTTTTCCCGAACCTCCAGTTCTGATCAATTCTGTCCTCTCCCCAGCTCTTTTGGTGGCTCCAGATGTCCTACCTACAAGTTCCCAGCCCTCATCACTACACTTCAGTGGCCTTTCGGGTGCTTCCTCCTTAGTTGCATGCGCTTGAGTGACATAAAGCAAGGACAGTTTGCTGAGACACGTGCAGCCCCTTTAGGCAGACCTTCCTAGGCTCTGCTTTCGCATGCTCTTCCCTGCCTGTCATCCCATGTTCTCAGCCTAATTACCATGCAAGGGTCTTACAAGAAGGGGTTCACTCCCTTGGCCACCCCCATCAGGATTCTTTCCATCCCATCGCATCTTTGTCCATTGATCCCACAGCACCTGTTATGCTGACCCAGAACCACAGGCTTCCTCTTTGTTTATTTCACTCATCGTCACGGGCATGGTGTCCAGGATTCTGCCTGCCTTACCAGAGACACAAAGAGTAGTCTGTGGAACAAACAAATGGCATGCTAGAAACAGGAGCACAAGCATGGTGGCCTCAGTCTCGATTGTGGGAGAGCAGCCACGCCTTTGATTTGTGTCATCCTTTCGTGTTCATCTGATATGTGATGCTGGGGACCTCCGCATACTTTCCCAATTCCTGAAGATGACTGATGTACCCAAGTCACTGCTCATGCAGTCAGTCCTTGAAGCCAAGCCAGAAGAGCTGTGTGGAAGGTTTCTGGTGAGTTGGTACAGCTTTACTAAAAGCAGGAGGAGGCTGCAAGCACACGTGACCATAGAAAAATCTGCCACAGAGGCCCTAGCACACTTTCTAGCTGGATTTCTCCTCTCCCTTTCTAAGTGTGTTTGCACTAAAATGACCTTGTGTGATCCTTCCCTCGTGGCTCTTGTGCTGCCATTTGTAGGCCCTGAGAAGGGTAGAGGCCACTGCCAGCACCAACTTTGTGTCTGTCACATGGCATTTGCTTTCTCTCTGCTGCTTTTGGGCAGTGATCGCTCTTGTCATCTGACTGTCCCCAGTTCTTGGTATCTGACTCCTTTTCAGAGTCTAAGCTGCTGCTGGCAACAAAATCAATGAGACCTGTGATTGTGGGGATGAAATGGGCCTCTCAAAACCAGTCTGAAAATATTTGGGCTGTCAGTCTGTTGTCTCTTTATCCAAAAATTGTTCAGAAGTCTGAGAAATTACATGTCAGGCTTTTGGGGGGTTTTAAATCTCTCTCTGAACTTGGACTTTCAGCAGCTAAGTAAACACCTCCTTGCCTCAGCTCTGTCCTGCAGCACACAGGTAGGTAACACCAGCTTCCAGTGGAGTGATGAAAATAGCATAGGTAGACACAAGAAATATGTTCACTGAAGGACTGAACTGACTGAGTAGATTCTTCTGTTACCATTTATCTGCAAGGATTCTAACCAGACTCAGAATTCCCTTTTATGAAATACGCTCATGCATTTTTAAGGCCATTTTTCTTTTTCTTTCAACTATGGCAGATAGTTTTGCTGGGTATAGTAGTCTAGGTTGACTGTTGTGGCCTTTTAGTGCTTGCAGTGTGTTGTTCTAGGCTCTTTTGGCTTTTAGAGTTTCTATTGAGAAATCAGGTGTAATTCTGGTGGGTTTTTATTTTTATACATTTTTTTGCAGCTTTCAGTACTTTTTTGTATATTTATTATTTATCTGTGATATCAACTTGAGAGTCGAGAGTCAGGGGCATGAGCGGGATTCTAGAGAGATTATCTGGGAGGCTCTGTAGTGGGGGAAAGGGAAGAGGAAAGTGGTATATTCTGTTTCAATTAAAAACATTTAAAATAAAGGAAGAAAGAAAACTAGAAGGGGCCTCTATTTTGTTCTAAATAGAACTACAAATTTTATATCTCATAATTTATATATAATGTTATCACCATAAAATAACTTTTATATATAGATATAACGTAGATAGAAAATGATAGAATGTAGATAGAAAAAAAGAAGAGAGAAATAAATAATTTGTGGCTGCATAACCTGTTGTGAACACAGCAGATATCCTTTTAGCTACACTTATGCAGATAATTGATTTAAAACAGAAACAAGCCAAAGATAACTTGTATTGTATTGCAAAACACTATATACCTTCTCTCTTCACTCTTTGACATAGTTTGGTGTGGACATGTGGGATTCAGGCAATTGTTAGGCGTCAGACTGATCTCTTCTTGTAGGTCCCTTTCTAAGGCTTTCAATGCATGTTGCCGCTCTAAGCCACCAAGAGCTTACGACTCATTCTAGACAGTCATGGGTTTCCCTCCCTGTTCTTCAAGATCTTAGATTCCAGCAACATGAAACATTTCCTGAGAGCAAAGCATTCACCTGTGCCGATTCCAGCAGGCACTAGCATCCTGAGAGGCAGGATGATTTCCTTAGGGTGACAAGAAAATAGTATGTGTGTGGCCCATTAGCAAAGAGCACTTGTTGACATGTGAGCTGCAGGGAGAGTGGGCAGGCAGAGAGAATAGAAACAGCAAACTGCTGAGTTGTCCCAGATCTGGAATCTTGCCTTGGCACCTTTTGTGCCGAGATTAGTGACTGTAACACAGGTACAAATTGTCCCAGAGGTCAGGCAGGTCAGTCAGGTTAGCAACTCATTTTCACAGAGAATGTTCAGGGGAGAGATGTAGGGAGATCTTACTGGAAAAGCAAAAGTTAGATAAGTCAGTTTTCTTCTGGATGACTAGAAGGGAAACACATACAAACAATGTGAAGGTCAGAACACTGGGGCCTTAAAAGAAAATTGAAAGGGTGAGATGAGGATTCACGATGAAGCCCATTTTTTTCTAGATCTCTTGACATCACAGAATCACTGAAGGCAGAGATTCATTTCAGTCTCTCTGTAAACACAAGGCTGGTGTTAGTTTTGTTAAGTTTTTGTATTTTCAGTACTGAATTAGCCTTGGGCATAAAAACCTGCACCCTGCTGTGAACTTTGAAGGACATCTGGAGAGCAGAGGAAAACCCCAGGTCCACAGATCCTGGCTGGCTTTTGAAATTAGGGAAAGTTTTCAGTGATTGTCACTGAAGTTTTAGTCAGATAGCAGAGGACACTGTTAACCAAGGTTGGGCTGGCCAGGGTCCCACATTCCAGGCCAACACATCCTCCTACCCACAGGTGGGAGATGCCGCCATGAGAGAGCCAAAGGACAATGCACCTTCTTCCTTGCCTGCATCTCACGTTTCACCACCTTGCAGGGTATCATCATTTTCATAATCATTGTCATCATCATCACCACCACCACCACCATTATCCTCTCCTATCTGTTCTGCATCAAGCTTTATCCAAAGAATCCTCATGAGTATGCACTGTGGGTAGATCAGTAACATAAGGGCCTGGCCCTGCCTCCTGGGCCACCTCACTTACAGTTCTGGGAAAGATAAGCCCAGCCACTTCTGGCTGGATTTCCAGTACTGGAATATAGATGCAACCTTTCAGGGACCAGAACAGCTTTGATATGCAAGAGGAAGAGGAGACTAGGAACAGAAGGAATAATGATTTCCTGGAGAGATTCAAGAGAGAGGACCCCAAGAGTAACTCCTGTGATCTTTAGGCTTGATCTCAGGGATCAGGGAGAAGGAGGAGCCTGTAACTCCTGGGACGTCACAGGCCCTTGCATACACAGCAGCTCAGAATGTCTATTAAGTAGCACAGCAGATCCTCATCTTGTACCAGTCTCAGGTGACTCAGAAATAGCATTCCTATCCCAGGGTCAATTTCATTCTAAGAACCTGTTGGCTCTGGTACTCAGGGCAGGGGTCTCAATGTCCAGTAACTGTCCTCTCTTGCCTTCCTTCTTTGCTGGTGTTTGGTAATGGGTGTTGCTGTTGGGGTGAGAGTGGAATTTACTGCTTCTAGAGCCCCAGGCAAGATGCCCCTGCCTCACTGCTGGCTGCTAAGGTTTCCTGTAAGTCTGAGGAATCTGGCAAGATTTTTCTTTACTTCTCTGTTTTTCTTGGAATCTCTGCCTCTGTCCTCAAGACCTAATCTGTCAGACAAGAAGAGCTTTGCTCTTATATTGTGCCAGCGTTCAGCCTGCACATTTGAGCCCAGAGCTCCACCACAGAAGCTACACTCCCCCCCCCCAACTTCTTTCAGAGCCCAGTTTGATTGCCTCAAAGGATTTGGAAATTGATAAAAAGGGATGTGTTTTGAGTGATACATGGGCACATACTATTTTTCTAGTTGAGTCTTGGGTAGAAGGCTGGCCTCTGCTGGCCAGGAAAAATGGTGCCTCCTTCCAGTTCCCACGTTTGAAGGTAGAGGTGTGGGAATAAAGAGAAGATAGATATTCATGCCTTGGAAATTATCCTGCCATTAAATATCCTGACATTTATCACTTAAAAATAACTCTCTAGACACCCCAGAATCAGGTGAAAGCATGAGCCCTTGTTTTTGCTAAGTCGAAGCTTGAGGTGAGATGTTAGCAACTTAGTTTGAAGTGAAGCAACATACGATGCACAGAGGGTCTGCGCTTCAGCCTCTTTTATAAGGATATGAGCATCTCGGTGTTTTCACACAGACACAAAACTATTGTGAACTCCTTCTGGAATAACCAATAAGAACAGCATTTCCTTTTAAAGCTTCTGTTCATGTGGGTTCTTTCTATTGATATTTATCACATTAGATCTTAAAAGTAAGAAATTTAAAGAGAAACTAATTTAAAATATAAAAAATGTATTATGTAAATAATGTGTTTTATGGAAAATAACTGGTAGGAATTTTTTAATTGGCAAGTTTCTTTAATGTTGACTTAAGCAGAGGCAGGTGGGTTCTCACATGTATGTCTGTACCAATTTGCTGTCATTTGCTAATGTCCTGAGTAGACTCAGGACCATGTGCATTCCAGCAACGCCCATGTTGGTATTTGCTAAAACCAGCTTCAGTTAGAAGTGCTATTGGAAAAAGGAGTCCAAGGATCCCTGGGAGGGTATAAGGACCCTTCAAGAGTTTCTGGCCTACTCTTAGAATTGCTGTGTTAAACAACTTAGTTACCACAGTATGTAGTTATCTTCTAACTTAGTGAGTGGTCAGTGCGTAGTTATAGGTTTTATTGTGATATTGTGTGTGTGTGTGTGTGTGTGTGTGTGTGTGTTTGTATGTGTGCTGGTGTAATGGCTTATCATGGTTGTGAATTTGGCACAGCTGAGAGGAGGGAACCTCAATTAAGGCATTGCCACCATCACCTTGGCCTTTGGCCATGTCTCTGAGCATTTTTCTTGATTGCTCACTGCTATAGTAGGACCGGGCTCACTGTTTGTGGTGCTTTCCCTGGATATGTGGTCCTGGGTTATATCTGGAAACTAGCTGAGCAGGGAGCAATTTAGTAAGCAGCATTCCTCCGTGGTCTGCGTGTCAACTCCTGCTTCCAAGTTCCTGTTGGGTTCTTGCCCTGATTTCTTCAGTGGTGGATTATTAAGTGAAAATGTGAGTTGGAATAAATCCTTTCTTCACTCTTTTCATCTGTCACAGCAACAGGAAGCTCACTAGAACAGCAAGTGAAAATGCACCTGTATGCACAGCTAGAGGACAATGTAGGCACCATCCACCTTGTTTGCTTCTTGCTTTTGTTTGATTGTTTGGGGTGTGATTTGTTTTTTTTTTTTTTTTTTTCTCTTTTCCTTTCTTTAAGGCAGGTCTCTCGCTGGCCTGAGATTGCAGGATGGTATAGGCTAGCTGGCCAACCAGCCTCAGGGGTAGGATTACAAGTGTGTGCTACCATGCCTAGTGGTGATGGGAGCAGGGGGGTGGGGGGGTAGCTGCTGCTGCTGCTCCTCTTCCTCCTCTTCATCATCATCATCATCATCATCATCATCATCATCATCATCATTCATTCATTCATTCATTTGTGTTCTGGGGATTGAACTGAAATCATTGTGCTTGCACAGCAAGTACTTTACTGACAGAGTAGTCTCTCTAGCCCCACTGTGATT
The DNA here is from genome assembly GCF_907164565.1 of Psammomys obesus. Classification (NCBI taxonomy): domain Eukaryota; kingdom Metazoa; phylum Chordata; class Mammalia; order Rodentia; family Muridae; genus Psammomys; species Psammomys obesus. The sequence continues at coordinate 7,163,152 of NW_026591918.1, read as the reverse complement.
TATTTATTTATTTATTTTGGGGTGTGTGTGTGTGTGTGTGTATAATATAGTTTGGTCATACTTATCCTATCACGCTCTGTGGTCCTCCTCTTCCTCCTGCTAATCTATCTTCTCTTCCCAAACACTTCCTTCTGCTTTTATATATTTACAAACAGGCTCTACATCTTACTGAAAACATGCCTTAGTGAGTAGACCCAGGAGCATGTGCAGCACAGCATGCAGCAATGGGTTATAGCCCTAGACCAGTGCTGGTCTTTCTAAATATGGCTTATTTTGCTTAACATGATGATCTTGTCTCCAGTGTATGATGCATTTTTAAAGGAAAAAAAAAACTGTTTTAAATTGAGAAGGTGAGGAAACCCAGAGTCAAATCAGCCCCTTGGGATATTCTCTGGATGAGGCTTTTGATGAGCTGACAATTGTTTCTTTCCCAGGTGCTGCTTTGGCTTCCAGTCAGAGCCAGGCTCAATTTTCACGTTTCTCTCTGGTTGTGTTAGTAATTGTGAAACGCAACCGACAAGGTCGAGTTGTCCAATGGACATGGTGCTGACAACGTTTTATTTTTATATCCATCAGAGGAAATCACATGTGTGGTACCTTAGAATCTCATGCCTCTAACACTGCCCTCTCTCCTTACAGAAATACAAAGAGTATGAGAAAGATGTTGCCATTGAAGAAATCGATGGTCTCCAACTGGTAAAGAAGCTGGCTAAGAACATGGAGGAAATGTTTCACAAGAAGTCCGAGGCAGTGCGGGTAAGTCCACCAACGCCTGCATGATCTTGTTCAGAGGTACACAGGCAGCTAGCACTGGGGATGGGCACTGATGTACCCAGCTTGTGCCCTTTGCCCACTACACAAATGTCCTTTCTTACTTCTTCATTCTGGTAACCAAGAAAAGTGGTTCCTCATTACACTCTTCATGCATGGGGTTCCAAAGCCAGTTTTTCTCCCTTGATATCATGCCTTCAGCACAGGGGCTGCAAAGGATGGGTTCCTGACTGTGATGCTCCTGTTAACTTCTCAGGGTCACTAGGGGACATTGTGGTTCACTGGAAAGCTGTAAAACATTTTTCAAAAATAATGGCCACAGTGTGGAACTGGATACCTCGTTGGGACAGATGAAGTCTAGAAGAAGTTCTCCTTGTTTCATTAGAGCATTGTTGAGATTACAATGTCTGGACTCGTCCAAGTAGTTCCCTGGGATTTCATATAGGCTACATGAAGGGAGCTGCAGTGTCTGTGGGTTTTTTGTTTTGTCTTTGTTTTCAGTGCTAAGTTGGCTTCCTACTTTATTTTTGCTCTTAGTGCTCAGCTCACTGCTCATTTTTATTCAGTCTAGGACTAGTAGCCCAGGGCATGGTGCCATCTAGGTAGAGTGGTCCTTCCCATGTCAGCTAAATCAGTCCAGAAATCCTTTCACAGACAAGTTCAGACATTTGTCACCAAGAGGATTCTAGATCCTGTCAAGTTGAGAATCAAGACTGACTGTCACACATGGAGGACATATCATCTGGAATTATGAACATGTGACAGAAAACTATGATTTTCCTTCTTGTGTGTTTTTTCCATAGTCTGTTTTTTTTTTTTGCATTTCTCTGTGAGTGCTTATATTTTTCTTTTTTGCAATTTTGAAAATTATGACACCTATTTGCTTTTAATCCAGCTTTTTGTCCTTTCTTCCAGACACTCTTGGGTAATTTCTCCTGTCACTGTGTTGTGTGATTTTTCTTGGAGAGCTGACTAACATGTTTATTAATTGATCCCACTGCTCCTGCTTCTACCTGTTTGTCCATTCAAATTGTTTAGAAGTTTTGAAATCAATATTACTGCAGTGAATCTTCATGGATATTAACAGTAAATCAAGTAATCTAGTTGGTGGACATCCCTTTAAGGATTTTGCCAATATCCATGTATCTTGTCTTTGTCATAGCCCATGCGTTAACATCTGAAGTTTACAAAAGGGAGATGGAGAGGAAGAAGCTATGTAGTTTTTCTGCTGTCACATTAATATGGGACTCCAGGTCACAAGAGTCCACATTCCTTATCACCTCCATGTACTCAGAATCCTAGGCTATATAGTGCTTTTCTTAATGGAAAGTTCTAGATCTGAAGGCATCTAAAATGTTCTGACTGCACCTTTAAAGTTATTTCTGCTTAAGAAAACATCTGACCCAATAAGAGAGTGTTAGTTCACAGCCCCTCCAAGTGGCATCTGAGTGCTGTTTTTCTTAATCATCCTTGTGTGTGTGTGTGTGTGTGTATACATACATACATACACACACACACACACACACACACACACACACACACACACACACACACATATATATATATATATGTACATTTTATTTTTTGATCTGGGGTCTCTAACTTTTAAATTCCAGTTAGATATTTGATGATATGTATGTGTATATATGTTTGTGCCACAGTATCCATGTGGAGGTTAGAGGTCATCTCATAGTACTCAGTTCTCTTTTTGCCATATGGGTCTTAGGGATCAAATTAAGATAGGCAGGCCTGGCAAACAGTGCCTTTATCTGTGATCTATCTTTTGTTGTTGTTTGATGATGATGATGATGATGATGATGATGATGATGATGACTTTGAGATTAGGTCTCTCTGTGCTGGCTTGGAAGTCTCTCTGGCAAGCTTGGAACTCAAGTGATCCTCTGCTCCCAGCTCCCAGGTGCTAGGATTACTGTTGTGTCACTTACCTGGCTCATTTTCATTCTATTTAAACACTAGTAGCAACATTATCCGTTTTAATGAAGAAATATTGTTTTCATTTACATCTCTTTGCAAATCACAAAGTTTTAGGGGAGAATAAAAAATAAATAGCCATTCATTCTGATTGTAAAATTGGTAACAAGAAAGCCCTGGTGTCAGGAATGGGGCACTTAAGGGAGTGAGCATGCAGGGTGCTCCTTGGCAGAAGCATGGGGTCCTGGACATTGACTCTTTGCAGTGTGTGCAACCTTGTAGCCGTACTAACGAGGATTTTAGTTGTGAGGGGCTGGTGAGGACAGCTGAGAATCCCTCATAGCTCTCCTTTCCTCTCAGAGCTCCCTGGAGCCCTGCAGAGTATATGCTTATAGGTTTGCTGAGTGCATGATGCACCTGGAGGTAGGCGATTATGCCATTTTATGCCAACCCTGGGAGTTATCATTGTCCTAGAAATGAGCAAACAAGCTGAGCCACATGAAGTCATTTGCCCAGGTCACACTCAGGCTCATCAGAGTTGAGGTTTTCCATCCTCCAGGAAAGCGGACAGCTGTGCTGCATATTCCTACAAAGACTGATGCCTGACAAACGGAAGGCGCTCCATCTTGCCTGGATAAGCTCTTTTCCATCTTGTGAGCATGTGATAGAGAAGGAGTCCTGGGGCTGCAGGAAGCACCTGGATGGGGACAGGAGGGAATAGGAGCCCGCTTCAGCTTCTCTGTGTTGTAATTTTGAAATCATTTGTTTTAGATTAGTAGAATTTTAAAAAAAAGTATTTGATGTAGCTGGTGCAGTTTCTTTGAGAAGAGAGAAAGTGGCCTGTTTGATGTGAAACATTCCCAGGATAAAGCAGCCTGCACATGCTGAACTGTGAGCTTTCTGTGTTTCGAGGTGAGTGTCCAGACCCTTTGGGAGCAGAGCGGATGCTGCCACACCGTGGGAATCACACTCAGCATTTTGCAGTTCTCTTCACTGATGGGCCTTTTATTTTTGTTGTGATATTGGCCCAGGCTTCGCACCTTCCAGGCAGTGGTCTTCCACAGTTTTATAGCTTCCAGTGTTTTTGATCCGATCCGTATTCATTTGAGATTGGCCTCGTCCCCACAGCGTCCCCTGCACCTCCGTCGGCAGTATTTCAAAGTCATGGGGCATCTGGAATGTACTGCTGGCTTATGATGAAGCCAAGGGAGAGGTGACTGGTACGCTTCCGTGTTGTAATGACAGCTTGCTTTCTGAGTAGAAAACATCTGTTTGAGGTCTGTGGGCATTGGAGCAGCCAAAGACCTCAAGTTTGCACTGGAACTGCTTTTTGCAGTATTGCACTGGAATGGTCCAAGCCAAAGGAAGCAGCCTCTTTTGCCAGGAATCTCACCAAGTGGACAATGGGTGAGCAGGAACAAAGCAGACTTTAGGACTGGCATTTCCCTAACTCCTCTGCCCCACCCCTAGTAATTTATATCAGATTAGAGCCCTGGGGTCCTCCCTTTATCCTAGGTGGTGCCCTGCACTTATTAGTCAAATATCACTTCTCATTGTGATTTAAGAACACATACAAGGAAAACTTGGTTTTTCAAGCAGTATTAACAGTGAATATTAAAACTACCACTGACACATGTGGAGTGCCTTGAAACTGGCTTTGGCTGACGCAGGTAGATTCCATCAGCATTGGGGAAACCTGATTCTGGTAACCCAGCCCTTTAACACACATAGCCTGTCATCTCCAGGCTGTTGAACAATGTTGTTCTTTTTCTCTGTTTCTCTGGCTTGATTTCATCATTCTCCACCATCACTTTGCCCAGTGATTAGTTGAATCAGAATGATTCTATCATGCTCAGGCCCTATTTGAATTCTTCTCCACTATGCAATTATCCTATCATAGAAAGTCCTATTTTCTGCCCGTCAGATGTCTGAGGTAAATGTGAAACCTAAAGTGGCCTGCCCGTTATATAACCTCTGTCATAAGGCTGGTAATGGATGGCATGCAACTCTTTTTTCCCTTTGGACTAGCAAATTATAAATAACCTTAGCCTCCATAATTGCCATTAACATAATGGTGCCATCATTATGACAGCTTTTCTTAATTCTATTTTCTAGCAGATTTTAATGCCATGGGTAGTTTGAATAATTTTTGTAAATCCTCTCAGAGGCTAGCTCCAGGTTGTTTGAAGGAGCAAGGCTGCTGCTTGCTGTTGTGCACAGCAGTTAAGCAGAGGCATTATTTCCCGATTTTCCTATTCAAATATGTACACACTACCCAGCCCTCAGTTGATATTGCTGAGCAGTTGGTACCAAGTTTCTGTTTCCTTTAAATGGCCAAGAAGTGGAATCAATTTGCTTTTAGTTCATTAGCATCTCAAGGAGCCTCTCCAAATGCTGGATTTAGCAGAAATAATATGCACCTGTCACCTGCCGGTGGCACATTCCCATTGGGGCATTCTATAAGTGACACCTGGACTGCTTGTCTATGACATAAGTCAGAACTTATTTGAGATATTGAAAGAAGGCAAATTTGGCATGGCTCCTCTATTTGCTGAGCCACTGGATTAAGAAGAGTGACCTGCCTCATCAACAGAGTGAGTTCCAGGGTAGCCAAGGCTATGCAGAGAAACCCTGTCTTGTAAAGAACCTCCCTCCCCAATAAAAGTGCCCTAATTCAAGGGAAGGAAGAAGGTGATGGATAGGCTATTACCTGGTCTTGGTTATGTGGGCAGACAAAATCCCCAGCCTTTGTCTTTCAGATCTGGCCCTTCACTGGGGGCAGCCAAAGCTGTCAATCACCTGAAAGCATCTGCTCCAGCCCCAGGGACCTCTGACTAGGCAGAGCCACTGTGTAGAATTTGTGAGTCTTTAGGCACACCCTCATTTCTGAAATGTGGTATCTGCAGAGTGGCTTTTGCCCTCTGTCCGCCTTCACCTTCTAGACTATTTGGGCAGGCCCCCATTTTCTCAGGAGTCTTGGTTTCTGCAAAGGACAGTTTTGACTTTATGCTGAGTCCTACAGTTCTTAGACACACCCTACAAACTTAAACACATATCTGGGAGAAAGGGGTGGAGTACACATTTTGGTAGACTATGAAGCAGGACATTAAATATTTAATTTACTGTTGAAATAATCTGAAGTAGCTGAGCTTCAGTAAGGATGGGAGACATGGAAAGAAAGTTGTAACTACACTCATGCCACAAAGAGTCTGTTGTTTTCAAACCGTTGGATGAGATGTTTAATAAATTCCCCCAAACACCCATAGCTCATAGACGTAAATAAACCTAATCCTCTCACACTTGCTTTCTGATTTCCATTGGTAAAATGAGAAATTGGGCACTTGAAAAGTGTTTTGCTTAAAAATGCACACTCCTGCTTCTTGGAAGAACTAAAGGAGACTAGACTTTGTGTTCAGGTCTCCTTCCTCCAGCTACCTGCTGTTCATTGTGGAACTGATTCCTATTATGGCTGCGCAGTGGAAAGTAATTGCCGTTGTACAGTAATTCAATTTCAGTGCATTCACGCATCACTTCCCCGATAGGAGCTTATCTGGAGAAACCTCGGACTTGAAAGCTTTTTATCTAGAAATTCCACATGCCATGAGTCGTTTTTCCTAGGTAACAGATATCAGTATTTGCATTTAATAAACATTTACCTTCTCAGAAAAATGGATTTCTTTTCCCTCCAGAAGAGATTTACGCCAGTCTTCCAAGAAGCCAGAAGGTACTATTAAAGCAACTTTCTTCAGCTGTTTCTTGACTGATGTATGTCTACATGTGTATGATTATAAAATTCATCTACACCACAATGCAAATATATACACCACAGTATACAGGATGGCAAGGCAGACTCTAGCAGCAGCAGGAGCTAGGCGTGGTCCATAGCTATGGGGAAAAATACTTCAGGTTTCAAAACTCATTTCTGTAGACATTAAGAAGAGTTGAGACATCGTTTCCAAAGGCTGTCCATTGGGTTGGGAATGAAATCAACAATTTTGTTGATAATTTCTAATTTCTCAGTAGAAGGCCACACATCCTAGAATAAATGATCAGTACAACCTGGACAAATTGGTTAAAGATAAAAAGGAAGGAAGGAAGGAAGAAGGAATGAAGAAAGAAATAAAGCCAAAATGGCAACAGCAGCAACAAAGGTGGCTTAGATTTTGTAGGGATTCACAGAGACTGGAGGGACAATCTCTGAGCTGACAAGGAGGGGAACTGGCTCCTCCACACATATGTTGTGGTTGTTTAGCTTGAGTTTTTGTCCGACTCCTAACAATGGGAGTGGGTCTATCTCCAACTCTTTTGCCTGCTCTTGGGATCTTTTTATCCTTCTGCTGGGTTGCCTCATCTAGCCTTAACATGAGGGGGAGTACCCAGTCGTATTGTAACTTATTTTGCCATGTTTGGTTGAGATAGCTGGGAGGCCTGCTCTTTTCTGAAGGGAAACAGAGGAGCAATGGATTTAGGGAAGAAGGGAGGTGGGGGAGTGGGTTAGTGGAGAAAGGGGAGGCTGTAGTTGGGAGGTATTGAAAAAACAAACAAACAAAATACTGAAAAAAGGTCTCTTTGTGGCTGGGCACATGCCTTTAAT